>NC_087071.1:15404904-15510077 GCF_963678635.1 Symsagittifera roscoffensis
GTCTTGCCTTGGCTTGACTTGTCTTGGCTTGCCTTGCCTTGCCATGCCTTGCCTTGCCTTGCCTTGCCTTGCCTTGCCTTACCTTGCCTTGCCTTGTCTTGTCTTGCCTTGTCTTGCCTTGCCTTGCCTTGCCTTGCCTTGCCCTGCCCTGCCTTGCCTTGCCTTGCCTTGCCTTGCCTTGCCTTGCCTTTCCTTTTCTAACCTTGCCTTGACTTGTATTACCTTGTCTTGTCTTGCCTTGCCTTGCCTTGCCTTGCCTTGCCTTGCCTTGTCTTGCCTTGCCTTGCCTTGCCTTGCCTTGCCTGCCTTGCCTTTCCTTGCCTTGCCTTGCCTTGCTTTGCCTTGCCTTGCATTGCCTTGCATTGCCTTGCCTTGCCTTGCTTTGCCTTGCCTTGCCTTGCCTAGCCTTGACTTGCCTTGCCTTGCCTTGCCTTGCAGATTCTTGCCTTGCCTTGTTCGTCTCGCATTGCCTCCTTTGCCTCGCCTTCCCTTGCGATATCGTATCTTGTCTTGTTTTCCTTGCATTGCCTTGAATTAACTTACTTTGCATTTCCTTGCCTTGCCTTGCCTTGCCTTGCCTTGCCTCGCCTCGCCTCGCCTAGTCTTGACTTGGCCTCGCCTCACCTCGCCTTGCCTTGCCTTGACTTGGCTTGCTTTGCCTTGATTTACCTAAATTTTCCTTGATTTACCTTGATTTGCCTTGCCTTGCCTTGCCTCGCCTTGCCTCGCCTCGCCTAGCCTTGCCTTGCCTCGCCTCGCCTCGCCTCGCCTCGCCTCGCCTAGCCTTGCCTTGCCTTGCCTTGCCTTGCCTTGCCTTGCCTTGCCTTGCCTTGCCTTGCCTTGCTTTGCCTTGCCTTGCCTTGCCTTGCCTTGCCTTGCCTTTTCTAACATTGCCTGGACTTGTATTACCTTGTCTTGTCTTGTCTTGTCTTGCCTTGCCTTGCCTTGCCTTGCCTTGCCTTGCCTTGCCTTGCCTTGCCTTGCCTTGCCTTGCCTTGCCTTGCCTTGCCTTGCCTTGCCTTGCCTTGCCTTGCCTTCCCTTGACTTGCCTTCTCTTGCCATACCTCATCTTGACTTGTCTTCCCTGCCTTGACTGGTCTTGCCTTGCATTGCCTTCCCTTGCCTTGTATTGCCTTGTCTTGCCTTGGCTTGACTTGTCTTGGCTTGCCTTGCCTTGCCATGCCTTGCCTTGCCTTGCCTTGCCTTGCCTTACCTTGCCTTGCCTTGTCTTGTCTTGCCTTGTCTTGCCTTGCCTTGCCTTGCCTTGCCTTGCCCTGCCCTGCCTTGCCTTGCCTTGCCTTGCCTTGACTTGCCTTGCCTTGCCTTGCCTTTCCTTTTCTAACCTTGCCTTGACTTGTATTACCTTGTCTTGTCTTGCCTTGCCTTGCCTTGTCTTGCCTTGCCTTGCCTTGCCTTGCCTTGCCTTGCCTTTCCTTGCCTTGCCTTGCTTTGCCTTGCCTTGCCTTGCCTTGCATTGCCTTGCCTTGCCTTGCTTTGCCTTGCATTGCCTTGCCTAGCCTTGACTTGCCTTGCCTTGCCTTGCCTTGCCTTGCCTTGCCTTGCCTTGCCTCGTCTTGACTTGCCTTGCCTTGCCTTACCTTGCCTTGCCTTGCCTTGCAGAGCCTTGCCTTGCCTTGTTCGTCTCGCATTGCCTCCTTTGCCTCGCCTTCCCTTGCGATATCGTATCTTGTCTTGTTTTCCTTGCATTGCCTTGAATTAACTTACTTTGCATTTCCTTGCCTTGCCTTGCCTTGCCTTGCCTTGCCTCGCCTCGCCTAGTCTTGACTTGGCCTCGCCTCACCTCGCCTTGCCTTGCCTTGACGTGGCTTGCTTTGCCTTGATTTACCTAAATTTTCCTTGATTTACCTTGATTTGCCTTGTATTGCCTTGTCTTGGCGGGCCTTGTCTTGGCTTGCCTTATCTTGCATTGCCTTGCCGTGCCTTGCCTTGCCTTGCCTTGCCTTGCCTTGCCTTGCCTTGTTTTGCCTTGCTTTGCCTTGCCTTGCCTTGCCTTGCCTTGTATTGCCTTGTATTGGCTTGCCTTGTCTTGGCTTGACTTGACTTGTCTTACTTTGCCTTGCCTTACCTTGCATTACATTGCATTTCCTTGCGATGCCTTGCCGTTTCGTGCATTCCCTTGCCTTGTCTTGCCGTGCCGAGCCTTGCCTTGCCTTGCCTTGACTTGCATTTCTTACTTTATTGGTCTCACATTGCCTTCCCATACAGTGCCTTCCCTTGCCATGCCGTTTATTGCCTTGTTTTCCTTGCCTTGCCTTGATTTACCTTAGTTTGTCTTGCATTGCCTGGCCTTGCCTTGCCTTGCATTTCCTTGCCTTGCCTTGCCTTGCCTGGCCTTGCATTGCCTTGTCTTGTCTTGCCTTGCCTTGCCTTGCCTCGCCTTGCCTTGCCTCGCCTTGCATTGCCTTGCCTTGCCTTGCCTTGCCTTACCTCGTCTTGACTTGTCTTCCCTGCCTTGCCTGGTCTTGCCTTGCATTGACTTACCTTGCCTTGTATTGCCTTGTCTTGGCTTGCATTGTCTTGGCTTGACTTGACTTGTTTTACTTTGCCTCGCCTTACATTGCATTGCATCGCCTTTCCTTGCGTTGCCTTGCCGTTTCGTGCCTTGCCTTGCCTTGCCTTGCCTTGGCTTGCCTTGCCTTGTCTTTCCTAGCCTTGCCTTGCCTTGCCTTGCCTTGCCTTGCCTTGCCTTGCCTTGCCTTGCCTTGTCTTGCCTTGCCTTGCCTTGCCTTGTCTTGTCTTGGCTTGCCGTGTCTTGGCTTGCCTTGCCTTGCCTTGCCTTGCCTTGCCTTGCCTTGCCTTGAATTGTCTTGGCTTGCCTTGTCTTGGCTTGCCTTGCCTCATCTTGCCTTGTATTGCCTTGTCTTGCCTTGCCTTGTCTTGCCTTGCCTTGTCTTGCCTTGCCTTGCCGTGCCTTGCCTTGCCTTGCCTTGCTTTGCCTTGCCTTGCCTTGCCTTGCCTTACCTTACCTTGCATTGCCTTGCCTTGCCATGCATTGCCTTGCCTTGTCTTCCTTGCCCTGCCTTGCCTGTCTTGCATTGCAGGTCACGCATTGCCTTCCCTTGACTTGGCTTCTCTCGCCATACCTCGTCTTGACTTGCCTTGCCTGTCTTGCATTGCAGGTCACGCATTGCCTTCCCTTGACTTGGCTTCTCTCGCCATACCTCGTCTTGACTTGTCTTCCCTGCCTTGCCTGGTCTTGCCTTGCATTGCCTTCCCTTGCCTCGCCTTACATTGCATTGCATCGCCTTTCCTTGCGTTGCCTTGCCGTTTCGTGCCTTGCCTTGCCTTGCCTTGGCTTGCCTTGCCTTGTCTTTCCTAGCCTTGCCTTGCCTTGCCTTGCCTTGCCTTGCCTTGCCTTGCCTTGCCTTGTCTTGCCTTGCCTTGCCTTGCCTTGCCTTGTCTTGCCTTGCCTTGCCTTGCCTTGTCTTGTCTTGGCTTGCCGTGTCTTGGCTTGCCTTGCCTTGCCTTGCCTTGCCTTGCCTTGACTTGACTTGTCTTGTCTTGGCTTGCCTTGCCTTGTCTTGGCTTGCCTTGCCTTCTCTTGCCTTGTATTGCCTTGTCTTGGCTTGCCTTGTCTTGCCTTGCCTTGCCTTGCCTTGCCTTGCCTTGCCTTGCCTTGCCTTGCCTTGCCTTGCCTTGCCTTGCCTTGCCTTGCCTTACCTTACCTTGCATTGTCTTGCCTTGCCATACTTGCCTGCCTTGTCTTCCTTGCCCTGCCTTGCCTGTCTTGCATTGCAGGTCACGCATTGCCTTCCCTTGACTTGGCTTCTCTCGCCATACCTCGTCTTGACTTGTCTTCCCTGCCTTGCCTGGTCTTGCCTTGAATTGCATTGCCTTCCCTTGCCTTGCCTTGTCTTGCCTTGACGTGCACTGCCATGCCTTGCTTGCCATGCCTTGCCTTGCCTTGCCTTGCCTTGCCTTGCCTTGTCTTGCCGTGCATTGCCTTGTCTTGACTTGCCTTGCCTTGCATTGCCTTCCCTTGCCTTGTATTGCCTTGTCTTGGCTTGCCGTGTCTTGGCTTGCCTTGCCTTGCCTTGACTTGACTTGTCTTGGCTTGCCTTGTCTTGGCTTGCCTTGCCTTCTTTTGCCTTGTATTGCCTTGTCTTGGCTTGCCTTGTCTCGGCTTGCCTTGTCTTGCCTTGCCGTGCCTTGCCTTGCCTTGCCTTGCTTTGCCTTGCTTTGTTTTGATTTGCCTTGCCTTGCCTTGTATTGCCTTGTCTTGGCTTGCCTTGTCTTGGCTTGACATTGCCTGGCCTTACCTTGCTTTACATTGCCTTTCCTTGCGTTGTCTTGCCGTTTCGTGCTTTGCCTTGTCTTGGCTTGCCTTGTCTTGCCTTGCCTTGCCGTGCCTTGCCTCACCTTGCCTTGCCTTGCCTTGCCTTGCCTTGCCTTGCTTTGCCTTGATTTGCCTTGCTTTGCCTTGCTTTGCCTTGCTTTGCCTTGCTTTGCCTTGCTTTGCCTTGCTTTGCCTTGCCTTGCCTTGTAATGCCTTGTCTTGGCTTGCCTTGTCTTGGCTTGACATTGCCAGGCCTTACCTTGCTTTACATTGCCTTTCCTTGCGTTGCCTTGCCGTTTCGTGCCTTGCCTTGTATTGCCTTGGCTTGGCTTGACTTGACTTGTTTTACTTTGCCTCGCCTTACCTTGCATTGCCTTGCCTTGCCTTGCATTCTTGCTTTATTGGTCTCACATTGCCTTCCCAAACCTTGCCTTCCCTTGTCATACCATTTCTTGCCTTGTTTTCCTTGCCTTGCCTTAATTTACCTTAGTTTGCCTTGCCTTGCCTTGCCTGGCCTTGCCTTGCCTCGCATTGCCTTGCCTTGCCTTGCCTTGCCTTGCCTTGCCTTTTCTTGCCTTACCTTGCCTTGCCTTGCCTTGCATTGCTTTGCCTTGCTTTGCCTTGCTTTGCCTTGCTTTGCCTTGCTTTGCCTTGCCTTGCCGTGTATTGCCTTGTCTTGGCTTGCCTTATCTTGGCTTGACATTGCCTGGCCTTACCTTGCTTTACATTGCCTTTCCTTGCGTTGCCTTGCCGTTTCGTGTCTTGCCTTGTCTTGGCTTGCCTTGTCTTGCCTTGCCTTGCCTTGCCTTGCTTTGCCTTGCTTTGCCTTGCTTTGCCTTGCTTTGCCTTGCTTTGCCTTGCTTTGCCTTGCCTTGCCTTGTATTGCCTTGTCTTGGATTGCCTTGTCTTGGCTTGCCTTGTCTTGGCTTGACCTTGCCTGGCATTACCTTGCTTTACGTTGCCTTTCCTTGCGTTGTCTTGCCGTTTCCTGCCTTGCATTGTATTGCCTTGTCTTGGATTGCATTGTCTTGGCTTGACTTGACTTGTTTTACTTTGCCTCGCCTTACCTTGCATTGCATCGCCTTTCCTTGCGTTGCCTTGCCGTTTCGTGCCTTGCCTTGCCTTGTCTTGGCTTGCCTTGCCTTGTCTTTCCTAGCCTTGCCTTGCCTTGCCTTGCTTTGCCTTGCTTTGCCTTGCTTTGCCTTGCTTTGCCTTGCTTTGCCTTGCTTTGCCTTGCCTTGCCGTGTATTGCCTTGTCTTGGCTTGCCTTATCTTGGCTTGACATTGCCTGGCCTTACCTTGCTTTACATTGCCTTTCCTTGCGTTGCCTTGCCGTTTCGTGTCTTGCCTTGTCTTGGCTTGCCTTGTCTTGCCTTGCCTTGCCTTGCATTGCTTTGCCTTGCTTTGCCTTGCTTTGCCTTGCTTTGCCTTGCTTTGCCTTGCTTTGCCTTGCTTTGCCTTGCTTTGCCTTGCCTTGCCTTGTATTGCCTTGTCTTGGATTGCCTTGTCTTGGCTTGCCTTGTCTTGGCTTGACCTTGCCTGGCATTACCTTGCTTTACGTTGCCTTTCCTTGCGTTGTCTTGCCGTTTCCTGCCTTGCATTGTATTGCCTTGTCTTGGATTGCATTGTCTTGGCTTGACTTGACTTGTTTTACTTTGCCTCGCCTTACCTTGCATTGCATCGCCTTTCCTTGCGTTGCCTTGCCGTTTCGTGCCTTGCCTTGCCTTGCCTTGTCTTGGCTTGCCTTGCCTTGTCTTTCCTAGCCTTGCCTTGCCTTGCCTTGCCTTGCCTTGCCTTGCCTTGCCTTGCCTTGTCTTGCCTTGCCTTGCCTTGCCTTGCCTTGCCTTGCCTTGTCTTGTCTTGGCTTGCCGTGTCTTGGCTTGCCTTGCCTTGTCTTGCCTTGCCTTGACTTGACTTGTCTTGGCTTGCCTTGTCTTGGCTTGCCTTGCCTTCTCTTGCCTTGTATTGCCTTGTCTTGGCTTGCCTTGTCTTGCCTTTCCTTGTCTTGCCTTGCCTTGCCGTGCCTTGCCTTGCCTTGCTTTGCCTTGCCTTGCCTTGCCTTGCCTTGCCTTGCCTTGCCTTGCCTTGCCTTGCCTTGCCTTGCCTTACCTTACCTTGCATTGCCTTGCCTTGCCATGCATTGCCTTACTTGCCTTGCCTTGTCTTCCTCGCCCTGCCTTGCATGTCTTGCATTGCAGGTCACGCATTGCCTTCCCTTGACTTGGCTTTTCTCGTCATACCTCGTCTTGACTTGTCTTCCCTGCATTGCCTGGTCTTGCCTTGCATTGCCTTCCCTTGCCTTGCCTTGCCTTGCCTTGCCTTGCCTTGACGTGCCCTGCCATGCCTTGCTTGCCATGCCTTGCCTGGCCTTGCCTTGCCTTGCCTTGCCTTGCCTTGTCTTGCCGTGTATTGCCTTGCCTTTCCTTGACTTGCCTTGCCTTACCTTGCCTTGCATTGCCTTGCCTTGCCATGCCTTGCCCTACTTGCCTTGCCTTGTTTTCCTCGCCCTGCCTTGCATGTCTTGCATTGCTGGTCACGCATTACCTTCCCTTGACTTGCCTTCACTTGCCATACCTCGTCTTGACTTGTCTTCCCTGCCTTGCCTGGTCTTGCCTTGCATTGACTTACCTTGCCTTGTATTGCCTTGTCTTGGCGTGCCTTGTCTTGGCTTGGCTTGCCTTGCCTTGCATTGCCTTGCATTGCCTTGACTTGACTTGTCTTGGCTTGCCTTGTCTTGGCTTGCCTTGCCTTCCCTTGCCTTGTATTGCCTTGTGTTGGCTTGCCTTGTCTTGGCTTGCCTTATCTTGCCTTGCCTTGCCGTGCCTTGCTTTGCCTTGCCTTGCCTTGCCTTGCCTTGTTTTGCCTTGCTTTGCCTTGCCTTGCCTTGCCTTGCCTTGTATTGCCTTGTCTTGGCTTGCCTTGTCTTGGCTTGACTTGACTTGTTTTACTTTGCCTTGCCTTACCTTGCATTACAATGCCTTTCCTTGCGTTGTCTTGCCGTTTCGTGCCTTCCCTTGCCTTGTCTTGCCGTGCCGTGCCTTGCCTCGCCTTGCCTTGCCTTGCATTTCTTGCTTCATTGGTCTCACATTGCCTTCCCATACCTTGCCTTCCCTTGCCATACCGTTTCTTGCCTTGTTTTCCTTGCCTTGCCTTAATTTAACTTAGTTTGTCTTGCCTTGCTGGCCTTGCCTTGCCTTGCCTTGCCTTGCCTTGCCTTGGCTTGCCTTGCCTCGCCTTGCCTTGCCTTGCCTTGCCTTACCTTGCCTTGCCTTGCCTTGCATTGCATTGCCTTGTCTTGACTTGTCTTGGCTTACCTTGTCTTGGCTTGCCTTGC
The DNA here is from genome assembly GCF_963678635.1 of Symsagittifera roscoffensis. Taxonomy (NCBI): domain Eukaryota; kingdom Metazoa; phylum Xenacoelomorpha; order Acoela; family Convolutidae; genus Symsagittifera; species Symsagittifera roscoffensis. The sequence continues at coordinate 15,412,536 of NC_087071.1, forward strand.
CTTCCCTTGCCTTGTATTGCCTTGTGTTGGCTTGCCTTGTCTTGGCTTGCCTTATCTTGCCTTGCCTTGCCGTGCCTTGCTTTGCCTTGCCTTGCCTTGCCTTGCCTTGCCTTGTTTTGCCTTGCTTTGCCTTGCCTTGCCTTGCCTTGTATTGCCTTGTCTTGGCTTGCCTTGTCTTGGCTTGACTTGACTTGTTTTACTTTGCCTTGCCTTACCTTGCATTACAATGCCTTTCCTTGCGTTGTCTTGCCGTTTCGTGCCTTCCCTTGCCTTGTCTTGCCGTGCCGTGCCTTGCCTCGCCTTGCCTTGCCTTGCATTTCTTGCTTTATTGGTCTCACATTGCCTTCCCATACCTTGCCTTACCTTGCCATACCGTTTCTTGCCTTGTTTTCCTTGCCTTGCCTTAATTTAACTTAGTTTGTCTTGCCTTGCTGGCCTTGCCTTACCTTGCCTTGCCTTGCCTTGCCTTGCCTTGCCTTGGCTTGCGTTGCCTCGCCTTGCCTTGCCTTGCCTTGCCTTGCATTGCATTGCCTTGTCTTACCTTGCCTTGCCTCGCCTTGCCTTGCCTTGCCTTGCCTTGCCTTGCCTTGCCTTGCCTTGCCTTGCCTTGCCTTGCCTTGCCTTGCCTTGCCTCGCCTTGCCTTGCCTTGCATTACCTTACTTGCCTTGCCTTGTCTTCCTTGCCCTGCCTTGACTGTCTTGCATTGCTGGTGACGCATTGCCTTCCCTTGACTTGCCTTCTCTCGCCATACCTCGTCTTGACTTGTCTTCCCTGCCTTGCCTGGTCTTGCCTTGCATTGCCTTCCCTAGCCTTGCCTTGCCTTGCCTTGACGTGCCCTGCCATGCCTTGCTTGCCATGCCTTGCCTGGCCTTGCCTTGCCTTGCCTTGTCTTGCCGTTCATTGCCTTGCCTTGAATTGCCTTGCCGTGCATTGACTTACATTGCCTTGTCTTGCCATGCATTGCCTTACTTGCCTTGCCTTGTCTTCCTCGCCCTGTCTTGCCTGTCGTGCATTGCTGGTCACGCATTACCTTCCCTTGACTTGCATTCTCTTGCCATGCCTTGCCTGGTCTTGCCTTGCATTGACTTACCTTGCCTTGTATTGCCTTGTCTTGGCGTGCCTTGTCTTGGCTTGCCTTGCCTTGCCTTGCCTTGCCTTGCATTGCCTTGACTTGACTTGTCTTGGCTTGCCTTGTCTTGGCTTGCCTTGCCTTCCCTTGCCTTGTATTGCCTTGTCTTGGCTTGCCTTATCTTGGCTTGTCTTATCTTGCCTTGCCTTGCCGTGCCTTGCCTTGCCTTGCCTTGCCTTGCCTTGCTTTGCCTTGCTTTGCCTTGCCTTGCCTTGCCTGTATTGCCTTGTCTTGGTTTGCCTTGTCTTGGCTTGACTTGACTTGTTTTACTTTGCCTTGCCTTACCTTGCATTACATTGCTTTTCCTTGCGTTGCCTTGCCGTTTCGTGCCTTCCCTTGCCTTGTCTTGCCGTGCCGTGCCTTGCCTTGCCTTGCCTTGCCTTGCCTTACCTTGCCTTGCCTTGCCTTGCATTTCTTGCTTTATTGGTCTCACAATGCCTTCCCACACCTTGCCTTCCCTTGCCATACCGTTACTTGTTTTCCTTGCCTTGCCTTAATTTACCTTAGTTTGTCTTGCCTTGCCTGGCCTTGCCTTGCCTTGCATTGCCTTGCCTTGCCTTGTCTTGGCTTGTCTGGGCTCCGCTTGGCATTGCTTGGCTTCGCTTGGCATTGCTTGGCTTCGCTCGCTCGCCTTGCCTTGCCTTGCCTTACCTTGCCTTGCTTAACTTGCCTCGCCTTGTCTTGCCTTGCCTTACCTTGCTTTGCCTTGCATTGCCTTGCCTTGCCTTGCCTTGACTTGCCTTGCCTTGCCTTGCCTTGCCTTGCCTTGCCTTGCCTTGCCTTGCCTTGCCTTGCCTTGCCTTGCCTTGCCTTGCCTTGCCTTGCCTTGCCTTGCCTTGCCTTGCTTTGCCTTGCTTTGCCTTGCCTTGCCTTGCCTGTATTGCCTTGTCTTGGTTTGCCTTGTCTTGGCTTGACTTGACTTGTTTTACTTTGCCTTGCCTTACCTTGCATTACATTGCTTTTCCTTGCGTTGCCTTGCCGTTTCGTGCCTTCCCTTGCCTTGTCTTGCCGTGCCGTGCCTTGCCTTGCCTTGCCTTGCCTTGCCTTGCCTTACCTTGCCTTGCCTTGCCTTGCCTTGCATTTCTTGCTTTATTGGTCTCACAATGCCTTCCCACACCTTGCCTTCCCTTGCCATACCGTTACTTGTTTTCCTTGCCTTGCCTTAATTTACCTTAGTTTGTCTTGCCTTGCCTGGCCTTGCCTTGCCTTGCATTGCCTTGCCTTGCCTTGTCTTGGCTTGTCTGGGCTCCGCTTGGCATTGCTTGGCTTCGCTTGGCATTGCTTGGCTTCGCTCGCTCGCCTTGCCTTGCCTTGCCTTACCTTGCCTTGCTTAACTTGCCTCGCCTTGCCTTGCCTTGCCTTGCCTTGCCTTGCCTTGCCTTGCCTTGCCTTGCCTTGCCTTGCCTTGCCTTGCCTTGCCTTGCCTTGCCTTGCCTTGCCTTACACTGCCTGGCCTTGCCTTGACTTACCTTGCCTTGCCTTGGCTTGCATTGCCTTGTCTTGCTTGCCTTGCCGTGCCGTGCCGTGCCTTGCCTTGCCTTGCCTTGCCTTGCCTTGCCTTACCTTGCCTTGCCTTGCATTTCTTGCTTTATTGGTCTCACATTGCCTTTCATACCTTGCCTTCCCTTGCCATACCGTTTCTTGCCTGGTTTTCCTTGCCATGCCTTGATTTACCTTAGTTTGTCTGGCCTGGCCTGGCCTGGCCTGGCCTTGCCTTGCCTTGCATTGCCTTGCCTTGCCTTGCCTTGCCTTGCCTTGCTTTGTCTGGGCTCCGCTTGGCATTGCTTGGCTTCGCTTGGCATTGCTTGGCTTCGCTCGCCTTGCCATGCCTTGCCTTACCTTGCCTTGCTTTGCCTTGCATCGCCTTGTCTTGCCTTGCCTTGCCTTACCTTGCTTTGCCTTGCCTTGCCTTGCCTTGCCTTGCCTTGCCTTGCCTTGCCTTACACTGCCTGGCCTTGCCTTGACTTGCCTTGCCTTGACTTGCCTTGCATTGCCTTGTCTTGCCTTGCCTTGCCTTGCCTTGCCTTGTCTCGCCTTGCGTTGCCATATTTTGCCTTGCCTTGCCTTGCCTTGCCTTGCCTTGCCTTGCCTTGCCTTACCTTGCCTTGCCTTGCCTTGCCTTGCCTTGCCTTGCCTTGCCTTGCCTTGCCTTGCCTCGCCTCGCCTCCCTTGCCTTGCCTTCCCCTGCGATACATGTCTTGCCTTGTTTTCCTTGCCTTGCCGTGCCTTGGCTTAACTTACTTTCCCTGGCCTGGCCTGGCCTGACCTTGCCTTGCCTTGCCTTGCTTTGCTTCGCCTCGCCTCGCCTCGCCTGGCTTTGCTTTGGCTTAACTTACTTTCCCGGGCCTGGCCTGACCTTGCCTTGCCTTGCTTTGCCTCGCCTCGCCTCGCTTGCCTTGTCTTGCCTTGCCTTGCCTTGCCTTGCCTTGCCTTGCCTTGCCTTGCCGTGCCTTGCCTTGCCCTACCCTGCCTTGCCTGCCCTACCCTTGCCTTGCCTTGCCTTGCCTTGCCTTGCTTTGCCTTATCTTGCCTTGCCTTGCCTTGTCTTACCTTGCCTTGTCTTGCCTTGCCTTGCCTTGCCTTGCATTGCCTTGCCTTGCCTTGCCGTGTCTTACCGTACCTTGCCTTGCCTTGCATTGCCTTGCCTTGCCTTGCCTTGCCTTGCCTTGACTTGCCTTGCCTTGCCTTGCCTTGCCTTGCCTTGCCTTGCCTTGCCCTGTCTTGCCTTACCTTGCCTTGCTTTGCGTTGCCTTGCCTTGCCCTGCATTGCCTGTCTTGCCTCTTTCTTCTCGCATAGCCTCCCTTGCCTTGCCTTCCCCTGCAATACCGTGTCTTGCCTTGTTTTCCTTGCCTTGCCTTGCCTTGCCTTGGATTAACTTATTTTCCCTGGCCTGGCTTGACCTTGCCTTGCCTTGCTTCGCCTCGCCTCGTCTCGCCTCGTCTCGCCTGGCTTTGCCTTGGATTGGCTTGCAATGTCTTGCCTTGGCTTGACTTGCATTGCCTCCCTTGCCTTGCCTTCCCCTGCGATACCGTGTCTTGCATTATTTTCCTTGCCTTGCCTTGCCTTGCCTTGGTTTAACTTACTTTATCTGGCCTGGCCTGATATGCCTTGCCTTGCCTTGCCTTGCTTTGCCTCGCTTCGTCTCGCCTCGCCTGGCTTTGCCCTGGCTTGGCTTACATTGCCTTGGCTTCGCTTGAATTGCTTTGGCTCGGCTTGGTGGGGATGGGCTCCGCTTGACATTGCTTGGCTTCGCTTGGCTTCGATTGGCTTCGCTTGCCTTGCCTAGCCTTGCCTAACCTTGCCTTGCATTGCCTTGCCTTGCCTTGCCTTGCCTTGCCTTGCCTTGCCTTGCCTTGCCTTGCCTTGCCTTGCCTTGCCTTGCCTTGCCTTGCCTTGCCTTGCCTTGCCTTGCCTTGCCTTGCTTTGCCTTGCCTTGCCTTGCCTTGCCTTGCCTTGCCTTGCCTTGCTTTGCCTTGCCTTGCCTTGCCTTGCCTTGCCTTGTCTTACCTTGCCTTGTCTTGCCTTGCCTTGCCTTGCCTTGCCTTGCCTTGCCTTGCCTTGCATTGCCTTGCCTTGCCTTCCCTTGCCTTGCCGTGCCTTGCCTTGCCTTGCCTTGCCTTGCCTTGCCTTGCCTTGTCTTGCTTTGCCTTGCCTTGCTTTGCCTTGCCTTGCCTTGCCTTGCCTTGCCTTGCCTTGCCTTGCCTTGCCTTGCCTTGCCTTGCCTTGCCTTGCCTTGCCTTGCCTTGCCTTGCCTTGCCCTGCCTTGCCTGTCTTGCCTCGTTCTTCTCGCATTGCCTCCCTTGCCTTGCCTTCCCCTGCAATACCGTATCTTGCCTTGTTTTCCTTGCCTTGCCTTGCCTTGGATTAACTTACTTTCCCTGGCCTGGCTTGACCTTGCCTTGCCTTGCTTCGCCTCGCCTCGCCTCGCCTCGTCTCGCCTGGCTTTGCCTTGGCTTGGCTTGCAATGTCTTGCCTTGGCTTGACTTGCTTTAGCTCGGCTTGGTGGGGCTGGGCTCCGCTTGGCTTTGATTGGCTTCGCTTGCCTTACCTTGCCTTGCCTTGCCTTGCTTTGCCTTGCCTTGCCTTGCCTTGCCTTGCCTTGCCTTGCCTTGCCCTGCCCTGCCTTGCCTGTCTTGCCTCGTTCTTCTCGCATTGCCTCCCTTGCCTTGCCTTCCCCTGCAATACCGTGTCTTGCCTTGTTTTCCTTGCCTGGCTTTGCCCTGGCTTGGCTTACATTGCCTTGGCTTCGCTTGAATTGCTTTGGCTCGGCTTGGTGGGGATGGGCTCCGCTTGACATTGCTTGGCTTCGCTTGGCTTCGATTGGCTTCGCTTGCCTTGCCTAGCCTTGCCTAACCTTGCCTTGCATTGCCTTGCCTTGCCTTGCCTTGCCTTGCCTTGCCTTGCCTTGCCTTGCCTTGCTTTGCCTTGCCTTGCATTGCCTTGCCTTGCCTTGCCTTGCCTTGCCTTGCCTTGCTTTGCCTTGCCTTGCCTTGCCTTGCCTTGCCTTGCCTTGCCTTGCCTTGCCTTGTCTTACCTTGCCTTGTCTTGCCTTGCCTTGCCTTGCCTTGCCTTGCCTTGCCTTGCCTTGCCTTGCCTTGCCTTGCCTTGCCTTGCCTTGCCTTGCCTTGCATTGCCTTGCCTTGCCTTCCCTTGCCTTGCCGTGCCGTGCCTTGCCTTGCCTTGCCTTGCCTTGCCTTGTCTTGCTTTGCCTTGCCTTGCTTTGCCTTGCCTTGCCTTGCCTTGCCTTGCCTTGCCTTGCCTTGCCTTGCCTTGCCTTGCCCTGCCTTGCCTGTCTTGCCTCGTTCTTCTCGCATTGCCTCCCTTGCCTTGCCTTCCCCTGCAATACCGTATCTTGCCTTGTTTTCCTTGCCTTGCCTTGCCTTGGATTAACTTACTTTCCCTGGCCTGGCTTGACCTTGCCTTGCCTTGCTTCGCCTCGCCTCGCCTCGCCTCGTCTCGCCTGGCTTTGCCTTGGCTTGGCTTGCAATGTCTTTCCTTGGCTTGACTTGCTTTAGCTCGGCTTGGTGGGGCTGGGCTCCGCTTGGCTTTGATTGGCTTCGCTTGCCTTACCTTGCCTTGCCTTGCCTTGCTTTGCCTTGCCTTGCCTTGCCTTGCCCTGCCTTGCCTGTCTTGCCTCGTTCTTCTCGCATTGCCTCCCTTGCCTTGCCTTCCCCTGCAATACCGTGTCTTGCCTTGTTTTCCTTGCCTTGCCTTGCCTTGGATTAACTTACTTTCCCTGGCCTGGCTTGACCTTGCCTTGCCTTGCTTCGCCTCGCCTCGCCTCGCCTCGCCTCGCCTCGCCTCGCCTCGCCTCGCCTCGCCTCGCCGCCTGGCTTTGCCTTGGCTTGGCTTGCAATGTCTTGCCTTGGCTTGACTTGCTTTAGCTCGGCTTGGTGGGGCTGGGCTCCGCTTGGCTTTGATTGGCTTCGCTTGCCTTACCTTGCCTTGCCTTGCCTTGACTTGCCTTGCCTTGCCTTGCCTTGTCTTGCCTTGCAATGCCTGTCATGCGTTGTTTGTCTCGCATTGTCTCCCTTGCCTTGCCTTCCCCTGCCATACCGTGTCTTGCCTTGTTTTCCTTGCATTGCCTTGCCTTGGTTTAACTTAATTTCCCTGGCCTGGCCTGACCTTGCCTTGTCTTGCTTCGCCTCGCCTCGCCTCGCCTCGCCTGGTTTTGCCTTGGCTTGGCTTGCGTTGCCTTGGCTTGGCTTGACATGCTTTGCCTCGGCTTGGTGGGGCTGGGCTCCGCTTGGCATTGCTTGGCTTCGCTTGCCTTGCGTAGCCTTGCCTTACCTTGCCTTGCATTGCCTTGCCTTGCCTTGCCTTGCCTTGCCTTGCCTTGCCTTGCCTTGCCCTGCCTTGCCTTGCCCTGCCTTGCCTTGTCTTGCCTTGCCTTGCCTTGCTTTGCCTTGCCTTGTCTCGCCTCGCGTTGCCTTATTTTGCCTTACTTTACTTTGTTTGGCCTTGCCTTGCCCTACCTTGCCTTGCCTTGACTTGCCTTGCCTTGCCGACCTTGCCGGCCTTGCCTTGCCTTGCCTTGCCTTGCGTTGCCTTGCCCGGCCTTGTCTTTTATTGCCATGCCTTGCCTTGGCTTGCATTGCCTTGCCTTGCCTTGCCTTGCCTTGCCTTGCCTTGCCTTGCCTTGCCTTGCCTTGCCTTGCCTTGTCTTGCCTTGTCTTGCCTTTGCCTTGCCTTGCCTTGCCTTGCCTTGCCTTGCCTTGCCTTTGCCTTGCCTTGCCTTACCTTGCCTTGCCTTGCCTTGCCTTGCCTTGCCTTGCCTTGCCTTGCCTTGCCTTGCCTTGCCTTGCCTTGCCTTGCCTTGCCTTGCCTTGCCTCGCCTCTCCTCGACTCGACTCGCCTTGCCTTACCTTGCCGGCCTTACCTTGCCTTGCCTTTTGTTGCCATGCCTTGCCTTGCCTTGCCTTGCCTTGCCTTGCCTTGCCTTGCCTTGCCTTGCCTTGCCTTGCCTTGCCTTGCCTTGCCTTGCCTTGCCTTGCCTTGCCTTGCCTTGCCTTGCCTTGCCTTGCCTTGCCTTGCCTTGCCTTGCCTTGCCTTGCCTTGCCTTGCCTTGCCTTGCCTTGCCTTGCCTTGCCTTGCCTTGCCTTGCCTTGCCTTACCTTGCCTTGCCCTGCCTTGCCTTGCCTTGCCTTGCCTTGCCTTGCCTTGCCTTGCCTTGCCTTGCCTTGCCTTGCCTTGCCTTGCCTTGCCTTGCCTTGCCTTGGCTTGCCTTGCCTTGCCTTGCCTTGCCTTGCCTTGCCTTGCCTTGCCTTGCCTTGCCTTGCCTTGCCTTGCCTTGCCTTGCCTTGCCTTGCCTTGCCTTGCCTTGCCTTGCCTTGCCTCCTTGCCTTGCCTTGCCTTGCCTTGCCTTGCCTTGCCTTGCCTTGCCTTGCCTTGCCTTGCCGACCTTGCCGGCCTTGCCTTGCCTTGCCTTGCGTTGCCTTGCCCGGCCTTGTCTTTTATTGCCATGCCTTGCCTTGGCTTGCATTGCCTTGCCTTGCCTTGCCTTGCCTTGCCTTGCCTTGCCTTGCCTTGCCGACCTTGCCGGCCTTGCCTTGCCTTGCCTTGCGTTGCCTTGCCCGGCCTTGTCTTTTATTGCCACGCCTTGCCTTGGCTTGGCTTGCCTTGCCTTGCCTTGCCTTGCCTTGCCTTGCCTTGCCTTGCCTTGCCTTGCCTTGCCTTGCCTTGCCTTGCCTTGCCTTGCCTTGCCTTGCCTTGCCTTGCCTTGCCTTGCCTTGCCTTGCCTTGCCTTGCCTTGCCTTGCCGACCTTGCCGGCCTTGCCTTGCCTTGCCTTGCCTTGCCTTGCCTTGCCTTGCCTTGCCTTGCCTTGCCTTGCCTTGCCTTGCCTTGCCTTGCCTTGCCTTGCCTTGTCTTGCCTTGCCTTGCCTTGCCTTGGCTTGCCTTGCCTTGCCTTGCCTTGCCTTGCCTTGCCTTGCCTTGCCTTGTCTTGCCTTGCCTTGCCTTGCCTTGCCTCGCCTCGCCTCGCCTCGACTCGCCTTGCCTTGCCTTGCCGGCCTTACCTTGCCTTGCCTTGCGATGCCTTGCCTTGCCTTGCCTTGCCTTGCCTTGCCTTGCCTTGCCTTGCCTTGCCTTGCCTTGCCTTGCCTTGGCTTGCCTTGCCTTGTCTTGCCTTGCCTTGCCTTGCCTTGCCTTGGCTTGCCTTGCCTTGCCTTGCCTTGCCTTGCCTTGCCTTGCCTTGCCTTGCCTTGCCGACCTTGCCGGCCTTGCCTTGCCTTGCCTTGCGTTGCCTTGCCCGGCCTTGTCTTTTATTGCCATGCCTTGCCTTGGCTTGCATTACCTTGCCTTGCCTTGCCTTGCCTTGCCTTGCCTTGCCTTGCCTTGCCTTGCCTTGCCGACCTTGCCGGCCTTGCCTTGCCTTGCCTTGCGTTGCCTTGCCCGGCCTTGTCTTTTATTGCCATGCCTTGCCTTGGCTTGGCTTGCCTTGCCTTGCCTTGCCTTGCCTTGCCTTGCCTTGCCTTGCCTTGCCTTGCCTTGCCTTGCCTTGCCTTGCCTTGCCTTGCCTTGCCTTGCCTTGCCTTGCCTTGCCTTGCCTTGCCTTGCCGACCTTGCCGGCCTTGCCTTGCCTTGCCTTGCCTTGCCTTGCCTTGCCTTGCCTTGCCTTGCCTTGCCTTGCCTTGCCTTGCCTTGCCTTGCCTTGCCTTGCCTTGCCTTGCCTTGCCTTGCCTTGCCTTGCCTTGCCTTGCCTTGCCTTGCCTTGCCTTGCCTTGCCTTGCCTTGCCTTGCCTTGCCTTGCCTTGTCTTGCCTTGCCTTGCCTTGCCTTGCCTTGCCTCGCCTCGCCTCGCCTCGACTCGCCTTGCCTTGCCTTGCCGGCCTTACCTTGCCTTGCCTTGCGATGCCTTGCCTTGCCTTGCCTTGCCTTGCCTTGCCTTGCCTTGCCTTGCCTTGCCTTGCCATGCCTTGCCTTGCCTTGCCTTGCATTGCCTTGCCTTGCCTTGCCTTGCCTTGCCTTGCCTTGCCTTGCCTTGCCTTGCCTTGCCTTGCCTTGCCTTGCCTTGCCTTGCCTTGCCTTGCCTTGCCTTGCCTTGCCTTGCCTTGCCTTGCCTTGCCTTGCCTTGCCTTGCCTCCTTGCCTTGCCTCCTTGCCTTGCCTTGCTTTGCCTTGTCTTGCCTTGCCTTGCCTTGCCTTGCCTTGTCTTGCCTTGCCTTGCCTCGCCTTGCCTTGCCTTGCCTTGCCTTGCCTTGCCTTGCCTTGCCTTGCCTTGCCTTGCCTTGCCTTGCCTTGCCTTGCCTTGCCTTGCCTTGCCTTGCCTTGCCTTACCTTGCCTTGCCTTGCCGTGCCTTGCCTTGCCTTGCCTTGCCTTGCCTTGCCTTGCCTTGCCTTGCCTTGCCTTGCCTTGCCTTGCCTTGCCTTGCCTTGCCTTGCCTTGCCTTGCCTTGCCTTACCTTGCCTTGCATTGCCTTGCATTGCCTTGCCTTGCCTTGCCTTCAAAGCTGATTGCGATTGTCGGTATTCATCTTCTGAAGCTTAAGGGTGAAATTTGCTAAAGAAATTTCGATGTGTACAGCTTTGCCAAAAGATCCCCATGGCTCGAACTCGAAGATTTTAAAACTTTTTTGTCTATTTGACATTTAGTCTTTTTTGTTTTGCTGCTTGCATGGTTTTCTGCCCGCCAGCTGCCTGAGTGACCAGGATGAAATTGTCAAATGCCGATTTGAGCTCGTTCTTCTTTTCATACGCTTCGAGAAATGTTCGTTCCCTGGAATACAACTTTCTTTTGTATGCAACCCGGCAGGTTCTCACCAATGTCCATCAAATCGCGTGACTTTTGAAGATTGCAACTCTTCTGTAGATTATAATCTACTTAGAGCTCCACACGAGTCAAGCATCTTCCTCAGCTGTCCTTATAGAGCAAAGGCTCCAATAACAAAAGAGATGACGCGAGATTTCAACAATATTACTAGATTATCCTTTGAACCTTGCAGGCATTGCCTGCATTGCCTTGCCTTGCCTTGCGTTGCCTTGCCTTGCCTTGCCTTTCCTTGCCTTGCCTTGCCTTGCCTTGCCTTGCCGTGCCTTGCCTTGCCTTGCCTTGCCTTGCCTTGCCTTGCCTTGCCTCGCCTTGCCTTGCCTTGCCTTGCCTTGCCTTGCCTTCAAAGCTAATTGCGATCGTCGGTATTCATCTTCTGAAGCTTAGGGGTGAAATTTGCTTAAAAAGTTCCGATGTGTACAGCTTTGCCAAAAGATCCCCATCGCTCGAACTCGAAAATTTTGAAACTTTTTTGTCTATCCGACCTTTAGTCTTGTTTGTTCTGCCGAATGCATGGTTTCCTACCCAGCAGCTGCCTGATTGACCAGGATGATTTTGTCAAATGCCGATTTGAGCTCGTTCTTCTTTTCATACGCTTCGAGAGTTGTTCGTTTTCCTGGAATACAAACTCCTTTTGTCTGCAACCTGGCACGTCCTCACCAAGGTCCATCAAATCGCGTGACTTTTCGAGATTGCACTTCTTCTCTAGATGAGAATCTACTTAGAACTCCACACGAGTCAAGCATCCTCCTCAGCTCTCCTTATGTAGCAAAGGCTCCAATAACAAAAGAGATGACGCGAGATTTCAACAACATTACTAGATTATCCTTTGAACCTTGCAGGCATTGCCTGCATTGCCTTGCCTTGCCTTGCCTTGCCTTGCCTTGCCTTGCCTTGACTTGCCTTGCCTTGCCTTGCGTTGCCTTGCCTTGCCTTGCCTTGCCTTGCCTTGGCTTACCTTGCCTTGCCTTACCTTGCCTTGCATTGCCTTGCCTTGCCTTGCCTTGCCTTGCCTTGCCTTGCCTTGCCTTGCCTTGCCTTGCCTTGCCTTGCCTTGCCTTGCCTTCAGAGCTGATTGCGATTGTCGGTATTCATCTTCTGAAGCTTAAGGGTGAAATTTGCTAAAAAAATTTCGATGTGTACAGCTTTGCCAAAAGATCCCCATGGCTCGAACTCGAAGATTTTAAAACTTTTTTGTCTATTTGACATTTAGTCTTATTTGTTTTGCTGCTTGCATGGTTTTCTGCCCGCCAGCTGCCTGAGTGACCAGGATGAAATTGTCAAATGCCGATTTGAGCTCGTTCTTCTTTTCATACGCTTCGAGAAATGTTCATTCCCTGGAATACAAACTTCTTTTGTATGCAACCCGGCAGGTCCTTACAAAGGTCCATCAAATCGCGTGACTTTTGAAGATTGCAACTCTTCTGTAGATGATAATCTTCTTAGAGTTCCACACGAGTCAGGCATCTTACTGAGCTGTCCTTATGGAAAGGCTCCAATAATAAAAGAGATGACGCGAGATTTTAACAATTTTACTAGAACATCCTTTGAGCCTCCACAAAACCTTGAAGGCTGGTATATTTCAAGTTTGAACAACACTCTCTACTTCAATTCTGCATCGCAGAACTAAATATTCTTTCAAAGTCCGACTTTGATCTTTGACAGGCCGTTGCCAACCGCTACAACTTGTAGCTCTCTTCGGTCGGTCAGGCACACGATATGGTCATTCATGGACCTCAACTAAAAAAATTGGCGTCAATCAAATTTCGCAGCCCTTGTTGACTAGTTCGTCTAATCCACAAGACACCGCATCTGCTTATAGCTTGAAAGATTTCAAATTTCGCGATATATGTCTATCGAAATTCGATGGAAATTCTCTTGACTGGAAAAATTGGTTTGAACTATAGCAAATATCTGTTGGAAAAAATCCTCGTAACGGTCATGTGGAGAAAATTACTTATCTTCAAACACTATGTACTGGGAGCTCAAAAAGCGTAATAGAAATTTTTGGCACAAACTCTAGCCAGTACGATTAGGCCATAGAAGAACTCACAGTTAGGTTTGGTAGTTCAAAATTCATTTTGGCTTGTTATATAAAAAAACTCGAAGTTTTTGAGCGTCCACATCTACACCATCTTTTGTAATTTGTGAGGTATTCGACTTTCCTGCGTAAGCTCGTTCATAACTTCGAAGCTAAAGGTGAAACTTCCGACCTAGGATTAACAAATTTTCAAGCATGGCGCGCAGCAAGCTTCCTCCTGCTGTTTTGATGAAATGGGAAGAGTTTTCTTTACTCCACGGTTTGGAATATGCTACCCTCTTCGACTTTTCAAAACGGCTTAACAATCATTCGAAAGCCTTTGGACAATCACCACCTGTCAAGAATAATTACCATCAACATCATGACAACAAGAAATCGTCTTTCCTCAAAAGAGACTATGGCGCAAGTGATCCAAGTAATCGTAATTGTACTTATTGCAGTTCCACCACGCCATTGAGTATTATCTGTCCTTTTGATCAGGTCAATCATTATTTGGAACGTTGCCGAGAACTCAAAAAAAGGCCACACGATAAACGTAAAATGAAAGATTGCAGTCAGAAAAACGATGTATGCAAGATAATTGCGGTGAGAAGCATCATTCAAACTTGCATAGAAAAAAATATGGACTTGATAGGAAAAAAAACTCAGAAGCCCAACAACGTTGAAGATGAGCAACGAAAACTCAATTCGCCAGATGCCGATGAATGTAAAAATCCGAATTCACTTTCGTTCATTAGAAATCAGTAACAGTAAAGGCCGGCAACCCTGATTAAATGCAAAACCTCAATTCAGTGTTTATGCAACATTGGACAACAGTTTTGGGTCCCGGCCTTATTTGTTCAATGTTCCGGAGGAAAATATAACTGCTGGTTTGCTGAGTTTTTGTCGGCCTACTTGGCACATCGGGGATATATTTCGTTTTGTCAGCGATTTTTATGCAGTTGTTTTTGCAATTCTTATCAATGGTAAGATTACCATTTCTGATCAATTCTTACCCAATGCCTATTTTCTTGCGATATATCAGTTTCGTTGACTCTGAAAAAGTTTTCCTTAGACCTCTGAAACTTGGAGGCCTCGCAGGTATAATAGTCCATTTGATATCTAAGTCTCGAACATGATCAGGGAGCTGTCTATTTCGTGTAGATCTTGTGGAATTCTCTTCATCAAAAGGAGCTCATTATGTGATCCGATGAAGTTAATTCCAATATTGAAAAAAAAATGCATTGGAATTTTTTGTCGAGCAATGAATCTTTTGTTAATGATATTTTGGTAACCTTCAAGCTATTTTCTCTAGTTTTATTGGCTTTTGAAAAAACCAAGTGGATTGATATAAAAGAAAAGCAAAAAAAAACCGTAAAGCACTTGAGTAGTTGATCAGCTTCCTTGTAGTACACTGGCCGTATATTCAGTCAATACCAAAATAGGAGACTGATGGTTTTGGGTTAACTCTCCCACCCGGTTAGTCTCGTTTTAGCTGGTTCATTTCTCTGCTTCGAAACCTGAAGTAGGTGATGCGGTTGCCTATAATTGCTAGAGCCAATGTCTTGGCTCGTATGATCCAGTACTGCTGTCGAGTGTAAGCACCAGTGGCATTAAATCCACAGTGTAATTGAAATGATGACTGTGGCGAACATTATTTCTCAAGAAGTGAGTGTTCGGAGGCAACATTATCCGAAGTTTTGCTTTCTCGTCAAGGCAATCAAATGCTGCTAATCGTCCATAATTTTTTCAGCGATCCATAATCGTACATGAATGGATACATCTGAAGGAGACTTGATGTCTGGCTAATGTCTTGTTTCTTTCTGTTTGCTTTAAGTTCTTTGTCGAGAGGCTACTCTTGAACATTTTGTACAAGAATGTTCAGTTTTATCTTTTAGAGCTGATTGCGATCGTCGGTATTCTTCTTCCAAATCTTAAGGGTGAGCTTTGCTAAAAATAGTCCGATGCGTACCGCTTTGCCAAAAGATCCCCATAGCTCGATTTCAAACATTTTAAAACTTGTTTTGTCTATTCGACATTTGGTCTTGTTTGTTTTGCTGCTCGCATGGTTTCCTGCCCACCACATGCCTGAGTGATCAGGATGATTTTGTCAAATGCAAATTTGAGGTCGTTCTCCTTTTCACACGCTTCGAGAGTTGTTTGTTCCCTGGAATTCAAACTTCTTTTGTATGCAACGCGGCAGGTCCTCACCAAGGTCCATCAAATCGCGTAACTTTTGAAGATTGCAACTCTTCTGTAGATGATAAGCTCCACACGAGTCAAGCATCTTCCTCAGCTGTCCTTATGGAGCAGAGGCTCCAATAACAAAAGAGGTGACGATTGTAACATTTTTACTAGAACGTCCTTTGAGCCTCCACAAAACATTGAAGGCTGGTATATTTCAAGTTTGAACAACACTCTCTACTCCAATTCTGCATCCCAGAACTAAATATTTTTTCAAAGTCCGACTTTGATCTTTGACAGGCCGACGCCAACCGCTACAACTAGTAGCTCTCTTCGGTCGGTCAGGCACACGATATGTTCATTCATGGACCTCAACTAAATAATGAACGTCAATCAAATTTCGCAGCCCATGTTGACTAGTTCTTCTAATCCACAAGACACCGCATCTGCTTATAGCTTGAAAGATTCCAAATTTTGCGATGGAAATTCGATGGAAATGCTCTTGACTGGAACAATTGGTTTGAACTATAGCAAATGTCTGTTGGAAAAAATCCTCGTATTAGTCATTTGGAGAAAATTACTTATCCTCACACACTATGTACAGGCAGCTCAAAAAGCGTAGTAGAAATTTTTGGCACAAACTCTAGCCAGTACGATTAGGCCATAGAAGAACTCACAATTAGATTTGGTAGTTCAAAATTCATTATGGCTTGTTATATAAAAGAACTCGAAATTTTTGAGCGTCCACATCTACACAATTTTTTGTAATTTGTGAGGTTTTCGATTTTTCTGCGTAAACTCGTTCATAACTTCGGAGCTAAAGGTAAAACTTCCGACATTGGATTATCAAATTTTCAAGCATGGCGCGCAGCAAGCTTCCTATTGCTGTTTTGATGAAATGGGAGGAGTTTTGTGTACTCCGCGGTTTGGAGTATGCTACCCTAATCGACTTTTCAAAATGGCCTAACAATCATTCGAAAGCCTTCGGACAATCACCACCTGTCAAGATTAATTACCATCAACCTCATGGCAACAAGAAATCGTCTTTCCTCAAAAGAGACTATGGCGAAAGTGATCCAAGAAATCGTAATTGTACTTATTGCAGTTCCACCACGCCATTGAGTAATATCTGTCCTTTTGATCAGGTCAATCATTATTTGGAACGTTGTTGAGAACTCAAAAAAGGCCACTCGATAAACGTGAGTTGAAAGATTGAAGACAGAAAAACGATGTATGCAAGATAATTGCGGTCAGAAGCATCATTCAAAATTGCATAGAAAAAAATATGAATTTGATAGCAAAAATAAAACTCAGAAGCCTAAAAACGTCGAAATTGAGCAACGAACTCTCAATTCGCCAGATGCCGATGAATGTATATTCCATATTCACTTTCGGTCATTATAAATCACTTACAGTAAACGCCGGCAGCCCTGATTAAATGCAAAACCTGAATTCAGTGTTTATGCAATGTTGGACAACAGTTTTGAGTCCCGGCCGTACTTGCTCAATGTTCCGGAGAAAAACATAACTGCTGGATTGCTGAGACTTTGCAGGCCTACTTGGCACATCGGGGATATATTTCGTTTTGTCAGCTATTTTCATGCAGTTGTTTTTGCAATTCTTATCAATGGTAAGATTACCATTTCTGATCAATTCTTAACCATTGCCTATTTTCTTGCCATGTATCAGTTTCGTTGACTCTGAAAAAGTTTTCCTTAGGCCTCTGAAACTTGGAGGCCTTGCAGGTATAATAGTTCATTTGATATCTAAGTCTCGAACATGATCAGGGAGCTGTCTATTTTGTGTATATCTTGTGGAACTCTCTTCATCAAAAGGAGCTCATTATGTGATCCGATGAAGTTAATTCCACTATTGAAAAAAAATGCTTGGAAATTTTTGTCGAGCAATGAATCTTCTGATATTTTGGTAACCTTCAAGCTATTTTCTCTAGTTTCATTGGCTTTTGAAAAAACCAAGTAGATTGATATAAAAGAAAAGCAAAAAAACCATAAAGCACTTGAGTAGTTGAACAGCTTCCTTGTAGTACACTGGCCGTATATTCAGTCAACACCAACATAGGAGAATGATGGTTTTGGGTTAACTCTCCCACTCGGTTAGTCTCGTATTAGCTGGTTCTTTTCTCTGCTTTGAAACCTGAAGTAGGTGATGCTGTTGCCTATCCTTGGTAGAGCCAACATCTTGACTCGTAAGATCCAGTACTGCTGTCGAGTGTGAGCACCAGTGGCATTGAATCCACAGTTTAATTGAAAGGGTGACTGTGGCGAACATTATTTCTCAAGAAGTGAGTAATCGGAAGCAACATCATCCGAAGTTTTGCTTTCTCGTCAAGGCAATCAAGTGCTGCTAGTCGTCCATAAATTTTTTAGCGATCCATAATCGTGTATGAATGGATATATCTGAAGGAGACTTGATGTCTGGCTAATGTCTTGTCTCTTTCTGTTTGCTTTAAGTTCTTTGTCGAGATGCTACTCTTGAACATTTTGTACAAGAATGTTCAATTTTATCTTTCAGAGCTGATTGCGATCGTCGTTATTCTTCTTCCGAAGCTTAAGGGTAAACTTTGCTAAAAAAAGTTCGATGTGTACAGCTTTGCCAAAAGATCCCCATAGCTCGATTTCAAACATTTTAAAACTTGTTTTGTCTATTCGACATTTGGTCTTGTTTGTTTTGCTGCTCGCATGGTTTCCTGCCCACCACATGCCTGAGTGCTCAGGATGATTTTGTCAAATGCCGATTTGAGGTCGTTCTTCTTTTCACACGTTTCTAGAGTTGTTTGTTTCCCTGGAATACAGACTCCTTTTGTCTGCAACCTGGCAGGTCCTCACCAAAGTCCATCAAATCGCGCGACTTTCGAAGATTGCAACTCTTCTGTAGATGATAATCCACTTAGAACTCCACACGAGTCAAGAATCTTCCTCAGCTCTCATTATGAAGCAGAGGCTTCAATAACAAAAGAGATGACGCAAGATTTTAACAATTTTACTAAAACATCCTTTGAGCATCCACAAAACATTGAAGGCCAGTTTATTTCAAGTTTGAACAATACTTTCTAATCCAATTCTGCATTCCAAAACTATATATTTTTCAAGGTCCGACTCGAACTTTTGACAGGCCATTGTCAACCGCTACAACTAATAGCTCTCTTCGGTCGGTCATTCACACGATATGGTCATTCATGGACCTCAACTGAAAAAATGATCTTCAATCAAAGTTCGCAGCCCATGTTGACTAGTTCATCTAATGCACAAGACACCGCATCTGCTTATGGCGTGAAAGGACTCAATTTTCCCGATATATGTCTATCGAAATTCGATGGAAATGCTCTTGACTGGAACAATTGGTTTGAACTGTAGCAAATGTCTGTTGGAAAGAATCCTCGTATTAGTCATGATGAGAAAATTACTTATCTTCAAACACTATGTACAGGCAGCGCAAAAAGCGTAATAGAAAGTTTTGGCACAAACTCTAGCCAGTACAATCAGGCCATAGAAGAACTCACAATTAGGTTCGGTAGTCCGAAATTCATTGCGGCTTGTTATATAAAAGAACTTGAAGACTTTGAGCGTTCACATCTACACCATCTTTTGTCATTTGTAAGTTATTTGACTTTCCTGCCTAAACTTCGAAGCTAACGGTGAAACTTCCGATCTAGGATTAACAAATTTTCAAGCATGATGCGCAGAAAGCTTCCTCCTGCTGTTTTGATGAATTGGGAAGAGTTTTGTGTACTTCACGGTTTCGATTATGCTACCTAAATCGACTTTTCAAAATGGCTTAACAATCAATTGAAAGCCTTTGGACAATCACCACCTGTCAAGACTAATTACTATCAACAACATGACAACAAGAAATCGTCTTTCTTCGAAAGATCCTCATCGCTCGAAATCGAAGATTTTATAACTTTTTTGTCTATCCGACATTTAGTCTGGTTTGTTTTGCTGCCTGCATGGTTTCCTGCTCACCATCTACCTGAGTGACCTGATTATTTTGTCAATTGCCGATTTGAGCTCGTTCTTCTTTTCATACGCTTCGAGAATTGTTTGTTTCCCTGGAATACAAACTCCTTTTGTCTGCAACCTGGCAGGTCCTCACCAAGGTCCATCAAATCGCGTGACTTTTGAAGATTGCAACTCTTCTGTAGATGATTATCTACTTGAAACTCCACACGAGTCAAGGATCTTCCTCAGCTCTCCTTATGAAGCAGAGGCTCCAATAACAAAAGAGATGACGCAAGATTTTAACAATTTTACAAGAACATCCTTTGAGCCTCCACAAAACATTGAAGGCCGGTGTATTTCAAGTTTGAACAATACTCTCTACTCCAATTCTGCATTCCAAAACTATATATTTTTCAAGGTCCGACTCGAACCTTTGACAGGCCGTTGTCAACCGCTACAACTAATAGCTCTCTTCGGTCGGTCATTCACACGATATGGTCATTCATGGACCTCAACTGAAAAAATGAACTTCAATCAAAGTTCGCAGCCCATGTTGACTAGTTCGTCTAATGCTCAAGACACCGCATCGGCGTATGGCATGAAAGGATTCAAATTTCCCGATATATGTCTATCGAAATTCGATGGAAATGCTCTTGACTGGAACAATTGGTTTGCACTGTAGCAAATGTCTGTTGGAAAGAATCCTCGTATTAGTCATGATGAGAAAATTACTTATCTTCAAACACTATGTACAGGCAGCGCAAAAAGCGTAATAGAAAGTTTTGGCACAAACTCTAGCCACTACAATCAGGCCATAGAAGAACTCACAATTAGGTTCGGTAGTCCGAAATTCATTGTGGCTTGTTATATAAAAGAACTTGAAGACTTTGAGCGTTCACATCTACACGATCTTTTGTCATTTGTAAGATATTTCACTTTCCTGCGTAAACTCGTTCATAACCTCGAAGCTAAAGTTGAAACTTCCGATCTAGGATTAACAAATTTTCAAGCATGATGCGCAGAAACTTCCTCCTGCTGTTTTGATGAATTGGGAAGAGTTTTGTGTACTCCACGGTTTCGAATATGCTACCTAAATCGACTTTTCAAAATATCTTAACAATCATTTGAAAGCCTTTGGACAATCACCACCTGTCAAGACTAATTACTATCAACAACATGACAACAAGAAATCGTCTTTCCTCGAAAGAGCCTCATCGCTCGAAATCGAAAATTTTAAAACTTTTTTGTCTATCCGACATTTAGTCTTGTTTGTTTTGCTGCCTGCATGGTTTCCTGCCCACCATCTACCTGAGTGACTAGGATTATTTTGTCAATTGCCGATTTGAGCTCGTTTTTCTTTTCATACGCTTCGAGAATTGTTTGTTTCCCAGGAATACAAACTTCTTTTGTCTGCAACCTGGTAGGTCCTCACCAAGGTCCATCAAATCGCGTGACTTTTGAAGATTGCAACTCTTCTGTAGATGATTATCTACTTGGAACTCCACACGAGTCAAGCATCTTCCTCAGTTCTCCTTATGGAGCAGAGGCTCCAATAACAAAAAAGAGATGACGCGAGATTTTAACAATTTTACTAGAACATCCTTTGAGCCTCCACAAAACACTGAAGGCCGGTATATTTCAAGTTTGAACAATACTCTCTACTCCAATTCTGCATTCCAAAACTATGTATTTTTCAAGGTCCGACTCGAACCTTTGACAGGCCGTTGTCAACCGCTACAACTAATAGCTCTCTTCGGTCGGTCATTCACACGATATGGTCATTCATGGACCTCAACTGAAAAAATGAATTTCAATCAAAGTTCGCAGCCCATGTTGACTAGTTCGTCTAATGCTCAAGACACCGCATTTGTTTATGGCTTGACAGGATTCAAATTTCCCGATATATGTCTATCGAAATTCGATGGAAAAGCTCTTGACTGGAACAATTGGTTTGAACTGTAGCAAATGTCTGTTGGAAAGAATCCTCGTATTAGTCATGATGAGAAACTTACTTATCTTCAAACACTATGTACAGGCAGCGCAAAAAGCGTAATGGAAAGTTTTGGCACAAACTCTAGCCAGTACGATCAGGCCATAGAAGAACTCACAATTAGGTTCGGTAGTCCGAAATTCATTGTGGCTTGTTATATAAAAGAACTTGAAGACTTTGAGCGTCCACATCTACACAATTTTTTGTCATTTGTGAGCTATTTGATTTTCCTGCGTAAACTCGTTCATAACTTCGAAGCTAACGGTGAAACTTCCAAACTAGGATTAACAAATTTTCAAGCATGATGCGCAGAAAGCTTCCTCCTGCTGTTTTGTTGAATTGGGAAGAGTTTTCTGTACTCCACAATTTCGAATATGCTACCTAAATCGACTTTTCAAAATATCTTAACAATCATTTGAAAGCCTTTGGACAATCACCACCTGTCAAGACTAATTACTATCAACAACATGACAACAAGAAATCGTCTTTCCTTGAAAGACCCTCATCGCTCGAAATCGAAAATTTTTAAACTTTTTTGTCTATCCGACATTTAGTCTTGTTTGTTTTGCTGCCTGCATGGTTTCCTGCCCACCATATACCTTGGTGAGGACCTACCAGGTTGCAGACAAAAGAAGTTTGTATTCCTGGGAAACAAACAATTCTCGAAGCGTATGAAAAGAAAAACGAGCTCAAATCGGCAATTGACAAAATAATCCTAGTCACTCGGATTATTTTGTCAATTGCCGATTTGAGCTCGTTTTTCTTTTCATACGCTTCGAGAATTGTTTGTTTCCCAGGAATACAAACTTCTTTTGTCTGCAACCTGGTAGGTCCTCACCAAGGTCCATCAAATCGCGTGACTTTTGAAGATTGCAACTCTTCTGTAGATGATTATCTACTTGGAACTCCACACGAGTCAAGCATCTTCCTCAGCTCTCCTTATGGAGCAGAGGCTCCATTAACCAAAAGAGATGATGCAAGATTTTAACAGTTTTACTAGCACATCCTTTGAGCCTCCACAAAACATTGAAGGCCGGTATATTTCATGTTTGAACAATACTCTCTACTCCAATTCTGCATTCCAAAATTATATATTTTTCAAGGTCCGACTCGAACCTTTGACAGGCCGTTGTCAACCGCTACAACTAATAGCTCTCTTCGGTCGGTCATTCACACGATGTGGTCATTCATGGACCTCAACTGAAAAAATGAACTTCAACCAAAGTTCACAGCCCATGTTGACCAGTTCGTCTAATGCACAAGACACCGCATCTGCTTATGGCATGAAAGGATTCAAATTTCCCGATATTTGTCTATCGAAATTCGTTGGAAATGCTCTTGACTGGAACAATTGGTTTGAACTGTAGCAAATGTCTGTTGGAAAAAATCCTCGTATTAGTCATGATGAGAAAATCACTTATCTTCAAACACTATGAACAGGCAGCGCAAAAGCGTAAAAGAAAGTTTTGGCACAAACTCTAGCCAGTACGATCAGGCCATAGAAGAACTCACAATTAGGTTCGGTAGCCCGTAATTCATTGTGGCTTGTTATATAAAAGAACTTGAAGACTTTGAGCGTCCACATCTACACGATCTTTTGTCATTTATGAGATATTTGACTTTCATGCGTACACTTGTTCATAACTTCGAAGCTAACGGTGAAACTTCCGATCTAGGATTAACAAATTTTCAAGCATGATGCGCCGAAAGCTTCCTCCTGCTGTTTTGATGAATTGGGAAGAGTTTTGTGTACTCCACGGTTTCGATTATGCTACCTAAATCGACTTTTCAAAATGGCTTAACAATCAATTGAAAGCCTTTGGACAATCACCACCTGTCAAGACTAATTACTATCAACAACATGACAACAAGAAATCGTCTTTCCTCGAAAGATCCTCATCGCTCGAAATCGAAGATTTTAAAACTTTTTTGTCTATCCGACATTTTGTCTTGTTTGTTTTGCTGCCTGCATGGTTTCCTGCCCACCATCTACCTGAGTGACCAGGATTGTTTTGTCAATTGCCGATTTGAGCTCGTTCTTCTTTTCATACGCTTCGAGAATTGTTTGTTTCCCAGGAATACAAACTTTTTTTGTCTGCAACCTGGCAGGTCCTCACCAAGGTCCATCAAATCGCTTGACTTTTGAAGATTGCAACTCTTCTGTAGATGATTATCTACTTGGAACTCCACAAGAGTCAAGCATCTTCCTCAGCTCTCCTTATGGAGCAGAGGCTCCATTAACCAAAAGAGATGATGCAAGATTTTAACAATTTTACTAGAACATCCTTTGAGCCTCCACAAAACATTGAAGGCCGGTATATTTCATGTTTAGACAATACTCTCTACTCCAATTCTGCATTCCAAAATTAAATATTTTTCAAGGTCCGACTCGAACCTTTGACAGGCCGTTGTCAACTGCTACAACTAATAGCTCTCTTCGGTCGGTCATTCACACGATGTGGTCATTCATGGACCTCAACTGAAAAAATGAACTTCAATCAAAGTTCACAGCCCATGTTGACTAGTTCGTCTAATGCACAAGACACCGCATCTGCTTATGGCTTGAAGGGATTCAAATTTCCCGATATATGTCTATCGAAATTCGATCGAAATGCTCTTGACTGGAACAATTGGTTTGAGCTCGTTCTTCTTTTCATACGCTTCGAGAATTGTTTGTTTCCCAGGAATGTCTGTTGGAAAATTGTTTGTTTTCCAAATGTTTGTTAAGCCAGAATTGTTTGTTTTCCAAATGTCTGTTGGAAAAAATCCTCGTATTAGTCATGATGAGAAAATCACTTATCTTCAAACACTATGAACAGGCAGCGCAAAAGCGTATAAGAAAGTTTTGGCACAAACTCTAGCCAGTACGATCAGGCCATAGAAGAACTCACAATTAGGTTCGGTAGTCCGAAATTCATTGTGGCTTGTTATATAAAAGAACTTGAAGACTTTGAGCGTCCACATCTACACAATCTTTTTGTCATTTATGAGATATTTGAATTTCATGCGTAAACTCGTTCATAACTTCGAAGCTAACGGTGAAACTTCCGATCTAGGATTAACAAATTTTCAAGCATGATGCGCCGAAAGCTTCCTCCTGCTGTTTTGATGAATTGGGAAGAGTTTTCTGTACTCCACAATTTCGAATATGCTACCTTAATCGACTTTTCAAAGTGGCTTAACAATCATTTGAAAGCCTTTGGACAATCACCACCTGTCAAGACTAATTACTATCAACAACATGACAACAAGAAATCGTCTTTCCTCGAAAGATCCTTATCGCTCGAAATCGAAGATTTTAAAACTTTTTTGTCTATCCGACATTTAGTCTTCTTTGTTTTGCTGCCTGCATGGTTTCCTGCCCACCATCTACCTGAGTGACCAGGATTATTTGTCAATTGCCGGTTTGAGCTCGTTCTTCTTTTCATACGCTTCGAGAATTGTTTGTTTCCCTGGAATACAAACTCCTCTTGGCTGCAACCTTACAGGTCCTCACCTAGGTCCATCAAATCGCGTGACTTTTGAAGATTGCAAATCTTCTGTAGATGATTATCTACTTGGAACTCCACACGATTCAAGCATCTTCCTCAGCTCTCCTTATGGAGCAGAGGCTCCAATAACAAAAGAGATGACGCGAGATTTTAACAATTTTACTAGAACATCCTTTGAGCCTCCACAAAACATTGAAGACCGGTATATTTCAATTTTGAACAATACTCTCTACTCCAATTCTGCATTCCAAAACTATATATTTTTCAAGGTCCGACTCGAACCTTTGACAGGCCGTTGTCAATCGCTACAAATAATAGCTCTCTTCGATCGGTCATTCACACGATATGGTCATTCATGGACCTCAACTGAAAAAATGAACTTCAATCAAAAATCGCAGCCCATGTTGACTAGTTCGTCCAATGCACAAGACACCGCATCTGCTTATGGCTTGAAAGGATTCAAATTTCCCGATATATGGCTATCGAAATTCGATGGAAATGCTCTTGACTGGAACAATTGGTTTGAACTGTAGCAAATGTCTGTTGGAAAGAATCCTCTTATTAGTCATGATGAAAAAATTACTTACCTTCAAACACTATGTACAGGCAGCGCAAAACAAAAAGAGTAATAGAAAGTTTTGGCACAAACTCCAGCCAGTACGATCAGGCCATAGAAGAACTCACAAATAGGTTCGGTAGTCCGAAATTAATTGTGGGTTGTTATATAAAAGATCTTGAAGACTTTGAGCGTCCACATCTAAACGATCTTTTGTCATTTGTGAGATATTTGACTTTCCTGCGTAAACTCGTTCATAACTTCGGAGCTAACGGTGAAACTTCCGATCTAGGATTAACAAAATTTCAAGAATATTGCGCAGAAAGCTTCCTCCTGCTGTTTTGATGAATTGGGAAGAGTTTTGTGTACTCCACGGTTTCGAATATGCTACCCTATTCGACTTTTCAAAATGGCTTAACAATCATTTGAAAGCCTTCTGACAATCACCACCTTCAAGACTAATTACTATCAACAACATGACAACAAGAAATCGTCTTTCCTCGAAAGATCCCCATCGCTCGAAATCGAAGATTTTAAAACTTTTTTGTCTATCCGACATTTAGTCTTGTTTGTTTTGCTGCCTGCATGGTTTCCTGCCCACCATCTACCTGAGTGATCAGGCTTATTTTGTCAATTGCCGATTTGTGCTCGTTCTTCTTTTCATACGCTTCGAGAATTGTTTGTTTCCCTGGAATACAAACTCCTTTGGTCTGCAACCTGGCAGGTCCTCAACAAGTTCCATCAAATCTCGTGCTTTTCGAAGATTGCATTTCTTCTGTAGATGATTATTTACTTGGAACTCCACACGAGTCAAGCATCTTCCTCAGCTCTCCTTATGGAGCAGAGGCTCCAATAACAAAAGAGATGACGCGAGATTTTAACAATTTTACTAGAACATCCTTTGAGCCTCCACAAAACATTGAAGGCCGGTATATTTCAAGTTTGAACAATACTCTCAACTCCAATTCTGCATTCCAAAACTATATATTTTTCAAGGTCCGACTCGAACCTTTGACAGGCCGTTGTCAATCGCTACAACTAATAGCTCTCTTCGATCGGTCATTCACACGATATGGTCATTCATGGACCTCAACTGAAAAAATGAACTTCAATCAAAAATCGCAGCCCATGTTGACTAGTTCGTCTAATGCACAAGACACCGCATCTGCTTATGGCTTGAAAGGATTCAAATTTCCCGATATATGTCTATCGAAATTCGATGGAAATGCTCTTGACTGGAACAATTGGTTTGAACTGTAGCAAATGTCTGTTGGAAAGAATCCTCTTATTAGTCATGATGAGAAAAATACTTACCTTCAAACACTATGTACAGGCAGCGCAAAACAAAAAGCGTAATAGAAAGTTTTGGCACAAACTCCAGCCAGTACGATCAGGCCATAGAAGAACTCACAATTAGGTTCGGTAGTCCGAAATTCATTGTGGTTTGTTATATAAAAGAACTTGAAGACTTTGAGCGTCCACATCTAAACGATCTTTTGTCATTTGTGAGATATTTGACTTTCCTGCGTAAACTCGTCCATAACTTCGGAGCTAACGGTGAAACTTCCGATCTAGGATTAACATAATTTTCAAGAATAATGCGCAGAAAGCTTGCTCCTGCTGTTTTGATGAATTGGGAAGAGTTTTGTGTACTCCACGGTTTCGAATATGCTACCCTAATCGACTTTTCAAAATGGCTTAACAATCATTTGAAAGCCTTCGGACAATCACCACCTGTCAAGACTAATTACTATCAACAACATGACAACAAGAAATCGTCTTTCCTCGAAAGATCCCCATCGCTCGAAATCAAAGATTTTAAAACTTTTTTGTCTATCCGACATTTAGTCTCGTTTGTTTTGATGCCTGCATGGTTTCCTGCCCACCATCTACCTGAGTGACCAGGCTTATTTTGTCAATTGCCGATTTGTGCTCGTTCTTCTTTTCATATGCTTCGAGAATTGTTTGTTTCCCTGGAATACAAACTCCTTTTGTCTGCAACCTGGCAGGTCCTCACCAAGTTCCATCAAATCGCGTGATTTTCGAAGATTGCAACTCTTCTGCAGATGATTATTTACTTGGAACTCCACACGAGTCAAGCATTTTCCTCAGCTCTCCTTATGGAGCAGAGGCTCCAATAACAAAAGAGATGACGCGAGATTTTAACAAATTTACTAGAACATCCTTTGAGCCTCCACAAAACATTGAAGGCCGGTATATTTCAAGTTTGAACAATACTCTCTACTCCAATTCTGCATTCCAAAAATATATATTTTTCAAGGTCCGACTCCAATCTTCGACAGGCCGTTGTCAACCGCTACAACTAATAGCTCTCTTCGGTCGGTCATTCACACGATATGGTCATTCATGGACCTCAACTGAAAAAATGAACTTCAATCAAAGTTCGCCGCCCATGTTGACTAGTTCGTCTAAAGCACAAGACACCGCATCTGCTTATGGCTTGAAGGGATTCAAATTTCCCGATATATTTCTATCGAAATTCGATGGAAATGCTCTTGACTGGAACAATTGGTTTGAACTGTAGCAAATGTCTGTTGGAAAAAATCCTCGTATTAGTCATGATGAGAAAATTACATATCTTCAAACACTATGTACAGGCAGCGCAAAAAGCGTAATAGAAAGTTTTGGCACAAACTCTAGCCAAAACGATCAGGCCATAGAAGATTTCACAATTAGGCTCGGTAGTCCAAAATTCATTGTGGTTTGTTATATAAAAGATTTTGAAGACTTTGAGCGTCCACATCTACACGATATTTTGTCATTTGTGAGATATTTGAATTTCGTGCGTAAATTCGTTCATAACTTCGAAGCTAACGGTGAAATTTCCGATCTAGGATGAACAAACTTTCAAGCATGATGCGCAGAAATCTTCCTCCTGCTCTTTTGATGAATTGGGATGAGTTTTGTGTACTCCACGGTTTCGAATATGCTACATTAATCGACTTTTCAAAATGGCTTAACAATCATTTGAAAGCCTTTGGACAATCACCACCAGTCAAGACTAATTACTATCAACAACATGACAACAAGAAATCGTCTTTCCTCGAAAGATCCTCATCGCTCGAAATCGAAGATTTTAAAACTTTTTTGTCTATCCGACATTTAGTCTTGTTTGTTTTGCTGCCTGTATGGTTTCCTGCCCACCATATACCTGAGTGACCAGGATTATTTTGTCAATTGCCAATTTGAGCTCGTTCTTCTTTTCATACGCTTCGAGAATTGTTTGTTTCACTGGAATACAAACTCTTTTTGTCTGCAACCTGGCAGGTCCTCACCAAGGTCCATCAAACCGCGTGACTTTCGAAGATTGCAACTCTTCTCTAGATGATTATCTACTTGGAAATCCACACGAGTCAAGAATCTTCCTCAGCTCTCCTTATGGAGCAGAGGCTCCAATAACAAAAGTGATGACGCGAGATTTTAACAATTTTACTAGAACATGTCTGTTGGAAACATGTACTAGAGCAAATGTTTGTTGGAAAAAATCCTCGTATTAGTCATGATGAGAAAATCACTTATCTTCAAACACTATGTACAGGCAGCGCAAAAAGCGTAATAGAAAGTTTTGGCACAAACTCTAGCCAGTACGATCAGGCCATAGAAGAACTCACAATTAGGCTCGGTACTCCGAAATTCATTGTGGTTTAATATATAAAAGAACTTGAAGACTTTGAGCGTCCACATATACACGATCTTTTGTCATTTGTGAGATATTTGAATTTCCTGCGTAAATTCGTACATAACTTCGAAGCTAACGGTGAAATTTCCGATCTAGGATGAACAAACTTTCAAGCATGATGCGCAGAAATCTTCCTCCTGCTCTTTTGATGAATTGGGAAGAGTTTTGTGTACTCCACGGTTTCGAATATGCTACCTTAATCGACTTTTCAAAATGGCTTAACAATCATTTGAAAGCCTTTGGACAATCACCACCTGTCAAGACTAATTACTATCAACAACATGACAACAAGAAATCGTCTTTCCTCGAAAGATCCTCATCGCTCGAAATCGAAGATTTTAAAACTTTTTTGTCTATCCGACATTTAGTCTTGTTTGTTTTGCTGCCTGTATGGTTTCCTGCCCACCATATACCTGAGTGACCAGGATTATTTTGTCAATTGCCAATTTGAGCTCGTTCTTCTCTTCATACGCTTCGAGAATTGTTTGTTTCACTCGAATACAAACGCCTTTTGTCTGCAACCTGGCAGGTCCTCACCAAGGTCCATCAAATCGCGTGACTTTCGAAGATTGCAACTCTTCTGTAGATGATTATCTACTTGGAAATCCACACGAGTCAAGCATCTTCCTCAGCTCTCCTTATGGAGCAGAGGCTCCAATAACAAAAGTGATGACGCGAGATTTTAACAATTTTACTAGAACATGTCTGTTGGAAACATGTACTAGAGCAAATGTCTGTTGGAAAAAATCCTCGTATTAGTCATGATGAAAAAATCACTTATCTTCAAACACTATGAACAGGCAGCGCAAAAGCGTAAAAGAAAGTTTTGGCACAAAATCTAGCCAGTACGATCAGGCCATAGAAGAACTCACAATTAGGTTCGGTAGTCCGAAATTCATTGTGGCTTGTCATATAAAAGAACTTGAAGACTTTGAGTGTCCACATCTACACGATCTTTTGTCATTTGTGAGATATTTGAATTTCCTGAGTAAATTCGTTCATAAATTCGAAGCTAACGGTGAAATTTCCGATCTAGGATGAACAAACTTTCAAGCATGATGCGCAGAAATCTTCCTCCTGCTCTTTTGATGAATTGGGAAGAGTTTTGTGTACTCCACGATTTCGAATATGCTACCTTAATCGACTTTTCAAAATGGCTTAACAATCATTTGAAAGCCTTTGGACAATCACCACCTGTCAAGACTAATTACTATCAACAACATGACAACAAGAAATCGTCTTTCCTCGAAAGATCCTCATCGCTCGAAATCGAAGATTTTAAAACTTTTTTGTCTATCCGACATTTAGTCTTGTTTGTTTTGATGCCTGCATGGTTTCCTGCCCACCATCTACCTGAGTGACCAGGCTTATTTTGTCAATTGCCGATTTGTGCTCGTTCTTCTTTTCATATGCTTCGAGAACTGTTTGTTTCCCTGGAATACAAACTCCTTTTGTCTGCAACCTGGCAGGTCCTCACCAAGTTCCATCAAATCGCGTGATTTTCGAAGATTGCAACTCTTCTGTAGATGATTTTTTACTTGGAACTCCACACGAGTCAAGCATCTTCCTCAGCTCTCCTTATGGAGCAGAGGCTCCAATAACAAAAGAGATGTCGCGAGATTTTAACAATTTTACTAGAACATTCTTTGAGCCTCCACAAAACATTGAAGGCCGGTATATTTCAAGTTTGAACAATACTCTTTACTCCAATTCTGCATTCCAAAAATATATATTTTGCAAGGTCCGACTCCAACCTTCGACAGGCCGTTGTCAACCGCTACAACTAATAGCTCTCTTCGGTCGGTCATTCACACGATATGGGCATTCATGGACCTCAACTGAAAAAATGAACATCAATCATAGTTCGCAGCCCATGTTGACTAGTTCGTCTAATGCACAAGACACCGCATCTGCTTATGGCTTGAAAGCATTCAAATTTCCCGATATATGTCTATCGAAATTCGATGGAAATGCTCTTGACTGGAACAATTGGTTTGAACTGTAGCAAATGTCTGTTGGAAAGAATCCTCGTATTAGTCATGATGAGAAAATTACTTATCTTCAAACACTATGTACAGGCAGCGCAAAAAGCGTAATAGAAAGTTTTGGCACAAACTCTAGCCAGTACAATCAGGCCATAGAATAACTCACAATTAGATTTGGTAGTTCAAAATTCATTATGGCTTGTTATATAAAAGAACTCGAAATTTTTGAGCGTCCACATCTACACGATCTTTTGTCATTTGTGAGATATTTGAATTTCCTGCGTAAATTCGTTCATAACTTTGAAGCTAACGGTGAAATTTCCGATCTAGGATGAACAAACTTTCAAGCATGATGCGCAGAAATCTTCTTCCTGCTCTTTTGATGAATTGGGAAGAGTTTTGTGTACTCCACGGTTTCGAATATGCTACCTTAATCGACTTTTCAAAATGGCTTAACAATCATTTGAAAGCCTTTGGACAATCACCACCTGTCAAGACTAATTACTATCAACAACATGACAACAAGAAATCGTCTTTCCTCGAAAGATCCTCATCGCTCGAAATCGAAGATTTTAAAACTTTTTTGTCTATCCGACATTTAGTCTTGTTTGTTTTGCTGCCTGTATGGTTTCCTGCCCACCATATACCTGAGTGACCAGGATTATTTTGTCAATTGCCGATTTGAGCTCGTTATTCTTTTCATACGCTTCGAGAATTGTTTGTTTCGCTGGAATACAAACTCCTTATGTCTGCAACCTGGCAGGTCCTCACCAAAGTCCATCAAATCGCGTGACTTTCGAAGATTGCAACTCTTCTGTAGATGATTATCTACTTGGAAATCCACACGAGTCAAGCATCTTCCTCAGCTCTCCTTATGGAGCAGAGGCTCCAATAACAAAAGTGATGACGCGAGATTTTAACAATTTTACTAGAACATGTCTGTTGGAAACATGTACTAGAGCAAATGTCTGTTGGAAAAAATCCTCGTATTAGTCATGATGAAAAAATCACTTATCTTCAAACACTATGAACAGGCAGCGCAAAAGCGTAAAAGAAAGTTTTGGCACAAAATCTAGCCAGTACGATCAGGCCATAGAAGAACTCACAATTAGGTTCGGTAGTCCGAAATTCATTGTGGCTTGTCATATAAAAGAACTTGAAGACTTTGAGTGTCCACATCTACACGATCTTTTGTCATTTGTGAGATATTTGAATTTCCTGAGTAAATTCGTTCATAAATTCGAAGCTAACGGTGAAATTTCCGATCTAGGATGAACAAACTTTCAAGCATGATGCGCAGAAATCTTCCTCCTGCTCTTTTGATGAATTGGGAAGAGTTTTGTGTACTCCACGGTTTCGAATATGCTACCTTAATCGACTTTTCAAAATGGCTTAACAATCATTTGAAAGCCTTTGGACAATCACCACCTGTCAAGACTAATTACTATCATCAACATGACAACAAGAAATCGTCTTTCCTCGAAAGATCCTCATCGCTCGAAATCGAAGATTTTAAAACTTTTTTGTCTATCCGACATTTAGTCTTGTTTGTTTTGATGCCTGCATGGTTTCCTGCCCACCATCTACCTGAGTGACCAGGCTTATTTTGTCAATTGCCGATTTGTGCTCGTTCTTCTTTTCATATGCTTCGAGAATTGTTTGTTTCCCTGGAATACAAACTCCTTTTGTCTGCAACCTGGCAGGTCCTCACCAAGTTCCATCAAATCGCGTGATTTTCGAAGATTGCAACTCTTCTGTAGATGATTATTTACTTGGAACTCCACACGAGTCAAGCATCTTCCTCAGCTCTCCTTATGGAGCAGAGGCTCCAATAACAAAAGAGATGACGCGAGATTTTAACAATTTTACTAGAACATTCTTTGAGCCTCCACAAAACATTGAAGGCCGGTATATTTCAAGTTTGAACAATACTCTTTACTCCAATTCTGCATTCCAAAAATATATATTTTTCAAGGTCCGACTCCAACCTTCGACAGGCCGTTGTCAACCGCTACAACTAATAGCTCTCTTCGGTCGGTCATTCACACGATATGGGCATTCATGGACCTCAACTGAAAAAATGAACATCAATCATAGTTCGCAGCCCATGTTGACTAGTTCGTCTAATGCACAAGACACCGCATCTGCTTATGGCTTGAAAGGATTCAAATTTCCCGATATATGTCTATCGAAATTCGATGGAAATGCTCTTGACTGGAACAATTGGTTTGAACTGTAGCAAATGTCTGTTGGAAAGAATCCTCGTATTAGTCATGATGAGAAAATTACTTATCTTCAAACACTATGTACAGGCAGCGCAAAAAGCGTAATAGAAAGTTTTGGCACAAACTCTAGCCAGTACAATCAGGCCATAGAAGAACTCACATTTAGATTTGGTAGTTCAAAATTCATTATGGCTTGTTATATAAAAGAACTCGAAATTTTTGAGCGTCCACATCTACACGATCTTTTGTCATTTGTGAGATATTTGAATTTCCTGCGTAAATTTGTTCATAACTTTGAAGCTAACGGTGAAATTTCCGATCTAGGATGAACAAACTTTCAAGCATGATGCGCAGAAATCTTCTTCCTGCTCTTTTGATGAATTGGGAAGAGTTTTGTGTACTCCACGGTTTCGAATATGCTACCTTAATCGACTTTTCAAAATGGCTTAACAATCATTTGAAAGCCTTTGGACAATCACCACCTGTCAAGACTAATTACTATCAACAACATGACAACAAGAAATCGTCTTTCCTCGAAAGATCCTCATCGCTCGAAATCGAAGATTTTAAAACTTTTTTGTCTATCCGACATTTAGTCTTGTTTGTTTTGCTGCCTGTATGGTTTCCTGCCCACCATATACCTGAGTGACCAGGATTATTTTGTCAATTGCCGATTTGAGCTCGTTATTCTTTTCATACGCTTCGAGAATTGTTTGTTTCACTGGAATACAAACTCCTTATGTCTGCAACCTGGCAGGTCCTCACCAAAGTCCATCAAATCGCGTGACTTTCGAAGATTGCAACTCTTCTGTAGATGATTATCTACTTGGAAATCCACACGAGTCAAGCATCTTCCTCAGCTCTCCTTATGGAGCAGAGGCTCCAATAACAAAAGTGATGACGCGAGATTTTAACAATTTTACTAGAACATGTCTGTTGGAAACATGTACTAGAGCAAATGTCTGTTGGAAAAAATCCTCGTATTAGTCATGATGAGAAAATCACTTATCTTCAAACACTATGAACAGGCAGCGCAAAAGCGTAAAAGAAAGTTTTGGCACAAAATCTTGCCAGTACGATCAGGCCATAGAAGAACTCACAATTAGGTTCGGTAGTCCGAAATTCATTGTGGCTTGTTATATAAAAGAACTTGAAGACTTTGAGCGTCCACATCTACACGATCTTTTGTCATTTGTGAAATATTTGAATTTCCTGCGTAAATTCGTTCATAACTTCGAAGCTAACGGTAAAATTTCCGATCTAGGATGAACAAACTTTCAAGCATGATGCGCAGAAATCTTCCTCCTGCTCTTTTGATGAATTGGGAAGAGTTTTGTGTACTCCACGGTTTCGAATATGCTACCTTAATCGACTTTTCAAAATGGCTTAACAATCATTTGAAAGCCTTTGGACAATCACCACCTGTCAAGACTATTTACTATCAACAACATGACAACAAGAAATCGTCTTTCCTCGAAAGATCCTCATCGCTCGAAATCG
Organism: Symsagittifera roscoffensis; assembly: GCF_963678635.1. Lineage (NCBI taxonomy): Eukaryota > Metazoa > Xenacoelomorpha > Acoela > Convolutidae > Symsagittifera > Symsagittifera roscoffensis. The sequence goes on from NC_087071.1 coordinate 15,446,541, forward strand.
AAGATTTTAAAACTTTTTTGTCTATCCGACATTTAGTCTTGTTTGTTTTGCTGCCTGTATGGTTTCCTGCCCACCATATACCTGAGTGACCAGGATTATTTTGTCAATTGCCGATTTGAGCTCGTTATTCTTTTCATACGCTTCGAGAATTGTTTGTTTCACTGGAATACAAACTTCTTTTGTCTGCAACCTGGCAGGTCCTCACCAAAGTCCATCAAATCGCGTGACTTTCGAAGATTGCAACTCTTCTGTAGATGATTATCTACTTGGAAATCCACACGAGTCAAGCATCTTCCTCAGCTCTCCTTATGGAGCAGAGGCTCCAATAACAAAAGTGATGACGCGAGATTTTAACAATTTTACTAGAACATGTCTGTTGGAAACATGTACTAGAGCAAATGTCTGTTGGAAAAAATCCTCGTATTAGTCATGATGAGAAAATCACTTATCTTCAAACACTATGAACAGGCAGCGCAAAAGCGTAAAAGAAAGTTTTGGCACAAAATCTAGCCAGTACGATCAGGCCATAGAAGAACTCACAATTAGGTTCGGTAGTCCGAAATTCATTGTGGCTTGTTATATAAAAGAACTTGAAGACTTTGAGCGTCCACATCTACACGATCTTTTCTCATTTGCGAAATATTTGAATTTCCTGCGTAAATTCGTTCATAACTTCGAAGCTAACGGTAAAATTTCCGATCTAGGATGAACAAACTTTCAAGCATGATGCGCAGAAATCTTCCTCCTGCTCTTTTGATGAATTGGGAAGAGTTTTGTGTACTCCACGGTTTCGAATATGCTACATTAATCGACTTTTCAAAATGGCTTAACAATCATTTGAAAGCCTTTGGACAATCACCACCTGTCAAGACTATTTACTATCAACAACATGACAACAAGAAATCGTCTTTCCTCGAAAGATCCTCATCGCTCGAAATCGAAGATTTTAAAACTTTTTTGTCTATCCGACATTTAGTCTTGTTTGTTTTGCTGCCTGTATGGTTTCCTGCCCACCATATACCTGAGTGACCAGGATTATTTTGTCAATTGCCAATTTGAGCTCGTTCTTCTTTTCATACGCTTCGAGAATTGTTTGTTTCACTGGAATACAAACTCCTTTTGGTCTGCAACCTGGCAGGTCCTCACCAAGGTCCATCAAATCGCGTGACTTTCGAAGATTGCAACTCTTCTGTAGATGATTATCTACTTGGAAATCCACACGAGTCAAGCATCTTCCTCAGCTCTCCTATGGAGCAGAGGCTCCAATAACAAAAGAGATGACGCGAGATTTTCACACTTTTGATAGAACATCCTTTGAGCATCCACAAAACATTGAAGGCCGGTATATTTCAAGTTTGAACAATACTCTCTACTCCAATTCTGCATTCCAAAAATATATTTTTCAAGGTCCGACTCCAACCTTCGACAGGCCGTTGTCAACCGCTAGAACTAATAGCTCTCTTCGGTCGGTCATTCACACGATATGGTCATTCATGGACCTCAACTGAAAAAATGAACTTCAATCAAAGTTAGCAGCCAATGTTGACTAGTTCGTCTAATGCACAAGACACCGCATCTGCTTATGGCTTGAAAGGATTCAAATTTCCCGATATATGTCTATCGAAATTCGATGGAAATGCTCTTGACTGGAACAATTGGTTTGAACTGTAGCAAATGTCTGTTGGAAAGAATCCTCGTATTAGTCATGATGAGAAAATTACTTATCTTCAAACACTATGTACAGGCAGCACAAAAAGCGTAATAGAAAGTTTTGGCACAAACTCTAGCCAGTACGATAGGCCATAGAAGAACTCACAATTAGGCTCGGTAGTTCGAAATTCATTGTGGTTTGTTATATAAAAGAACTTGAAGACTTTGAGCGTCCACATCTACACGATCTTTTGTCATTTGTGAGATATTTGTATTTCCTGCGTAAATTCGTTCATAACTTCGAAGCTAACGGTGAAATTTCCGATCTAGGATGAACAAACTTTCAAGCATGATGCGCAGATATCTTCCTCCTGCTCTTTTGATGAATTGGGAAGAGTTTTGTGTACTCCACGGTTTCGAATATGCTACCTTAATCGACTTTTCAAAATGGCTTAACAATCATTTGAAAGCCTTTGGACAATCACCACCTGTCAAGACTAATTACTATCAACAACATGACAACAAGAAATCGTCTTTCCTCGAAAGATCCTCATCGCTCGAAATCGAAGATTTTAAAACTTTTTTGTCTATCCGACATTTAGTCTTGTTTGTTTTGCTGCCTGCAAGGTTTCCTGCCCACCATCTGCCTGAGTGACCAGGAATTATTTTGTCATTTGCTGATTTGAGCTCGTTTTTCTTTTCATACGCTTCGACAATTGTTTGTTTACCTGGAATACAAACTCCATTTGTCTGCAACCTGGCCGGTCCTCACCAAGGTCCATCAAATTGCGTGACTTTCGAAGATTGCAACTCTTCTGTAGAGGATAATCTACTTGGAACTCCACACGAGTCAAGTATCTTCTTCAGCTCTCTTTATGGAGCAGAGGATCCAATAACAAAAAGATGACGCGATATTTCAACAGTTTTACTAGAACATCCTTTGAGCCTCCAAAAAACATTGAAGGCCGTTATATTTCAAGTTTGAACAAAATTCTCTACTCCAATTCTGCATTCCTTAACTATATATAATTTTCAAGGTCCGACTCGAACCTTTGAAAGGCCGTTGTCGACCGCTACAACTAATAGCTCTCTTCGGTCGGTCAGACAAACGATATGGTCTGTTATGGACCTCAATTGAACGAAAGGAACTTCAATTAAAGTTCGCAATCCATGTTGACTAGTTCGTCTAATCCACAAGACACCGCATCTGCTTATGGCTTGAAAGGATTCAAATTTCTCGATATATGTCTTTCGAAATTCGAAGGAAATGCTCTTGACTGGACCAATTGGTTTGAACTGTAGCAAATGTCTGGAGGAAAAAATCCTCGTATTAGTCATGAGGAGAAAATTACTTATCTTCAAACACTATGTACAGGCATCGCAAAAGCGTAATAGAAAGTTTTAGCACAAACTCTAGCCTGTACGATCAGGCCATAGAAGAACTCACAACTATGTTCGGTAGTCCGAAATTCATTGTGGCTTGTTATATAAAAGAACTTGAAGACCTTGAGCATTCACATCTACCCGATATTTTGTCATTTGTGAGGTATTTGACTTTCCTGGTAAACTCGTTCAGAACTTCGAAGCTAACGGTGAAACTTACAATCTAGGATTAACAAATTTTCAAGCATGGCGCGCAGCAGACTTCCTCCTGCTGTTTTGATGAAATGGGAGGGGTTTTTTGTACTCCACGATTTCGAATATGCTACCTTAATCGACTTTTCAAAATGGCTTAACTATCATTCGAAAGCCTTTGGACAATCACCACCTGTCAAGACTAATTACTATCAACATCATGATAACAAGAAATCGTCTTTCCTCAAAAGAGACTATGGCGCAAGTGATCCAAGTAATCGTAATTGTACTTGTTGCAGTTCCACCACGCCATTGAATATTATCTGTCCTTTTGATCAGGTCAATCATTTTTTTGGAACGTTGCCGAGAACTCAAAAAATGCCACTCGATAAACGTTAGTTGAAAGATTGCACTCAGAAAACTGATGTATGCAAGATAATTGCGGTCAGAAGCATTATTCAAATTTGCACAGAAAAAATATGGATTTGATAGAAAAAATAAAACTCAGAAGTCTAACAACGTCGAAAATGACCAACGAAATCCCAATTAGCCAGATGCCGATGAGTGCATAAATCCGATTTCACTTTCGGTCATTAGAAATCAGTAACAGTATATGCCGGCAACCCTGATTAAAGGCAAAATTCAGTCTTTATGCAATGTTGGACAATTGCAGCAGCCGCTCTTATTTATGCAAAACTACGGCGGAAAAACCCAACAGCGTTCCAAAGCAATCAGTCGACCTGAAAATTCATTGAGCTTTCTCAACGGATAATTTTCATTCCATCCTAATTACACTAAGTCTTGGATCATTCAACTTTACGTATATTTTTTTTACGTTACCAAACTTTATTCGGTTGATAAAACGTCAAAATAATTGAGCAATTTTTGTTCCAATTTCAATCATCTCAGCCACATCACTTAACCTGCTGGAAGCCCATTTGCAGTAAGAAATTTGAGCTTCAAGTACCTGGGCAAGGAACCACGAGAACAACAAACAAATTACATTGATGCTCGGACCAGAGAGCAGCCAACACTAAGCAAACTTGTCGAAAAATTCTGGAAAACTGAAGACTCAATATCTGTTGATTTTTCTCCTGCTTCAAGTTCACGGAAGACCGACAAATCACTAAAAGTCATGGAAGACAGTATTTATCTCGATGGAACAAAATATAACATAAACTTACTGTTACGTGAAGTTACCAAACAACTTTGCAATCGCAAAAGCTCATTTAGGCTCTTTTCAAAAATGTTTAACTAAGGACCGATATCTTTTGGGTTCATATAATAAGTCTCTTGCTACGACAATTGATAAAGGTTATGTTAAACTAGTTGTGTTCATAAATCCTCAGCCAACTAGCGTCTGGTATTTACCTCGCCACCCGTTTGTAAATCCAAATAAAGCTGGAAAAAGCAGACGAGTCGCAAATGCTGCTTCAATGTTTCAAGTTATCTGTTTGAAATCCAGTTTAGAAGCTGGGCTTGCATGTTTGGATTACTGCTTCGTTTTTGGGAACAGCCAGTCGCGGTATCTGCCGATATCGAGGGTATGTTCATCCGAATTGGTATTGAAGAATTAGATCAAAATGCTGCACGATTCCTGTGGAACACTGCAAATGGCATTAGGCAAAATCAGTATACCAGATTGATATCTGGTGCAAAATTTTCACCTTTAATCGCAATGTAAGCACGAATGAAACTGCAAAAGATTTCGCAGCGAGCGATCGCAAAACAGCTGTACTCATTAACCGGAGTTTTTATATGGGTGACTTTGTCCATTCTTTTGAGTTCATTGAAATGGCTCAGACGTCCTCTTTCAAAATGAAGGCGGTCCCGATTAAGGGTGGTTTCAATATAACAAAGTTTTGTTCCAATTGAAACCGAAGCTTAGGTCACGTTGACTGAAATTGACGTTGTTGGAAATAATTAGACAAAAAAAAATTCGGAGTGCATTGGGATACAAACGATGACACTATGTTTGTGAAAACATAAATCAAACACAATTTTCAAGGCAAAAATATGACTCTCCGTCGAATGCTTTCTACAATAGCGACAATAATTGACCCTTTTGAATTTTTGCACCGTTTGTAATCACCATGAAAGTCATGCTACAAGTCATTTGGAGATCTGGAATTTCATTGGATGAACAAATACTACTTTAACACATGTTTACCGTTGACACAATGAATAATTCAATGTCAACAAGGGTTGTCTGTGATACCCCCACGTCACGTACGAATTTACCCTCACAACACAAACGTACAGCTGCATGTTTTTGCCGACGCATCGCAAAACGCCATGGTAGCATGTACTTGCGTTTGAACTACTACAGCTTCTCAAATCAACATCAATTTTTCTTTTTGAAAGAGTCAAAGTAGCTGCACTGAAGCAAGAGAGCATTTCTAAGCTCAATCTGAAGCCACTGTGATTGGATCGCGACTATGTAAATTCGTTTTTAGATCAAATGCGGTTTGAGGGAAGCTCTGTTTTCTACAGGACAGATAGTACTACGATTCTGGCTTGGCTCAAGAATATGCCTAGGCGCACGGATTTAGCACTAGAGTCACTGAAATACTTTCCACTTCCAAAGAGTCATGGTGGAATCGTATTTCAGGGAATTGCAATCCAGCTTATCATACGACGATTACCCCTTTCAAATGTAGAACTCCAGCATCCTAACTTCTTGATTACACCAGAATTGGGATGTTTTAAGCCTCCACATAATGAAATTAAGTTCCTCAGCCAAGACTCGGAGAGGTCGAGCCACTAATCGATTTTCCACGTTTGTCTTACTGGCTCAAGTTACTCAAAGTAACTACGATGATTCTAATAATTATAAGCTTGCTGAGGAATTAGACACAGGCAGATTCCTTAGGAACAGCAATAACCTTTTCACTCTATCGAACGCTTAACCTTGATTTCTTTTCATGTGAAACTTTATTACTATCAAACAACAAAGTTCGAAATCAACTAATCTTGACCGATAATCCAAAGGTTAGTCCAAAAAATGTTGTTTGTTATCTGTCCTCTAGAACAACTTTAGTAGATGGAACAACTGTAGACTCGTTTTTAACAGAAATACCTTTGGGGGAAACCCCTTGTGATGTATCACTAAATCCAATATAATCATAATAATAATAGATGAACCTAAGCATCAATACGTGCAATGAAATCTAGAAGAAGAGTCTGCTCTTTACAATTACATGCTATAGCAAGAATCTTTTTTATTCTATTCTATCAAAACCATTCCGTTCAGGAAAATAATTCCAATCATCCAATAAGGATAAAATCAGTTGAATGAAGGAGAATAACACAAAATTAGCTGTTGCGGGGTCTTTTCAAGAAAAAACTTTCAACTATCAAGGTTTCTATGCGAGATAGCTTAGAATTGTTCGAGATGGAAGAGCAATTGTTTCATTAGATACATCTTCTCCTTGTCGTCCTGAGATTACAACAACGAAAACAGTACAGTTTAACAAAGATTTTCCATCTCTTCTTATGGACAATTTTCACAGTCAACGTATTCTAATTTTAGATCTGACTTCACTATAAAATGCAGCTGAACAGTTCCATTAACCGAATTTTAGTGGAGAAAGCTTGAGATTAGGAAGGGTTCCCAAATTTTCTTTAGAACAAGTATCGGAGGTGAAAATCTTGGAAAAAAGACTTTCAATATTTTAATTTGACAAACGTGTAGCAGTCGCCTGTTTTTTCTAAATTTTTAGTTCCTATAGAAATAATGTAACTTTTTTTGGGATTTGTCATTGTTATTGTCTCAGCTCTGTCAATTTGTTTTTCATTAGCAAAATTAGAGTTTTTCAGCAAAATTAGACAATGAATGCTGCACAATTGAAAATCACCGAAACCTATAATGTGAATAGTGTTCCTCAAAATCCTCAAATGCTCAATCACTTTTGTCCAGCATATAAGACACGTTGGCAGATGTTTTCTTGAAAACTACGAAAACTGATAATTTGTGTCGACTCTTCACAATTTAGTTGGCGTTACTTTTTTTCAAATTTTACCAGAGAAAAATGAAAAATTTTCATGATGTGCATGTTTTGAAGTTAATAAGTATTTTTTGTGAAAGTGCAGTTTTGTATTTGTAATTAGAATTTATGGCAACAAATTTGTTGTATGAAGCAAGGATTTTTCTACATTCTTTATATTTTTTTACAAAACAAAATTCCTGTTCCTTCAAACTTCTAGTAGACTGCAGCTTAGTTTCAGCTAGATAGCACATAAACAGTTAAAACAGCATACGAAATAAGTTCCAGCTCATGTTTCTTGTGTTTTGATATTTTTTGTTGAAAAAATCCAAGAAACTCAACTTTTGTGCAAAAATTTTTTCCCTTGACCCACCATGAAAGAAAAAAAACATAATATATTTTGTTCACACTGCAGTTTACAATTAAAAAACTATTAATATTTACCATTTAGATAACATGCCCGGATGTTCTTGTAAAAAAACTACAAGTTTCTTCGCATAAATATTTTTTCCTACCATTCTTTTACCATAGTAGAAACTATGAAACCTAACCAATTCTACTCCCTATCCTAACTACATCGTTGACTCCAAACCCGAAATTAATACAAATCGGGACATTGCTATTTTTTGCAGACAACCACCAGATCTTTCAATAAAACTTTTTATTGCGCTGGAAACGTTACAAATAAAGGTAACCGAGCCAACAACAACGAAAACATTTAAGCTGATTCAATTTTTTAAACGAAACAAAAACAAAGAAAACAAACGTAATCAGGCTCTTAAATTCATTAATTACAGGAATAAGTTAAAAGCAATTACATCTACGACAAAAACTGCTGACCTCAAAAAAGTCTCCAATTTAGCACTTAAACCGGCAGAATACAAGCCGACAAAAGATTTACAACCGTGTGACGTGTGACGCGATCAGGTGGGGGGGGGGGGGGGTTTGGGTTTGGAGACCCCCATATATTAAGATAGGGAAAAGAGCATCCTGTCTCCAAGCTATATTTTAAGATAGGGAATCAATTGCCTATTTATTAAGATAGGGAATAGGTTTCTTAATTTAATAAGATAGGGAATGACAAAGTTTCAGAAAAAAATTTCGACGCTCGATCTTACCATGATTTAAGATCCTCTACACCAGACCGGTTAGGTATAGATTTCTCAATGTACTAAGGTGTGTTTTTAATAATCAATGTTCTAAGCTTTTTGATTTGATAATGAAACTGTCTGAGACTATGCTGAAACTTAACTGAAGCTTCAAAGAGGGAATAAAATTGTTCAGTAAAAAATAAAATTACTATAAATTGCTATGTTAGATATTGAAAACTAAGTAACGTATATACCATTGCATCGTTTGAATTTTTACTACGGTTTACAAGATAATTTTACAAGTTCAAATGCTTGGTATGCATTCCATCATTAGGTACTTCCCTTTTCGGGTAAAAGTAACTGAGTCCTTTTTTAGTTTTTTCATATGTTTCGAATAAATAGTTAGGGGTTTTGAATCCGCGATTCGTCGACATCAAACTTACAGTTTCATCAGGAAGTTGTCTGTATCTTGACATTGGTTCATCCCCAGTATCTTCTAGCGTTCTTTTGTTGAGGCCTTTGCTAACAAAATCAAGTTTTTCGATCTTACTATCATAGCAGCAATACGTGTTGCATCACAGGCACAACAATTCAGCACATCGAAGTTCTTCTTTGAACAATCCAGGTTCTCGTTTGTCACGCTTTTTTTGAACGGCCCAGCATTTATATAGAAAAAAAATCATATTTGCATCAGCTATGAAATTGTCTCTACAAAGTTTTTGACAATTTAGTGTCCACTAAGCTTTCTTCTCAGGTATTTTAAAATCGTCCAGGTTAACATCTGCTAATGCTAGATACAAAGAGTTCCTATCCATCTCCATTTCCTCAAGTTGATTCTCATCGCAAAACTTGTGGAAGAAATTTTTGAATAACTGAAGAGTTCTAATTTTTGCGTATTGAAGAAAGAAAAAGACTACAATCATTGGTTCTCTATGTTAAATTGTTGACTTCAATAGTCCTACTTCCTCTAAGTCTTTTTTCAATCTAATGTTCAATCGCTTCTCATTCGTCGCTTTGTGTGTTTTCTCATCGCCGAGATTTTTGGTTAATATGTGTCTGGATCTGCTCATAATTTGATAGCCGTACGAGGTGTTGCCGAGAAACTCCATCGTCTCTGCAAAAACTCCAGATTGTGGACTCTCGTCTCCTTCTCGTCGACAATCAACAAATGATTGAACAAAGTTATACAAACATTTCCATGGTGTCAACTCAACAAACTGAGAAATTTTTTTACATTGAAGTCTTAAAGACTTAAATTGAAGTTAAGAAGGGGTGTGATATTTGTGCAATTTTCTAATTTAAAACTGGAAATCTACATTCGTTGTGGGTTTTTCAACAAATCTTTTTCTTCGGCATAGTTTTTCATATTCTCTCCCATGTCGTTACGGTAGATGTCAATTGAATATTAGAGTAAAGTTTGAAATTGTGGGCGTCAACTTTTTAGGAACTAATAAATCGTATTACACATAGTCAAAAACAGATCCGTTCTTTATTTGGTTATGTAAAGAATCAGAAGACAGAGGTCTTCTGAAGGGAAAATTTGCCTTGACATGATCATTGACTGAAGAATCTGTTTTAAAATGCTTCCACTACTCTCACTTCCACATTTCCTGAATATTGTAACATCTTTCTCTTATGTACTATCGTCTCAACTCATCCATTTCTCGCTTCTTTTTTTCCCTTTCAATATCTTGTTCTGACATTGATGGACGGTTTTCATGGCATGATAAGAAGTGATAGTAGCAACCCATAGCTTCAAATAATGTTTAACAGTGATCGCAGTTGTCATCAACATGGAAACAACCATTTCCTTGAATGTTTTCCGGTTGTGTGAAAACTCGCAATTTTACACCCTGTTCTCAATTTTTGATGAAGGACATAACCATGCTCTCGAAATTTCTCGTTCTATTATTTTTAGCTTCAAACCGATCAGTTTCAGATTCATACTCCCAATCTGTGTAAAGTCAGGTCGTCATCTCTTGGCACATTAAGATTGTATATAATTGGCTAGCGTCAATTCCAACTTGTTACGAATATAAGTTTGATCGACAACAGCTTTTCGTGTAACATTCGCTCGCCTACTTAATTCAAATATGAGTTTAAAGAAAAATAGGCCCTTTAACTACTGGCTATCTCTTGTACTTTTTCTACCTCTAGCGGTCGGAGCCAGTTCGGTTCACTTGCGACATGAGACTATAAACCGCATTACAATTAAAGGCCACTACTAAAAAACCCCCCCACTCTAGAAAAAAAGAACGCCCCCAAGCTCAGGTCGCAAAATACCTAAAACACGCGAACGCTGTTAATAACAGGGTCAGAAGCTTAAGTATACCGTTAATTTTTATTAGAGAGTGGAACTTCGATCCATTTCAGATAGATCAACCTAAAATTCTACCTAACTCAAAATTTTAATGAAAAACACTTTCAAGAAACTCAAATTGGGTACTTACATATAGACGCAACCTCTAGATTGACTAACTAAATCATAAAGTAACTCTAAAATTAATCCGGTAAAAAACTTTAACTCAAGAAGTTAGAAATAAACAAGTTTTAACTCAAGACAAAAGTTTTCTATTTGGACATTGGGCAAATTCAGCTGCCCACCTTCCCACTGAATGTTCACTCTGGTCCACTCAATCTCCTTCTCTATTTGTACTCGGTCACTCTCGATCCTTTGCCAAGAATAAGACAGCTCTACTCTCGTTCGATTTATGTGGCAAAATTACGAGTAGCGTTTTCGCACTTCTGTTTTTTGAACTACTTTCCTGCGACTGTAATTCGGTTCTTCTGATCTTATTTTCTCGTACTTTCATTTGTCGCGAGAAACTGTGGCTTGACATGCTCAATTCGAATTTAAAGAAAAATCAATTTTACCCCTAAATCAGCTCGACGTCAAATTTCAGAATATGACCGACTGCCACAGAAACCCCGGACTCAAGATCGATGTCCTCATCGCGTGTCGTCGTCTGACAGTGAGCACCTAGGATGATGAGTGCGTCTCAGGAAACAGTGCCAGTGCTCATTTAGAGAAGTTTGCAGCAGATATAACTTTATCTACACCCCAAAATTCACAGCCATGCAAAACTGTCACATTATCGCCAAGCATCAATCAAAATCTGCAATCACCTGCACCCTGAATTTTAGTTTTTATCAGCTACTCATTAAAATTTCTTCTGTCTTATCCAATCAGAAAATTGTCATGCATCCTTTTGATTTATATAATTATTATGGTACACTAATAACAAAATTTCTTTTATTAAATTTTCCTTTCCGTGCCCTCAGACTTCATCTGAGTTCACACTCAAGCCCTTTTTTCTTTCCCCCGCTCACAACTCAGGAACCAACCCCTCAACACCCTGCTCAGTTTGTGCCCTTCTTCTTCGAGGTACTGGGTCCTGATACACTCGAAACTGTAATCTGCCTCGCCAGTTCTTCTTCATCATCGGAACTGGTCACGATATCTTCTCATGCCTTCAGCTGTTAATAGGCTTGCATCCATTCCTTCTGCTCTTGCAATCATTTGCCTGATTCGGTAGACCTTTCACTTTAGGTTCCCTATTCAAGCAAAGGGATTTGTTCAAGCTCAAGCTCACATTCTCCGCCAATTCCTCCTCCAATATCGACTCCCTCGCCTTGGGATTATCTCTAGACACTCTACCAACCCTTTTCCAACCCGTGGTTATCGCCTTGCGATGGGTTAGCAAGGGTCCCTTGAAGGCCTCCGGCCCGAGCTTGCCAGAAACCAACGACACTCTTTCTGATGCTTCTTCATGTGATTCTTCGTCACCGTGTACAGCCAAGACGTCAGGGTCGCCCAAAACCATGAAAATAATCTTATGCGACTCCACGCGTGTACGACTCCACCGTTTGTAATCACCATGAAAGTCATGCTACAAGTCATTTGGAGATCTGGAATTTCATGGGATGAACAAATACTACTTTAACACATGTTTACCGTTGACACAATGAATAATTCAATGTCAACAAGGGTTGTCTGTGATACCCCCACGTCACGTACGAATTTACCCTCACAACACAAACGTACAGCTGCATGTTTTTGCCGACGCATCGCAAAACGCCATGGTAGCATGTACTTGCGTTTGAACTACTACAGCTTCTCAAATCAACATCAATTTTTCTTTTTGAAAGAGTCAAAGTAGCTGCACTGAAGCAAGAGAGCATTTCTAAGCTCAATCTGAAGCCACTGTGATTGGATCGCGACTATGTAAATTCGTTTTTAGATCAAATGCGGTTTGAGGGAAGCTCTGTTTTCTACAGGACAGATAGTACTACGATTCTGGCTTGGCTCAAGAATATGCCTAGGCGCACGGATTTAGCACTAGAGTCACTGAAATACTTTCCACTTCCAAAGAGTCATGGTGGAATCGTATTTCAGGGAATTGCAATCCAGCTTATCATACGACGATTACCCCTTTCAAATGTAGAACTCCAGCATCCTAACTTCTTGATTACACCAGAATTGGGATGTTTTAAGCCTCCACATAATGAAATTAAGTTCCTCAGCCAAGACTCGGAGAGGTCGAGCCACTAATCGATTTTCCACGTTTGTCTTACTGGCTCAAGTTACTCAAAGTAACTACGATGATTCTAATAATTATAAGCTTGCTGAGGAATTAGACACAGGCAGATTCCTTAGGAACAGCAATAACCTTTTCACTCTATCGAACGCTTAACCTTGATTTCTTTTCATGTGAAACTTTATTACTATCAAACAACAAAGTTCGAAATCAACTAATCTTGACCGATAATCCAAAGGTTAGTCCAAAAAATGTTGTTTGTTATCTGTCCTCTAGAACAACTTTAGTAGATGGAACAACTGTAGACTCGTTTTTAACAGAAATACCTTTGGGGGAAACCCCTTGTGATGTATCACTAAATCCAATATAATCATAATAATAATAGATGAACCTAAGCATCAATACGTGCAATGAAATCTAGAAGAAGAGTCTGCTCTTTACAATTACATGCTATAGCAAGAATCTTTTTTATTCTATTCTATCAAAACCATTCCGTTCAGGAAAATAATTCCAATCATCCAATAAGGATAAAATCAGTTGAATGAAGGAGAATAACACAAAATTAGCTGTTGCGGGGTCTTTTCAAGAAAAACCTTTCAACTATCAAGGTTTCTATGCGAGATAGCTTAGAATTGTTCGAGATGGAAGAGCAATTGTTTCATTAGATACATCTTCTCCTTGTCGTCCTGAGATTACAACAACGAAAACAGTACAGTTTAACAAAGATTTTCCATCTCTTCTTATGGACAATTTTCACAGTCAACGTATTCTAATTTTAGATCTGACTTCACTATAAAATGCAGCTGAACAGTTCCATTAACCGAATTTTAGTGGAGAAAGCTTGAGATTAGGAAGGGTTCCCAAATTTTCTTTAGAACAAGTATCGGAGGTGAAAATCTTGGAAAAAAGACTTTCAATATTTTAATTTGACAAACGTGTAGCAGTCGCCTGTTTTTTCTAAATTTTTAGTTCCTATAGAAATAATGTAAATTTTTTTGGGATTTGTCATTGTTATTGTCTCAGCTCTGTCAATTTGTTTTTCATTAGCAAAATTAGAGTTTTTCAGCAAAATTAGACAATGAATGCTGCACAATTGAAAATCACCGAAACCTATAATGTGAATAGTGTTCCTCAAAATCCTCAAATGCTCAATCACTTTTGTCCAGCATATAAGACACGTTGGCAGATGTTTTCTTGAAAACTACGAAAACTGATAATTTGTGTCGACTCTTCACAATTTAGTTGGCGTTACTTTTTTTCAAATTTTACCAGAGAAAAATGAAAAATTTTCATGATGTGCATGTTTTGAAGTTAATAAGTATTTTTTGTGAAAGTGCAGTTTTGTATTTGTAATTAGAATTTATGGCAACAAATTTGTTGTATGAAGCAAGGATTTTTCTACATTCTTTATATTTTTTTACAAAACAAAATTCCTGTTCCTTCAAACTTCTAGTAGACTGCAGCTTAGTTTCAGCTAGATAGCACATAAACAGTTAAAACAGCATACGAAATAAGTTCCAGCTCATGTTTCTTGTGTTTTGATGTTTTTTGTTGAAAAAATCCAAGAAACTCAACTTTTGTGCAATAATTTTTTCCCTTGACCCACCATGAAAGAAAAAAAACATAATATATTTTGTTCACACTGCAGTTTACAATTAAAAAACTATTAATATTTACCATTTAGATAACATGCCCGGATGTTCTTGTAAAAAAACTACAAGTTTCTTCGCATAAATATTTTTTCCTACCATTCTTTTACCATAGTAGAAACTATGAAACCTAACCAATTCTACTCCCTATCCTAACTACATCGTTGACTCCAAACCCGAAATTAATACAAATCGGGACATTGCTATTTTTTGCAGACAACCACCAGATCTTTCAATAAAACTTTTTATTGCGCTGGAAACGTTACAAATAAAGGTAACCGAGCCAACAACAACGAAAACATTTAAGCTGATTCAATTTTTTTAAACGAAACAAAAACAAAGAAAACAAACGTAATCAGGCTCTTAAATTCATTAATTACAGGAATAAGTTAAAAGCAATTACATCTACGACAAAAACTGCTGACCTCAAAAAAGTCTCCAATTTAGCACTTAAACCGGCAGAATACAAGCCGACAAAAGATTTACAACCGTGTGACGTGTGACGCGATCAGGTGGGGGGGGGGGGGTTTGGGTTTGGAGACCCCCATATATTAAGATAGGGAAAAGAGCATCCTGTCTCCAAGCTATATTTTAAGATAGGGAATCAATTGCCTATTTATTAAGATAGGGAATAGGTTTCTTAATTTAATAAGATAGGGAATGACAAAGTTTCAGAAAAAAATTTCGACGCTCGATCTTACCATGATTTAAGATCCTCTACACCAGACCGGTTAGGTATAGATTTCTCAATGTACTAAGGTGTGTTTTTAATAATCAATGTTCTAAGCTTTTTGATTTGATAATGAAACTGTCTGAGACTATGCTGAAACTTAACTGAAGCTTCAAAGAGGGAATAAAATTGTTCAGTAAAAAATAAAATTACTATAAATTGCTATATTAGATATTGAAAACTAAGTAACGTATATACCATTGCATCGTTTGAATTTTTACTACGGTTTACAAGATAATTTTACAAGTTCAAATGCTTGGTATGCATTCCATCATTAGGTACTTCCCTTTTCGGGTAAAAGTAACTGAGTCCTTTTTTAGTTTTTTCATATGTTTCGAATAAATAGTTAGGGGTTTTGAATCCGCGATTCGTCGACATCAAACTTACAGTTTCATCAGGAAGTTGTCTGTATCTTGACATTGGTTCATCCCCAGTATCTTCTAGCGTTCTTTTGTTGAGGCCTTTGCTAACAAAATCAAGTTTTTCGATCTTACTATCATAGCAGCAATACGTGTTGCATCACAGGCACAACAATTCAGCACATCGAAGTTCTTCTTTGAACAATCCAGGTTCTCGTTTGTCACGCTTTTTTTGAACGGCCCAGCATTTATATAGAAAAAAAATCATATTTGCATCAGCTATGAAATTGTCTCTACAAAGTTTTCGACAATTTAGTGTCCACTAAGCTTTCTTCTCAGGTATTTTAAAATCGTCCAGGTTAACATCTGCTAATGCTAGATACAAAGAGTCCCTATCCATCTCCATTTCCTCAAGTTGATTCTCATCGCAAAACTTGTGGAAGAAATTTTTGAATAACTGAAGAGTTCTAATTTTTGTGTATTGAAGAAAGAAAAAGACTACAATCATTGGTTCTCTATGTTAAATTGTTGACTTCAATAGTCCTACTTCCTCTAAGTCTTTTTTCATTCTAATGTTCAATCGCTTCTCATTCGTCGCTTTGTGTGTTTTCTCATCGCCGAGATTTTTGGTTAATATGTGTCTGGATCTGCTCATAATTTGATAGCCGTACGAGGTGTTGCCGAGAAACTCCATCGTCTCTGCAAAAACTCCAGATTGTGGACTCTCGTCTCCTTCTCGTCGACAATCAACAAATGATTGAACAAAGTTATACAAACATTTCCATGGTGTCAACTCAACAAACTGATAAATTTTTTTACATTGAAGTCTTAAAGACTTAAATTGAAGTTAAGAAGGGGTGTGATATTTGTGCAATTTTCTAATTTAAAACTGGAAATCTACATTCGTTGTGGGTTTTTCAACAAATCTTTTTCTTCGGCATAGTTTTTCATATTCTCTCCCATGTCGTTACGGTAGATGTCAATTGAATATTAGAGTAAAGTTTGAAATTGTGGGCGTCAACTTTTTAGGAACTAATAAATCGTATTACACATAGTCAAAAACAGATCCGTTATTTATTTGGTTATGTAAAGAATCAGAAGACAGAGGTCTTCTGAAGGGAAAATTTGCCTTGACATGATCCTTGACTGAAGAATCTCTTTTAAAATGCTTCCACTACTCTCACTTCCACATTTCCTGAATATTGTAACATCTTTCTCTTATGTACTATCGTCTCAACTCATCCATTTCTCGCTTCTTTTTTTCCCTTTCAATATCTTGTTCTGACATTGATGGACGGTTTTCATGGCATGATAAGAAGTGATAGTAGCAACCCATAGCTTCAAATAATGTTTAACAGTGATCGCAGTTGTCATCAACATGGAAACAACCATTTCCTTGAATGTTTTCCGGTTGTGTGAAAACTCGCAATTTTACACCCTGTTCTCAATTTTTGATGAAGGACATAACCATGCTCTCGAAATTTCTCGTTCTGTTATTTTTAGCTTCAAACCGATCAGTTTCAGAGTCATACTCCCAATCTGTGTAAAGTCAGGTCGTCATCTCTTGGCACATTAAGATTGTATATAATTGGCTAGCGTCAATTCCAACTTGTTACGAATATAAGTTTGATCGACAACAGCTTTTCGTGTAACATTCGCTCGCCTACTCAATTCAAATATGAGTTTAAAGAAAAATAGGCCCTTTAACTACTGGCTATCTCTTGTACTTTTTCTACCTCTAGCGGTCGGAGCCAGTTCGGTTCACTTGCGACATGAGACTATAAACCGCATTACAATTAAAGGCCACTACTAAAAAACCCCCCCACTCTAGAAAAAAAGAACGCCCCCAAGCTCAGGTCGCAAAATACCTAAAACACGCGAACGCTGTTAATAACAGGGTCAGAAGCTTAAGTATACCGTTAATTTTTATTAGACAGTGGAACTTCGATCCATTTCAGATAGATCAACCTAAAATTCTACCTAACTCAAAATTTTAATGAAAAACACTTTCAAGAAACTCAAATTGGGTACTTACATATAGACGCAACCTCTAGATTGACTAACTAAATCATAAAGTAACTCTAAAATTAATCCGGTAAAAAACTTTAACTCAAGAAGTTAGAAATAAACAAGTTTTAACTCAAGACAAAAGTTTTCTATTTGGACATTGGGCAAATTCAGCTGCCCACCTTCCCACTGAATGTTCACTCTGGTCCACTCAATCTCCTTCTCTATTTGTACTCGGTCACTCTCGATCCTTTGCCAAGAATAAGACAGCTCTACTCTCGTTCGATTTATGTGGCAAAATTACGAGTAGCGTTTTCGCACTTCTGTTTTTTGAACTACTTTCCTGCGACTGTAATTCGGTTCTTCTGATCTTATTTTCTCGTACTTTCATTTGTCGCGAGAAACTGTGGCTTGACATGCTCAATTCGAATTTAAAGAAAAATAAATTTTACCCCTAAATCAGCTCGACGTCAAATTTCAGAATATGACCGACTGCCACAGAAACCCCGGACTCAAGATCGATGTCCTCATCGCGTGTCGTCGTCTGACAGTGAGCACCAAGGATGATGAGTGCGTCTCAGGAAACAGTGCCAGTGCTCATTTAGAGAAGTTTGCAGCAGATATAACTTTATCTACACCCCAAAATTCACAGCCATGCAAAACTGTCACATTATCGCCAAGCATCAATCAAAATCTGCAATCACCTGCACCCTGAATTTTAGTTTTTATCAGCTACTCATTAAAATTTCTTCTGTCTTATCCAATCAGAAACTTGTCATGCAGCCTTTTGATTTATATAATTATTATGGTACACTAATAACAAAATTTCTTTTATTAAATTTTCCTTTCCGTGCCCTCAGACTTCATCTGAGTTCACACTCAAGCCCTTTTTTCTTTCCCCCGCTCACAACTCAGGAACCAACCCATCAACACCCTGCTCAGTTTGTGCCCTTCTTCTTCGAGGTACTGGGTCCTGATACACTCGAAACTGTAATCTGCCTCGCCAGTTCTTCTTCATCATCGGAACTGGTCACGATATCTTCTCATGCCTTCAGCTGTTAATAGGCTTGCATCCATTCCTTCTGCTCTTGCAATCATTTGCCTGATTCGGTAGACCTTTCACTTTAGGTTCCCTATTCAAGCAAAGGGATTTGTTCAAGCTCAAGCTCACATTCTCCGCCAATTCCTCCTCCAATATCGACTCCCTCGCCTTGGGATTATCTCTAGACACTCTACCAACCCTTTTCCAACCCGTGGTTATCGCCTTGCGATGGGTTAGCAAGGGTCCCTTGAAGGCCTCCGGCCCGAGCTTGCCAGAAACCAACGACACTCTTTCTGATGCTTCTTCATGTGATTCTTCGTCACCGTGTACAGCCAAGACGTCAGGGTCGCCCAAAACCATGAAAATAATCTTATGCGACTCCACGCGTGCCTCACCTCCGTGGACACAGCGAACACTTTGCACGCAGTCTCGAACAACTCAAGCATCCGGCTGTAGTCAATGACATGTTTTGACTCCACTGTTGGTGCCCTCGACTCTTGATATTTCGTCACGTTCTCCTCGATCCATCTCAACGCCAGCATTGAGCTCACCACAAAAAGAGTGACTTTCTGCTGATGATTGGGTAGCCCTACTGACCGAATTGCTTCCACATCTCATATCAAGCAGAAGTTCCAGCGCTCCGGCTAACCCACTGTCTGTGCCAGACAATGGCATGGGAATTCCCTGTGCGTTAGGTTGATGCTCCGGAATTGGAGCTCTCCCGACTTTTCCAACAGGGGTTCAAACTCCATCATCTTCTCATGCATCACGTAATTTTCCCCCATGGCTGGGGCACTGTTCATCGCTTTCCCAACCCTATTTTGCCTCTCAAGTTCACTCGTATTCTCCTCTTCTAAACTCCAAAAGTTTCCCCCAGATCTCACCCAAGTCATCCCTTCAATCTCAAGCCACCGCTCCTAGCATCTTCCGCAACAATTGATGCGAATGATGCGACATTCGTGCCAATCGCATACACTTGGGCACCGAAAAAGCCTGGTCGATTAACACCCTCTGACTAGATGCTTCCACCATCGCCATGTATAATGGAAAATGGCTTCCACATAGGTTGGCGATGACTGACCCCACCAGAGACTTCGCAATCATTGGTAAACTGTAGGCCTCGCTCACGGAAAACCCCATCTCCGCCTCAAGACCGATCGTTCATCCCCTGATGTGCTTCTGGATCATTTGTAACACTCCTGGCGAAGACTCCACGCTTAACGCCGTCACCAAATGGTGCTCGGACTCTAGCATCTCTAGAGATTGTAAACTGCACATACTCGAAAAGAATCCCAATGACGCGCTATATTTACAGTGAAGCTCGCGTAACATTCAGCCACTATCTGCACCTGGCTTTTCTCTTTTTCCGTGATGTCACAGAACCAAGTGGCTAATTCCTCCCTTCGAAAGCATTATATTTTGACACAGGACCGCCCGTCACAAGAATGCTCTCCACCTCCACACGCTAGGTCCAGACAACGGACCGGCTCCATCTTCTTACTGGCTTATCCCGCTTGCTCGTTGCTTCCTCCGATTCCCCTTGATGAGGTAGTATCAGTTTATGCACTACATTCAAATTCTCCAAAATTTCATGCGTCGCTGGCGACAGTCTCACCCGCCCTCCGTGACCTCTTCGATCGGGCTCGCATGGGGATGCGGGCAACAAAATGGTCTCAGCAATTTCCAAACAGTCCCCAGGTTTATAGACAACACGTCGTCTCCGCTTCCCTGTCTTCATTCGACCTTTTTATCCGAACGCGGCACATTGATAACTTCTGGCATCTTCTCAAGTAACAGACTTAAGCTCGGTCTTTCACTTTCCGTCGGCTCAACCTCAACTATCTTCTCCGTCCTGACTTTTAATAATTACGCCAATTCAAAATTCATGCAACCGTTTCCGGCCTCCTCGCCGAATACGTTTCCGGCCTCCTACGTCGTGACCCTCGCCGAATTTCTTGTTGGAGAACCTTCGTATTTCATCAAGCTTTCCATGGTTCTCTAGAGACTGCCTTGAGCCATCCCTCTGGCCATCCCAGTACTCTGGTGCACATTCAGGGTGACGGTGGAGACTCTCCTTTTTGTCTTGCTTCCTATCGCTCTCTGATGGCACGTCTGGACGGTGGTTTAATATATCACTGACATGATCCATCTCAAGGAACAGTTGGCATCTTTCCTCCTCGCTGGACTTAATCCTGAGTTATCTCGAGCAAGATGCTGCACCAACATTTGGTACACACGCAAACTCTTGTCGCCCAGTTTGAGTTTGTCCAATAAAGTCAACGCCTCTAACGCCACTCCTGCCAACTTCCACGAAAACAACAACTGTCCTGCTGTGCTGACAAAAGGAATCTCCATCAATGGTGGTGCTGACGAGGGTGCTCTCATCGCATCTTCGAAATATTCCAGCAGTAAATTCTCCCACGTTCGGCCCAGCTGGTTCTCCAACTCCAGCTTTTCAACTTCGGTCCTCTGTTAGGTAGCCGAAATCAGACACTTCCTGGATGCCCCGCGATCAAGTTCTTTCAGGCAATTCTCCAGTTCTTTCGTGGTTTCAAGGGCAATCCACCAAGGGCGATCGCTGTTTCTTGTCGCACCTCTCTCAAGAGGGTCCATTGTCACTTGTATTCCAACTTCCCACATTTTTCTTCTGGTTGAACCCCACTTCGCATTTGCCTTGTGTGGTTTGAAGTCTTCTTCTGGCCCTGGAGTCGTTGAGGCCTCAATTTTGACCAACACTTCAACCAACCTCCTGGTTGCCGAGCTGCCCTTGCAGATCGCTGTCTTCCATCGCGCTAGAACCATGGGAGCCATCTCCTTTAAAATCTTCTCTGAAACCGCATCCGCCGAAGGAATTGCCTCTTCTATCTCCCGTTTCCTCTTCCATGACCTTACTCCTCTACTCGGGGGCGTCGTCACTACCATCACCGACTCGACTTCTTTGTCCAGGTGTCCTTTCTCCGACTCTTTCCTCTCCTCTTCTCTAGCCTTAAGAATATTAGTATTAGTAATTATATTACTAGTTTTGTTTTTACATCCATTTCGATCCTAACTTTTTTATAATCAGTTTTGTTTATTCGGAGTAGAGCTATCTGTACGTGTAATGGCCCCGGTATTCTGCTTCTGCTCCCTCAGGCTAGCCATCTTCTCAAGCAGCTCTTTTCTCACTTTCTCTTGCAGTGCAGTGCATATCAAGACTTGTTCTCCAAATTTCACCACTGTGTCCTACAGCTCTTTCTTGATTTCGTCAAGCTTGGCCTTGTTCTCCGCTCTCTGGTTGAACTCGCTCAGGAAACCTTGCCACGCCTTCTCGTCTAGCGTGTTCAGGAACATCCCCGTGTTGCCTTCAAAGGAGTTCTTCTCCCTTACTTCATTGGTCAAGAGCACCATTCGCATGTTGGGGGGTTCACTCGCTAGAGGCAGCTCACGGTTCTTGCGGGAGACCCCAAAGGTGGAGTGGCCGTGTTTGCCCAGTCATCCCCACTCAAATCTTGCAGAAACTCACGTGTGTTGCCGGGACTTCGGGCGTCGTCCCCACTTCAGTTTCTTCTCCAGCCTCACTGAGGGTTTTTTCCAAGCTTTCTCTCTCTCTCCTGACTCAGCTTGATCCCTCTCCAGTGCGTCTATGAACCTATTTTCCACGGGAAGGTTTCTCTTGTCTCCTGGAATGCCTATTGACAGGGGTGAGGGTGTAGCTGGAACCAATACCGGTGAGGGCTACATACAAAAATCCTGCTGCCACCAATTTTCGTACCTGCTGTTGCAACTCTACCTCTTGCAATCCATAAGGTGCTACATGTTTTCTTGTGCTGAACTCCATAACACCCTTCAGGGCTAAGTGACAATCCTCCACGATCATCCTTCCGTCGTCATAGATGGGCAAAATACTCTCGAACCCAGCCTTCTCAAGCGTCTTCAGAACTTCTCGAACCTCGTACTTCGGAGGAATCGAACCCAACAACTTCTTTGCTTGCGTAGTCCACGAATTTATTTTGATTTCACATGTGTGGAAAAATACTAATGCCGAATACCCAATGAAATGGCGATCCCAGCTATCCGTGACCACCCTTTGCTGCTGCACCACCGCTGCTCTCGCATGTAAGGGAGGAACTACCCTAGGACTATTCATTTCCAACGTCATGCGCCTCACCATCGGGAACTGGGAATCGCAGCAGGTAACACGTCCCGCTCGAGTATTGTTTCTAATTCTTTCTTTGCGAACTCAAAATTATTTGTCCACGCCGGCATCCTCGAGACTTCCCTCGTGTCTGTCGCTACTATATTCAAGTTCCAGAACAGCGGATGAGCATCGATGGGACCCTCTCGTTTCCCCCATCCTGCATTGCAGCTGGCCCCGGAAGATGAGCACTATTAACTCTGGGTCCTTTACTTTCCCGAAAAGCACTGTTTTACTCATCCGAGCTCTCAAGTCCTGTGACATTCGACCAGAATGGCCAAAATGCAATCTCTGCAGACTTTGAAATTTTAGCAGTGAACCTTCCGAGTTAATGATTTTGAAGGATTAACGACGTTATTCGGATGATTGGCAGAACGGTGAAGGTCAAGATATTCCCGTATTTTAAAATTTTAAATTTTCGAAGTGATGACGTAACATTTCTGAGAAATGCTGAAACGGCCATTTTAACAAGAAACGAGAGAAAAAACACAACAACATTAGTTGCGCTGACGAGAACAACTTTATCGAAATTGATCAAATTGAAATTGAAGAAGACGACAACGAATTACAGAGAACGTTCCGAGTTGCAACTATTGTGCTGCTACAATAGTTGCAAGGCCGTTGCGAGCAACGGTGAAGGGTGGAAACCAGCCTTCCGTGTTATCGTGAAATTGAACTTAAGGAGCTTGTTTCACCGGATTCAAGAATTCGGAAGGGTCTCGGGACGGAAAACTTTTATTGACTCGTGTGAACTTTTAGCATCCTGTCATGTCCTGACTTGAATTTAATTGATATTTGGATTAGTTTTGACAAGGATGAGGTGCTAAGAGTTGGGGGAGAGGGTTGATCCGTCTTCGATGGAGATGATGATTTTTATCTACTGAACAAAAACAATAGTAATATAATAAGCAGTAGCCCTGTTTTTAGGAGTGACCTCGTGGTCTGGGGATACTGAGACCCAGCCATGAGCTCACTATTTTTGCATGTAATTCAGTTAATTTGAGCGTTCTGGTCGAAGCCTGAGAACAGTAACGTTTTTGTCGACCCGATGTTAGAGAAGACCACCGAAAAGTACTGGCTTGGTAGAGACGGTGAAAAACATGCAAAGCTCTGTTTAAACGCTAGCCAGTCGTCTTACGACTTAGTTTTGTTATCCGTCGATATGTATCTTCCGGGCGAATGTTACATGTATGTTTTTATGGCGCTCCTGGGTGTTATTCTTTTAACATCATGACCGGCGGAACCGTTAACGAGCACTCCGCGCCGAGCGGATGCTCACATTAACGCCCTTAATAGGCCTAAACTGCCGGGGCGGAAGGGTAGTTCGGAACGCGGAAGCCTTCCGGATTACCGTGAATAGTTTTTTAACCTAGTTAAGACCGAAAATTCACGAACCAGGAAGGGTGGGGGGAATCATGAACCCCTCATCCCCTGAGTGGTTTGTGACCAAAAACACTTAAAGATATAAGTAAAACCAAACAAAAAGTAGTATAGTACTCAAGAAAAACAAAAAACATAAAAAATAACCGAAAAAACCAAAAATAGTAAAAAAGTAAAAAATCAGTAGAAATCATCCCCCCAGACAAGATGTGATTCAACCCCCCCGTTTGTTGTTGATAGATATATTGTTGTTACAGGCATTTATATCAGTCAGGATCGTTACGATCAATTTTGAGGCCCGTTTGTGAGGCTTGTACTGTAGGGTTATTTGAGCATTTAAGCACGTTAATGATAAATTGCGCTCAATCCGGAGGGGTCAGCTGATTTGATCTCAATTCGGAGGGGTCTTGGGTGAAGACTGATCCGGCGAGCAGTACAAGGAGCAACAAGAAGAGGCTCAACGACGACAACAATCGACTGTTGGGTATCGTTAACAAGTTTTGTATCCCTTTTGGTACAAAAATTAAGATAGTAATCTGTGGGGGGCTCGACAGTGCTGCACTGTAGTGACCCTTCACCGAACTGCGAATATCCGAGTTAAGCACCTTAATTCGGATAATAAACAAACCCGGAGGGGTATAGTATTACTAATATTATTACTTATATAGCCTATATTATTAGTCTAATATCGTTTTTCAGTGAAAAACAACGAAAACAGACCGGTTTTTAGGGTCAAAATAGCGATATTTTGATCCCCCCACAAGTCGCGATTTTTGAGATATCGATATTTTTTGAAACGTAAAAAAGCGCTAAGTTAGTGTGTTACATCGTAACTGCACTACTGTAATAAGTAGAACCGGTTAACTTTAGTTCGGAAGTGGTTGGAACTAGTTTGGTACCAAAAACCAAATTTTCCCATTTTTTGATAGTAAGAAACACTATAAAATCAGAAAATTTTTTGAAATCTTTGAGTTAGGACAGTAAAAATAGTTGTTCGGACAACGTCCACTAGTGAATCTACGAGTTTTAATACCCGCTACCCGAAAGCCTTCCGGGTTGCAGAGAAATCGAACATAACGTGTTTGATTTGGTGGATTCATCAATCCGGAGGGGTCCAGGTAGCATAGTTTTTCGAAAATTTTTTCTACAAAAGCGTTTTAGATCGGGTCTTTTGCATTGAACTAGAAGAGTATAGGACTTCTGAGCTCAGATCAATAATTTTTAGGTCGAAAGGACCAGATTTGCGGAAAAAGTTAGGCGGAACCTATAAGAGAGAAAATTTTTGAGTTTGGAAAAAAGACGTTTTGGTTAATAACTTTGGAACTACAGAGCATATCGAGTCAATCTTGGTACCATTAGATCAGAAATTAGCTGAAATTACTAGTAGGAAAGAGAATTACTCGAAAAAGCGAGCGAGAAAATTTTTTGAGATTGTTTTTAGCAAATTACACAAATCCGGAGGGGTACACCCTTCACGTTTTATAAATTTTTTTGAAAAACCTTTATACCCCTACCAAAAATTGATAGCGATTGAACTAAGTAACTTAGGACAGTTCTAGACAAGAAGGGAGGGCTGAAGGCACAAGACAACCATAATAGAGTCGAAATTAGGCAAGTGATAAGACCCTTCACCGTTAGTGTGAATTGTCAAATAAGTGCCTTAACTTCAATCCGGAGGGGTCTAGGAAAGGATCCTATACCCTTCCCAGTTAATTCAAACAGCATAAGAGCAACGCAGAACGTATCCGGAGGGGTATAAGCTGAAATTAAGAAAACTACGAAAAGCTACTTTGACAGAGCTAAGGGCTCCGAATCCGGAGGGGTCTACTTTCCACAAAACCGGAGGGGTCCGAATCCGGAGGGGTCTTATAGTTGATAATTCGGAGGGGTCCAAATCCGGAGGGGTCTACTATTAACTAACTCGGAGGGGTCCCAATCCGGAGGGGTCTATATTCTGACAGTCCGGAAGGGTCCTATTTGTGCCAATCCGGAGGGGTATTATTTTATTAAGGGCTTAGGTAAACGAAAGAAAGAATAAAAAGCGAGAGGTATTAGGTTATTAATACACAGGCTAGGTATCAGTGACTGCACTGGTAACTTGCCTTTCAAAAAGAACCAGACTAATACAAAACAGGTCCGAACTCGGATATTCGCGACACTAAGTCTAAATTAAAAAGAGCGTGACTCATTGGTGTGGATTGAAACATAATACGTTTTTGGGAAAAGTGACTGCCCTGAGGATTTTAGTAGGTCTAGCTCGGGCAGTCCGAAGGCAGATAGGTAACACAGTACTCGGTGGGTGCAATAGACGCCCACTTGAGAAAATTACTGCCTTCAAAGTTTTGTCTGTTTGGTGCAGCACCAAGCAGGGAAAGCTTTTTCTTTAAAAGACAGGTTCGACTATTGTACTGCGACCGACTAAGAGTACAAGACACATACGTTTTTTTTATATCTACATTCATATTGTGTCAATATATATTTTTGTTTTTGATTTTAAATCAACGTAAACTGTGCTTGATTGGGTAGTGAATACACTATCTTTTAAATTGACTGATAACATCATATTGTGCTAGTTTCCAAATCTTTGGACCGATAATCGGTTAGGGTGAATAAATTTTATACAAACTGTACTCTGACAACATACAGGGATTCGTGGTCACTATTTAATAAAATCTGGTGAAATTTATTGTGTTGTGTCATTATTATTGTTAATAAAACTATAAGGTCTCTAGCAATTGAGTCAAGAGTAGGCATTGGAAAGTGACAAATAGAGAATAAGTCTAGACAAGTCAAGGATACCAAAACGAGGTAATAGCTCTAGGAAATTCATACCTGAAAAGCAAAGAAAAACGATGACCGATCCTTTTGTGGATTGGATCAAGCGATCCCGGTCTGACAAAAGGGGGACGGTTTCAGGCAGAATGGTTGAAACGAGAAGTCAGAAGACCTCAGAAGAGCAAAGAGAACTGTTAGAAGTGGAGGTCAATACGGACCAGACCATGAATGACAACCAGGAAGTAAATGGACTGGAAGGAAGAGGCAGAAGGCTGGCGAGTGAATCTACCCCGGTAGAACAAGGCCATGATTTTGCACTTCCACCGGGACATTGGATCGAGAAGAGATGTCGGAACTGTCCGACATCTCAACTGAGGTAGCGGCAACGAGAAGATCTCCGACAGACAACACTATGATGGCAAGCGGAACTGGGAAACAAACAACGTCATCATCGTTCTCAGAAAGAATGAAGAACACCTTCGGAAACATCTTTCCATTCAGCATGGGAGGAGGAGCAGGGAACGACGGTGAGTCCCAGGAGGAAGAAGATGAAGAGGAGCAAGGGGACTTTGGATCTCAAGTCAGCCTCAATAGTTCGATCCAGGAGAGTGATACACACGTCGGAAGAGAGACTGGAACCATGGACAAATTTGGTATAGTGACAACGATAAGCAAAGAGGCAAACACACCGGGCCAGTCAAAGGACTTCGCAATTAAGACACGTTCGAAGCCACAACATGGAGAGGGTAGAACCAGAGGGCTCGGCAACGCATTAATGGATCCTGAAATAAATAATGAAAAGACGTTGAAGCAGAGAGTCAAAGCCCGGATCTCGACAAGCACGAAGTTACCTGGGACCGACAGAGTTACACCACCACTAGTGACGCCACTCGTGGAAAACGGGGCAGCACTAGAGGAAGCCTTGAACAACATAGTGGGCAGTTTAGGAGAACAAAATGAACAGATTTTGATAAGGATGAGTGAACTAGAAAGAGCAGTTCACATTGAAAGAGAAAGTCTGCGGGAAGAAATAAACCGCAACAGACAGGAAGTTGGCAGAAGCGAAAAACGCTTGAAAGAAAGAACGGACGAACATATGACGAGGAACTTGTCGCGAATGACAAGAGAGGCGGAACAGAGGGAGTTACGCTTAAGAGCCGACATGGAGAAGTTAAGAATTCAGCAAGAGCAGTCTCTTGGGTCTCTTGACACAAAGATAGATGCGATGATGGAGAGGCGAACTCAGGCTATCATGGATAGGTTGGACGGGCTACTAAGCAGCAAGAGTGGACCAAAAGAAGGAGAACCAAATTCGGGAGGTCCCAGCAGGGAACCGAAAGTGAACTTCAATGAACATCAAAAGAGGAAGACGTATGGATCCACTAGAGGCAGGGGCAGTTCATCAGGCTATGCCACAAGGGGTAATGCAGCATGGGTCCCGAACAGTAGAGCAAATTCAACGGGGAACAGACAAACCTCTAACGAACGACCAACGCAAGGCACACATGCGACTGGGAGAAGTGATTCCGGCAACAGGGGGCATGCGAGCCCGAGGAGGAGTCACGTGGGCCAAGCGGGAAACGCTCACGGCGATTCGGATTGCAGGGATGCACCGCACACAGAGCCTTCGACGAGGTGTGAGGACACTCAAACGGGACACTCAAGGGATGCTACTGCAATGGCCACGGCATTTGAACCCCTGAACAGGTCTCTGGAGACATTCTTGACGAGGTTATCTAAAACCAATGAACGCAGTGAGAAGTCCAGAAGAGTCTTTAAGAAGCCAAGATGCTACAAAGACGAATCTGATGGCTGTATTGATACCTGGATAGAGGTAATGAAGCTGCATTTCGAGGAAGAGGACTTGTCTGAGAGACAGGAATGCAGCGCGCTCACCAGCAACTTAGAAGGGACAGCCCTGAACTGTGCCATGGCCAAAAAACAGTATCAACGTGACACTGCAGAGAAAATCTTCGAAATCTTGTTAAACCGTTTCGGATCAGGGGTGCAGGGGCACCAGGCGATGATGCGCTTCGAGAAACGGAGGCAACGGGAGGATGAAACCATAGACAAGTTTCTCGATGATTTGGAAATGCTGAGAAGACGCAGCCAACCGGATGAGTCAAACCGGAGGATGAACCTGGCCGTAGCCTCAAAATTCATCGATGGTGTGAAAAATGATGATTTTCGTACGATGCTAGCAACGCATTACACACCACTATCAACTAATGCGCCAACACCGGAGGAGTTGAGGCTCAAATCAAAAGAGTATCTGTTGTTGAAACCTCCTTCGAGATCTGGATATTACAAGAACAATTATGGCAATTTTAACAACGGACCAGCAAACCAAGGGAACAATTGGTACAAACCGAGGGATGATATGGACAAGAGACGCTCTTGTGCTAATTGTAGTTCAACAGACCATCATGTGTCAGCATGCCCAGCTTACAAACAAGGCATGAAAGCAATAGGCTTTAGCCTCGAGGACGAAGATGCGTCAGAGTTGGACCATGAGGATTTCATGAGAGGAGTAATTGCGAAATTCGGCCCGAGGTGCTTCTTTTGCAACTTGGAAGGTCATTTTAAATCAGATTGTCCGCAATTCTGGGATGCAGTGGCAGACATCAAGCATCCAAGACATGAAGAAGCTTTGTCAGGAGTGAAAGCCAGCAAGTCTCGACTTTTGAGTGAAGCGGAGGCACGCAGAAAGGATAAACCTCAAGAGCTGGTGGCAAAGAAGATGCAAGCGGTAACAGAAGAAGCACGTGCACCGGAACCAGCAACTGTGTCCGATGACTTCAAAATCGATTATAAGGCAGCTGCGAGGGATGCTATAAACAGAGTACAGCAGGAACTAGTGACGAAAGAGATTGAACAAAAGGCGAAACTCGAGCTGGAGAATGAGAAATTACAGGAGCAACTGAACGCCTTCGAAGCAACGGAAGTTGAAGAGGCAAAAGCACCAAGCAGCTTGAGCATGAAACTTAATGTTATCTCTGGTCAGAGGTTCGGTATGGCACCGCAAGGAAGTAAAATACAGTCGATAATCTCGGTGGCAGGGCATCAGGTAATCAGAAATCTGAGTGAACCGTCTGAGTTCACTTTGATGCATTTGGACACATATGCAGACTATCTGAGGCAGATGGAGCCACGCACCGAGTCAAGGGCTGTGAGGGCACTACTAACGACGGGTGGCCCTCGCATGAAGAAACTTCATGGACGCTACCTAGAAGTCTACGGGCCGTATCAAGTGATGCTGAACGT
Organism: Symsagittifera roscoffensis; assembly: GCF_963678635.1. Lineage (NCBI taxonomy): Eukaryota > Metazoa > Xenacoelomorpha > Acoela > Convolutidae > Symsagittifera > Symsagittifera roscoffensis. The sequence goes on from NC_087071.1 coordinate 15,476,761, forward strand.
GGATGGAATTAGTATCTACACCAGGACTTACATAACAACAGATGATGACCAGATGGGGCAGATCTATTTGGATGAAGAGGAACTCAAAGTCCGCAGGATAGGCCATGACGCCATGATGGAACAAGACGCGGTACACATTGGATATGAAGCAGATGTGACAGCACACCTGCTCGACACCAACGGAACAAAAATCGGAGTCACAGGGCTTCTGGACACAGGAGCGGTGGTGAGTGTGATGCCGATAAAAACTTGGGAAAGAATGGGCTTCACACGGGAAGATCTGATTCCTACGAACCTCCGACTGGCCGCCGCAAATCGAGGAGCCATCTACGTAGCCGGAAGAACACCGATAACGGTCCTTCACATGGGAGGACGAGACCTTTGGATGAGCTTCCTGGTGGTAGAGAATCTGGACGACGCCGACCAATTCATCTTGGGCAGAGATTTTGTCAGGAATTTTGACGTGATGATTGACTTGAACAATGGTCTAATACGGATTAGAAACCCGGACCGAAAGTATGTTAAGAGACCAATTAATAGGATAATAACAGATGAAAATAAGGTACCAGTTTTTTTGGATAGAAAAGTAAAGTTACAACCAGGACAAGCTGTAGTAGCGATTTTTAGAATGAGAAATTTAAATTCGTTAAGTGATAGTAAACAAGTTTGCTTAGTACCGAATCCAAATAGTCAGAGTTCGGTGATTTTAGGCCGGAGCTTCTTGGTAACGCGAAACGGACTGTGTGTCAGTGTGTTGTTGAACACACTGGACACCACGGTTTCAATCCAGCGTGGAAAGAAGCTTGGCTACGCTTTGCCGATGAGGACCGACTATGAGGAGACACAAAACTTGAAGAAACATAATGTGAAAGACTGTCCTGATCATGCCAATAGAGATAAATTTTTAAAGAGGATTAATGAATTAAAATCTATTCATAAATTGTTTTCAATGAAATCCGAAACGGACGACGGCTTTTCAAGCTGCTCGAATTCTCCGGAACGCCCCTCGTCATACGAGCTAGAATCTGACAAACCGGTTTTGCCAGAGATAGAACATTTAAAAGGAAAAATAGGTGAGGGAGATTTCGAAAAATTGCGGGACCTCCTAAATCGGAACGCCGAAGTATTTTCAAAACATAAGGCGGACATCGGTTGCTGTAATTTCGTCGAACACGAGATCGAACTAGAAGAGTGCGCCGTTCCCCATAGGGAAGGCGCAAGGCGAATGACGCCACATAAATCGGAAGCGTGCCGAGCGGAAATAGAAATGTTGCTTGAATACGACATGATAGAACCCTCGAAATCGCCGTGGGCTTGCGGGGTAGTCATGGCGAAAAAGAAAGGGGGGGCAGCTTAGATTTTGTTGCGACTTTCGTTACTTGAACGTGGTAACGATTAAAGACGCGTACCCGATACCGCGAATAGACGAGAGCCTATCTAAACTTGGTGATGCAAAGTTCTTCACCACATTGGACTTGGGTTCTGCCTTCTGGCAGGTTCCTTTGCGGAAGAAAGATAGGGAAAAAACCGGTTTCGCGTGCGAATTGGGGTTGTACCAGTGGAAGAGGATGCCCTTCGGCTTGTGCAATGCAACGGCCACTTTTCAAAGGCTGATGGCTCAGGCTTTGACAGGAGTGACCAAAAAGTACGGGAATCTCTTGATGTGCTACGTGGATGACGTAGTCATAGCGACACCAACCCTGGAGGATCACATTGATCGACTCGATGAGGTCTTCGGATGTATGAAAAGAGCAGGCTTGAAATGCAAACCATCGAAATGTGAAATCCTTAGGGATTCGATCAAGTACCTGGGAAGAATGGTGGACAGGCATGGTGTGAGGCCAGATCCGGAAGCAGTAGAAGCAGTGATGACATGGAAAGCTCCAAGATCGGACACACAGCTCATGAGCTTCCTAGGGTTTGCCAATTACTACCGAGAATTCATAAAAGGATACGCGGACAAGGTGTACCCGATGCAGAAGCTGATGCGCAACAAAGGGGAAAAGTTCGAATGGAACGATGAGGCACAAGTTGCTTTCGAGAACATAAAGCGGGAACTGTGCGAAGCGCCAGTGCTGGGCATGCCTACAGAAAAGGGCATGTATGTTCTTGACACAGACGCATCGGTGGTGGCCATCTCAGGAATATTGCATCAAGAGCAAGAATGGAATGGAAGAACAGTTCTCCGTCCCATTGCATACGGCAGCAAAGTCTTGAGTGACACAGAGATGAAATATGGCGCACCAAAAGCAGAAATGTTTGCAGTAGTCACCTTCGTGGAGAAGTACCGTGCATACTTGGGGAGCGCTCCCTTCAAGTTACGCGTGGACAACAGAGCGTTATCCTGGTTGAAGATCTACTCGATGGATCAGAGTTATATTGGTAGATGGATAGTAAGACTGGATGGCTACCATATGATAATCGAACATAGGATGCGTGATAAACACCAGAATGCTGACAGCCTCAGTAAGAAAACTGAGTTCTATGAAAGATTGGAGCAGAAGCAAGCCAATCAGGCGGAAATAAAGGAGGGATTCTCGTTTCTGGACAAAGAAACTTATGAAGCGCTTCCCTTAACGAGATGGTTGGAAAAGTCTGGACATCCAATTCCAGGGCACCCTGAGTTACCTGTAGAGAGAGCAGCCGAGATAAAGATCCTGTCAAAGGAGGACCCGGTCCCCTTGGATCTGTTGCTGCGCTCGAACCTGGTCCAGCAAGAACTCTCTCGCATGAATATAAACAGCCTCTCATTATTGGATAAAACGGTGCAAGTCACACCCCAAGTGATGCGGATGCTGGGTGGATTGTTAGAAAGAGAAGTGACCAGAGATAACCCCGAGTGGACAGCAGCAGTGGCATCGCTAACAGTCAGTGAGAAGGTCAAGATCATGCCGTACAGACGACAACACGAAGAAAACGAGAGGGATTGTAGGACAATAGTTCAGCAACTAGTATCCTCAATACCCCAAGAGATTTTAACCAGTACTTCTTACGGACAGAAAGGGCAGGAGAGCGGCAAGCAAAAGAAAACTGTCACCTTTGTAGACCGGGATAAAGAGGGTGAAGTTGTAGAACAAAATCGGCTGCAAGACTATTTGTCCGGGGAGAAGGATAAGGAGAAAAACCAGCGATCACAAGATCAACACCCGGGACAAGTGAATTTGTCCGGGGAGTCCGAGATAGACGAGAAAATTCCTGATGAGAAACAGGACCTAGAGAACAAGGTTTTGTCCGGGTAGTTCAGATGGATGCGAAGGAAATACAGACATGATCTGGAGGAGCGTGCAGTCTCCAGCACAACACCTTTGACGGGTGATGATTCCCGAAACTCAGGAATGGATACCTATTCCGACAGGAATTCGACCTCGGGATGAGAACTGTCAGAACTAGCGATACACACGCTACTAGTGGAAACTCGGGCAAGGGACCTGGACAGAGAAGTGTACCAGGATCCTGACAGTGATCGCTACCTAATACCAAGCGAAAGAGTCTTTGACAACGCAGCGGATGACTTAGAAACAAAAGCAGTATCAAAGCGGTCGATGAGCTTATTGCCACAGAAAGAGGCAGTCAGGACTGATCTTCAACCGTTTCAGCAAGAAACACAACCGTTGGCGAAGATTTGGTGCGTTAAGATGGAAGAAGACACACATCAGCCCAACGAGCTGAATAGTCAGATGAGGGTCATGAAGACGTACTTGAAGGCGAGATACAGACTCTCGGACCTTCTAAGGGCGCAGAGAAATGATCGCATGACAAGCAACCTAAAAAGGTGGATAGAAAATGGTGCACCTGACAAAGGTGATCTGGAAGAAGACAGCTATAGGATTCTGAGACAATACTTCATGCAGAAGGAGGGGAGATTATATCTGAACAAGGACGGGATCGTGGCTTGCAGGAGAAGAGAAGAAGACAAGGTCTTATACAAATATAACGCGATAGTGTTGCCGCAACTCTATCAGACAGAACTATTATTCAGGTCGCATGATCAGATGGGCCATCAAGGGATCGACAAAGTGTATCAGAGGATCCTGAAGCGCTTTGAGTGGCCTGGGATGAAAAAGGCATGCGAGAAATGGGTGACAGCATGTCTGTCATGCCAACAGGTCAAGGATCCTAGGAAGTTGCGATTTCCTTTACAATCGATTGAGTCGTCTGAATTCAACGAGGTGGTGCAGATAGATCACCAGAAGATATGCATGACAGACAGCGGTTACAACCATGTCTTGGTCATGATAGATCACTTCACGAAGTATGCAGAGGCCGTGCCCTGCATAACTGCCACGGCGGAAGAGACATGCGACCACCTGATCAATACGTGGATAGCAAGACATGGTTGTCCAATGACGTTTCAATCGGAATTGTGGAACGGCTTTCGTAGGCGAGCTTACGAAAGAGCTTATGAGACGGTCACAAGTCGCTCAGGCTCACTCCACGACATACCACCCTCAGACGAATGGCTTAGTGGAAAGACAGAATAGGACGTTAGTGTCGATGCTGAGGGTATATTGTTCCAGGTACATGACCGATTGGGACAGATACCTTCCACAGGTGATGGGAGCTTATAATAGCACGCAACACTCCACCACTGGAGTTAGTCCACACATGATGCTGACGGGACACGAGAAGTCTTTACCCTTGACATTCTTCTACCCAGAATATGAGGGAAAGAAAACGTCCCCACAGGTCTACGTGAGGGATGTGATCAAACGCCAACAGGAGTTGAATGATTTGTGTAGACGAAACACTCAGCAGGCACAGGCAAGGCAGAGGAAAAGATTCGACAAGAAAGCAGCTGGTGCAAAGGCTTACTCGGTGGGAGACTACGTATGGGTATTTCAGAACGTTATACCACCGAAAGGGACAAAGAAGCTTCTAAAGAAATGGAGGGGACCCTTCATGATTACAGAGGTGCACCAAGAGGGACGCTTTTATAGACTGAGTACTGGCCGATCCGCCCACTACGAAAACATCAAGCCACACAATCCATCGACAGAAGACTGGTGTATACCTGCAGACATGGAAGAAGGGGATTATCTAATGATGGATCCTGCTTGTGAGGTCAATGAAAAAGGCACCAGGGAGAAGAACGATGGAAACGAAATCGTAGAGGAATGTACGGATACACCGCTGGACCTGGATCCAAACGAAAAGATCGAAGCGGACGATGAAACCTTACCCTACGCAGAGGAGGATTGGCAGGATCCCGCACAGACAGAGGTTCCCAAGAACTTGGAACCAGATCTTCCGTTCACGATTCATACTCGTCAGAAGGAAGGGACGAGACCAAGAAAGAAATACAATCCTTACGGTGACGACTTTGTAGTGGATGGGATAGATCTGAAGAAAGTAGTGGAGGAAGTAGTGGGTTTAGAAGAAATAACTGTGTCACAAGACATTGACATAGTCGATGATCATAACGATGAGTGGGTTGACGACTGGTCGAAACCCGAGGTAGAATTTGACGATGAGCAACAGCAGTCATATGAACAAGACCAGACGAACCTGCGTGTCTTAGAGTGGCTGAACGAAATGACATCAGACCCTAAAGAGACCAGCGTTACGATTCAAGACGTAGATCGTGAAAGCGCGAAATACATTAAGACCGAACGAGATGATCCTTCCTGGGCTGCCCAGGAAGGACAACTTCTCATTCCTGCTTCTAACCTTGACTTGATACCCGGTATGCAATCGACGGGGACGCTGATGGATATTTTTGTCCGGGGAGTGGGGGTAGGACTTACCCACACTGAAAACTTGATAATAAAAAAATTAAGAATAGCAAGAGAAACAGGAGACTTAGAAGCAGAAACAGGCGAAGAACCTAAGAAACCTGATATAGGCAGGGTAGTTGAGTCATATTTTAATTTACCAAATGAATATTCTAGTAACATAATACTAACAGACAGTGATTTCATACTCACAAACAGAACATGTGCGGTAGCAATCACCGCAGACATGAGTTTTAGGACGGCGCTAGCGGCAGATTTTAAGAGGGAATATAAAAACGTGGAATTCCTTTGGAAGCAAAGACCAGGGATAGGGGGCGTAGCAGCCTTACCTCCGGTGGTGTCGCAGATACCGGGAAAGTACTTATGCTTCTTGGTAACGAGGGCGACAGAAAAGCAGCACGTGGACCCAGAAAACCTAGTCTTGTCTTTGACGAGGCTGAGGGACTTCCTTGTGGAAATGGACGTGAAGGAGCTCTCGCTTCCAGTGTACGATCCAAATAGAGGAAGACTGCATCCTCGGGAATTGTACGCGCTTGTACACGTGATATTCTCTGATACGAACATACAAGTGTATCTACATAAGAAATATTACTTAAGTATAGGCTGAGTGATGTGCGAGAGGGTGTTAGGCCAAAGACCAAGTTGCAGGTAATATGTGATATGTGTGTTATGTTATGTTATGTTATGTTATGTTATGTGTAAGGTTATTAAGATCATGGGTAAGTAGGGGTTAGTGACCATGAACAACTAATGACGATCTTAGGAATAGATCCAAAGTTTGGACTGTCCAATCTTAGATCGAATTCCATAATTTTAGAAACCAATTGATTTTAATAAATTTTAGGATAAATATCTTTTTATCTGAACTGTCTTTAAGCAAATTTTAACGATATATGTTAAGGTGAAACTGACAGGTGTGACAGTCGTGATTCCTTTTCTAGATCCTGATTGATCATTTAAATTACTCACTTGAGTCAAAGAATCGAATCAAACTTGAAAAGAATAGAATGGACAACTTCAACCTGGATGAATTGATGGACCTGGCAGAGGCATATGTAGGACCGATGGTAGATGCGATCTATCGTCGGCTGATCGAACGAGACTTCGCTCTGGAGGACCCAGAGGTGGTCATGTTGCTGACCGCCCTGATCAACATCTTGGGGCACGACAACCGTGGGGACCGCCCCACGGAAGTCCTGTTGATGGCAGCATATGGAGAAAGAGGAGTACTAGACCGCCCGAACATGAGAGTGATGAGGTGGAGAAACGGGGCTCTCTCAGGGAGTGACTTGGCGAATGAGCCTGGATTGGGAAGTTCTAGGACTTACCAACCAGGTGAGATGCCAATGCCCTCTAAGCCTAAACCTGGGCTGACGAGAATGCATCGGGAGATGAACAGCGAGGCGACCTCGTCTGGTTCACCACTGAGAGCAGCTGTGCCACCAAAAAGGGCGAAAGTAACACAGAAGGTTCAGACGAACCAAACCATGCAAGATCTGGACGAGATGAACGATCAGCTGAGAAGTACGAAGAAGGAGTTAGACGATATGACGAAGACCATGCTGGCGATGGAGGAAGACCGGGACATGTGGAGAAAGTTGTTTGAAGACTGCAACAAAAAGCAGGGTCAAGAGATCGAACGCTTAAGGCAGGAATACAAAGAGCGATCGGAACAGGCGGTGTTGACAACGGCCATTGAGAAAGTGATACCTGCAAGGGATATTCCTCGTGGGCAGTCCCCGATGGAGCTCTTGACACCTCGAGAAATGAGTCAAACAACGGAGACACGGCTTCCAGCAGAGACGAACCGAGTAACAATCCCGGATCCTAGTGACACCTTGGGTGATCCCGTCGTAGAACAGACAGTGAGGAAACTGATAGAGACAGCTGGACGATTGGTCGCTAACAAGAATGCACCAGGTTCCGGGGTGACTGCACCCTATGGAACGATTGACGATACGGGCAGAGTACAACTCTCCCAGACAGTGATCAGACAAGGGATGAGTAACGTGACACCACTCATGGGGAGCTCGAGAATCCCAGAGAGGAAAGTACGGAAGATGCCAGCGAAGAAAGTGTCTCGTATAATAGACGTGCAGAAGAATAATCAATTGAAGTATAATTTCACGGGAGTTCCGGAGACAGATCCGAGAGCCTGCTTCAATCGAGCTACCTGGAGCCCGGCTGTGAACCTGCAGCAACCACCACTTGGGACATCTCACCTGATATTGGGAGACAGCTTAGTCAGAGTGCTGTCGAATTTGAGGACCTCATGGGTCACCACGGTGATGGCCTTTGGAGGCGCGACGATTGCTCAATTATATCGCATGGTGGAGCTAATGAATCCAGGGAAGATACCCAATGTGATGATCTTAGTTGGGACGAATGATATCTCCAGAGGATCAGATGAGCAGGAAGCACTGTGGGAATCAATGATGGTGTGTTTGTTCACTACTCTCTGGCAGAAGTTCAGTTGCGCGGTACTGACCGTTTGCACGGTCCCAATGAACGCAAGAAGCCTGACAGCATCAGGAAGAAGGCACAACGAGGGAGTCATGAGATGGAACAACATCTTGAGAAACCTAGCAAATCGAAATGCCGGAAGAATGATCCTCATGGACATTGAACATGAATTGAGAGCCATGGATCAAGCCAGACTGACCACAGATGGCATCCACTTCGACAGTGTCGAAGGACAAGCTTGGTTGAATCGAGTCTTCCAAGAACGGTTGGATGAGCTGGAAGCAGAACTCTTTGACACAGGAGTGCTGAAGGAAGAGGGAACGGTGAGTGATACGGTGATCACCACCTTTGTGCCTCCTAACCTGGAAACACGCTTGGGTACGGTCCCAGCCGTCACAAATTACCGGCAACAAAGCTCCAGTGAACCAGGTCGAAGAACAGACGTACAGGATCGGTTGGGAGAAGCACCGATGAGGAGGACAATTCATCCTAGGAGAAGGATAGGACCTGTCAACCAACCAATAGAAGAAGTAGCAGGCACATCTAGATCGGACACTAGATCGGAGACGACGAGTACCAGTCGAGAGGAGAGACCGAGCAGAGGCTCATTGATGTGGTCGCGATCCATACCGTCTCCTTGGCATATATACAAAGACGAACTAATGAAGCTGGACCTACAGAGAGTGAGCTTCATCGAAGATGCAAGGAGGATGCTGAATGGAGCGACGCTATCCGTCAGCAGATTGTACTCGATAACCGGCGTAGACTGGTTGATAGCCGCTAGCATAAACTTCAGCTCCACGACGGCCTTGAGATTTGCCGATTTGGAGAGACTGCCCTCCAACAACACAATGGGACCTGTGAATGCAAGACCGTTGCAAGATGTGAGATTGAACCATGATGAGAGGAATCGTGAAGAAAGACCAGGAAGATTCCTGACGGCGAGAGCGCCGATTGGACAACACGTGAAGATATTTAGGCAACTGACGACACCACCTGGTCATGTGAAGGAGAGAGTGTACCCAAAACTAGTGAACCAAGATGGATGCCCAGAGATATGGCGGATTGACAGCGATAAAGAAAGATGAGACCATCTTCGCCGCCTACGACAAAGCAGAGATGAGAAAGGCCAAAATCATGGTAGTAGCGAATTCAGAGTTCGTGTACACCTCTAAGTCTTTGTTTTGGCCGGACGTCATAATGCTGGCCGCAGTTGACCTAGACCTATTGCAATCAGTGTCATTGGCTATAGGGGTACAAAGGCAGACAGAAATGAACCCTATAACGATTGTGTTTGCTGGCATCAATGACCATCTACACAGTAGAGGTTTTCTGAGCAGGCTCAGAGATCCTGCAACAGCAGAAAACGCAGTATGGCCAGCGATAAAAGACATCCTGGAGTCGATGGGTGAAGTGGTGGATGCGACGAAGGAGGGATCATTCAATAAAGTGACGTTGAGAGTAGTATGGTCAGATATCTCAAACGCGATGAGCGGGTTCAAGGACCACGCGCTACACATGTTAGTGTTGGATGAAGTGCTGGGGTTGGAACTGTCCAACTTCAGTCGGCAACTCAAACTGAAACCAGGAATAGATGACGACCATCGAGTGAGCACGGCAATGTCCAACGACTTGTGGTTCCGAGCAATGGAAGTGGCGAGTGAAGACACGAGAAGAAAGAATTCACTGGAGACGAGAGCTCATCTGGAGGCGATGGTGCTGAGAACCAAGCCAGAAGCGAACCAGTGGCTGCACCTGAATCCAAGAGTAGCGGCATTGGGTGCAGATGCTTTTCAGCAAGGCCCAGTAATGATCACTAAAATACACGCCTACTTGTTGAAGGAGGTGAACCTGGCGGAAAATGCCGGAGAAAAGACAGCTGAGTTCGTGAACAGAATAAGTCAGATTACTCTGGAAACCTTCTGGACCCAGGAAGTGAAGGGACAGGAGGGATTTGAAAGGACAGACAGCATGCTAGAAGGGTTGGAAGCCGGATGGACCGCGTCCTTCTTGGCAAAAGTTTACCCGAAAGTCTCGCACTATTTGATAAAGGAATTCCTCCAAGCAGTAGTGAAAGTATCGATAGTGGAATTAATAGCCTTGTTCGTGACATTCGGAGCGGAGAATTTCGTGAAAGGACCGGCGATACTGCTTACGGATGGAATACAGAACCTGCGACTAGATGGACTTCTGACATTGATCGCAATAACCCACGGAAACTTGGGAGGACTGATGAAACTGGCACGTTGTCCAGAGCAGATGAAAGAGAGAGTGAGGAATCTGGATATGAAGAAATCCACGGACTCGTGGAACAAAATAAGAGACCTGAGACACACCCTTATCCAGTATCTCTTGCAGCAAAATCGCTTTGGAACCGGAGAAGACGAAACAATTGAAAGAGAGGAAGATGTTAGACGACATGTTGGAGGCATGCCGCTATTAACAGATTTGAGCTTAGCTATGAGAATCGATCCCTTGGCGCTGATCAGAGGAGTCACGGAGTTCGTGACAGTGATCTATGGACCAGCAGTCACCTTTGCGTTCCCTGACGTTAAAGTGGAAGCATATAGGAGGTCGGTGCTGCACCTGAACCTCATATCGGCAGTGGACGGTAGTACACTGAACTGGTGTGAGCAGCACGCGTTGCGAGAGCTCATGAGTGAAGATCTGTTATTTGCGAAAATATCGGAGCCAGAGATGACAGTCATCAATTTTGACGATCACTTCTGTGACCGCATGGGAGAAGTAGAAAGAGGACAAATCGAGGTGTTTCCAAAGCTTTGGAATCTGAGGCCCTATGACAAAACGAATAGTGAAATGACCAGAGTGCCTCGTTTCACAGCAGCCTATCACAAAGTGAGAGAAGAGACGAAGGACTGGGGCGATTACAAGAAGTTACCGGAGGCAATCCCTGAATTCCCTCTGATAAGAAGGATGCTGCTCGGAGCAGTCTCCGTAGTACAAACTCCTAGATTGAGAGCATTCGAAACCAATGAAAGGAGAGTAGGGAATTTCTCGGTGACGATGGATCCATGCTTCGTGGGGAGAAATGCCGCCGTGTTACAGTACACACGATTTGCGTACACGGATCAAGCGACGAGAAGGCGAATAAGCAACGCCGCTACTCCCAAGCCTGGAAGATTTGATGAGGAATGGAAGGGACTAGGCTTAGCTCCGATGAGAATGAGAGGCAGGACAGAATTGCCTGAAGCCTCATTAATCCTGACCAGTGTGAGGAAGGAGATGAAAGTTGGAGGAGTATTGCAGACGAGAACTTTCCTAGCACCCTTCGGCTGCGAAGAAATCAAAGTGGTCCATGGAGAAGAGGAAGATAAATCGGCCGGTACATTGCTCATACCGAGATTCCATGATGAAGCCGACAATGACGAACAAGGACCATCGAACTCGAATAAGGATAAGTCAGAAGGAGATGACGGACAGGGTGGAAGCCGTCAGACTGAAGAACCCATGCAACAAGATCAAGCTGGTGGGGAAGACGACAGGGCATCGACAGGAGGAACATCCAGCCTGGATTTTAACATCTTCAGTGATCTTGAAAACAATGCAGATACGTTGGAAGCGACGGAGCCAGCGGATGAAGGCACCTCGACACTGGAGCCTCCGTCAGCCTTTATGGAAATGAAACGGAATTTGCCGGAGAGCAGCTCTCCTGGCAATTCAAGAAATAACGACCAGAGAATCCTCATGGAATCACCTCGGAGGAGAAGAATAGAGGCCTCAGCCAGAGTACCTTTCTTGGGAACGCTGCCCGAAGAAGAATGGGAAGTACATCACCGAGACCACGAGAGTAGGACGGGATGTAGGCTGGACAGAGTGGCGTTCATGGAAGAAGTCTGGACTGTGATTCAGAGCTATGGGACCCAGTCCATTCTCAAAACAGGTCTCAATCAACCCTTGATGAGAGAAGTACTTGACAAGCTTGATGAGTGTGAAGGGAGACTGAGTGAGTTGTTGATCGACTCAGCCACTGATGAGAGTAAAGCGAGTTCTCCCATCAAGATGACACCGCAGGACGATGAAGGAGAGGTGGTGTACCTGTCAAGGACCAGGAGAGGAACGATGCGATCGAAAATGGTGATTGATAAAATCAATGCGATGAAAATGAAGTTAGGCAGCAGAGTGATGCCGAGGAGAATTGGAAAGACGAAAGTGGATTCAGAAATATCGATGAAAGCTGGTAACTCAGCGAAAAGGAAGCGAGTCGAAGAAGTCATGGATTTGGGGCAAGGTGATTATCAATTGTCTGGCACAGATAGAATATTAACTGATATAGCGATGGTGCCACCCATTCTCATGGCAGGGATAAAGTCAACCGGTTATAGATCCAAAACGAGTGACCGCACTCTGACTGGAGCAACTTTAGAAATGGAAATACTCAGTCAACGTGGAGAGAGTAAAATGAGGGACTTCAAGCCATCTCCCATGAATCATGGAAAGGGAAGTGTTGCAGGACAACTAACACCAGTGGAATACAACAGACTAACAGTGTCTGAGACAGTGTCGATAGATGAACCCACCGGTGGATACATGGAGATGTTGGAATACCGAAACTCGGCTAGAGGGTATGTAATGGCCCTGGAAGAAGAAAAAGCCATGGAGGGTTATCTGGAAACAATGTTGCAGGGCACCACCCTCAAGCAGAAGGCGTATGGAACTTTGGCGTCGTCTGACGTACAGGCGGAGACGATCGAGCAGTTAGTGAGCCTTCCATGGAAAGCAGTAGTATTGAGGTATTTCGAAGAAGAAATGAGGACTACGCCAAGAATACATGCTCTCGTGGCAGTACCTTACGTAAGGACAGAATTACAACTCAGGTTCGCCTGGTGCATGATGGGACTGACTCGCGAAGAATATGACTCAGAGGAAAGAAAAAGGTCAAAAGAAGAAAAGGTGTTCCTTATGACGAATCTGAGGGATCTGATAGTCCAGGAGGGAGCAGCAGTAGCGTGTGCGAAGCGGAGAGATGCTCTCTGTTTCATTCGATTCCTGATAGAGCAGATTTCAGTACCTGCATTAAACACTTGTGTTAAAATGTTGAGGGAAGGCGATGAGCGAACGAAAGCCTTGTTCTTGCTAGCACTGCTGGACATGCAGCAAAGTAAATCGATGAGGGTGAACATGAAAGAACCTGAAGAATTGGAGCCCATGAAAAAGATAGATGAGATCAGGAGATTCTCAAACAAGGAGCTGAGACTCACTAAAGAATCTATGGGAGCATTGCCGAAATCCAGTGAATACTGTGGACCGATCAAGAAGAAGTCATATAGCTACGTATCTGGGATCATAGGGATAGCGTACAATCCTTTCCTGAGTGAAGACATACGTGATTGCTTCTTTGATTATGAGCAGGCGGTGTTACTAAGATTCTGGACATCCAGAATTGTAACGATTAAAAGCGTCAACAATCCACAGGCCAAATTGGGACTGGTCTTGGAAGAAGAGGTGGCTGCACCTTCAGTACCAAAATCCGACAAGAGAGTGGAGTTTGGGTTGGGATTCTCAGATGAATTACTGAGAACGAGCTTGATGGCAGTGTGGGAATTGATGAGGCCATCATGGTGTCCTAGTCCCAACGCTGACTCAATATTACGGGCGACACAAGACATACAGAGGGAATTGAATGCAGACTGTAACCTGCGTGACCTCAACATCATATATAATGTGATGATAACAGCCTCTAAGAGCAACGGAGAAGATAAAGTGGAGTTGCCTGGCTGGGGACCAGAAGACTGGGTCAAACCTGGTAGCTGTCTGGCGGGAGTCTGTGGACTAGAGGGTCACGTTTGTGGAAGTCTAGACTGTGTGAAAACCCTGGAGAAACAACACAAGCAGTTGACAGTATTGTTTGGAAATGTAGTGATGAAAGCAAGAACGGAAACGGAACTGATAGCAGATTGCCATGGAGGAACCGATGTGAATCTAGTGACAGCACTAGGATTCTACAGCATGTTTGGTTCTTTAGAGTCACTATTGAATCTAGAACAGAAACATGAGATGGTCACAGCCATCAGCGTAGAAGTATTCCCAGGCGTTCTGCAGACTGAGCAGAAGTATATAGGAAAATGGAGGGAAGCAATCGAAACAGAGATGAACATCAGACACAGCGAAGCTTATTGTAGACCATCAGGAGCACGATATTTGGTGGGCTCAACGTTGGCTCCAATGTGCAAGAGCAGATATCCTGTACATTTCAAAGCTGTGGACGTAAAGAGTACAAGAACGATTGTGGATCAAGCCTTCTCAGTGCCGAAGTGTGTGAGATTGGCGAGAATGTCTGAAAAGTCTTACGAGTTACTATGTAAGATGTTCTCAGCAATTCCGGAGAGAACCAAAGAGGAATTGGAGTCAATACTAGGAAAGAAGTTCATTGGATATGTGAGCGGGAACTTCAGTGACTTTGAGAAACAGAAACAGAGAGGATCAACTGTCACAGATTACAATGCAGTAGATGAGAATGATGAAATCCACCGAGTGATGATGGAAGTGGAACCATTGCTGGAAGCTTCGGGAAAACGTAATTGGAGGAGCATCATGTTGACGCATGATGAGTTTACTTGCCACTGCTTGCTGCAGACCTGGTGGTATCCCAAGCGTAGTAATCTGATGTTGATCTGGGACTCTGGAGAGCTGCTCTCCATGGGTTTACCAGAATCATCACAGCCCGTAACAATAGTGATAGTGGGAGTTATGATGGCGATACGATGGCTGGAAGCTCATGTGAGAGAGAATAATAGACAGGAGGCACCAACGAGAGAACAATTGCGGAAATTAGATTGTCTAAAAGATTTAGATCTTTTTGAGACAATGTGCAAAGTTCTAAACATTCCGATGGAAGTGAAGAAGATATGGGCAAGAAAGCGATTGATGCCATGGTTCAGAGCTAACATGACTGCATGGTTGTACGAGTATGCGAAAAAGCATATGTCGAAACATGGCAGAGTGTACGGTGAATATCAGCTGGACATTGGGGCAGGAGCTTTCAAGCGAGCTTTCGTGACTCATCGGAATGCAGTGACCACCGCTGTGAAAAGAATTTCCAGGACGAGTGAGCGTAGTGGAAATGAGAAGGCAGAGATGCTGAAAGAAGATTTGGAGAGAAACGTGACGTTGTGTCTCCACAACAGCTTCTGTAGAAACAGAGAATCCAACGTGGATCCCCTACCTTGCTGTAAACAGAGGGTAGAAGAGCAGAAGTGTTGGAGGACGGCTTCCAACAGCGTCAGGATAGCCAACGACGTGCTACAAGACACGGAAACCGAAAGTGCGGAGTCAGTGTCACAGGAGGAGGAAATGGAACATTGACGAATGGTCGAGAAAACAAGAGGCAACAAGAAAGAAAATTAGAAGAATTTAGAAGTTTTAGAACTTCTAAACGACGAAAAAAGAAGAGAACAAAGGAATGATGAAGAAAAGTCAAAACTCAGAATTGTTTTATGTGTGCGAAAAACTCAAGTGAGAAACCAAGCAACCAAGTTGTAATTGAAAGCTGAAACATTTAGTTGAGTTTTGAAATTGTTGCATTTATAAATTTGCATTTTGATTTTAGCAGAAGTGGCTTTAGAGACACTTATTATTTATTTAGGAAGGCTTAAGGGAAGAGTATATTTAAATATTCCAGCCTGCATGATTGTTTTTAATCACTTAGGAAGATTGATCACTTTGTGGTGACGTGGAAGGCTTGAGTAATCTCTCGGAGAGGGAGATTGTTTCATTGTTCTTTCTAACCACAAAGTTTTTTAGTTTTAATATTCAGGACAATAAACAAGCAAGATTTCCGAAGGGAAGGAGCATAGTAGGATAATTTTAGCTTGTTGGTTGGCAGGACTGTCCTGCAAGCCAACACTTTTTAAATCTAAGAGAAAGAGTTTTAATCGGGACATTGACACTGGAAGTCAGAAAACATGTTTTATCTTAGGTTGTATCCTCAACGTGCAGATTAATGAGAGAATTCGAAGGCTATTGTGATGTAATATGATGCCATTTATATTCTGCAGTGAGTCGATGTGACGTGGATAAAAGTAATTTCGTGCATTTTGTAAATTCTGTTCGAGGACACTGTAACCATTTTACGAATATTGCGCGATTCAATGAGGACATTGACCGGACTGTCCGGGGAGTATGTGACATTCGACCAGAATGGCCAAAATGCAACCTCTGCAGACTTTGAAATTTTAGCAGTGAACCTTCCGAGTTAATGATTTTGAAGGATTAACGACGTTATTCGGATGATTGGCAGAACGGTGAAGGTCAAGATATTCCCGTATTTTAAAATTTTAAATTTTCGAAGTGATGACGTAACATTTCTGAGAAATGCTGAAACGGCCATTTTAACAAGAAACGAGAGAAAAAACACAACAACATTAGTTGCGCTGACGAGAACAACTTTATCGAAATTGAGGAAATCGAAATTGAAGAAGACGACAACGAATTACAGAGAACGTTCCGAGTTGCAACTATTGTGCTGCTACAATAGTTGCAAGGCCGTTGCGAGCAACGGTGAAGGGTGGAAACCAGCCTTCCGTGTTATCGTGAAATCGAACTTAAGGAGCTTGTTTCACCGGATTCAAGAATTCGGAAGGGTCTCGGGACGGAAAACTTTTATTGACTCGTGTGAACTTTTAGCATCCTGTCATGTCCTGACTTGAATTTAATTGATATTTGGATTAGTTTTGACAAGGATGAGGTGCTAAGAGTTGGGGCAGAGGGTTGATCCGTCTTCGATGGAGATGATGATTTTTATCTACTGAACAAAAACAATAGTAATATAATAAGTAGTAGCCCTGTTTTTAGGAGTGACCTCGTGGTCTGGGGATACTGAGACCCAGCCATGAGCTCACTATTTTTGCATGTAATTCAGGTAATTTGAGCGTTCTGGTCGAAGCCGGAGAACAGTAACGTTTTTGTCGACCCGATGTTAGAGAAGACCACCGAAAAGTACTGGCTTGGTAGAGACGGTGAAAAACATGCAAAGCTCTGTTTAGAAGCTAGCCAGTCGTCTTAAGACTTAGTTTTGTTATCCGTCGATATGTATCTTCCGGGCGAATGTTACATCCTCCTGTTTGGACCCGTTCAGTGCCGTCCCATCCAGAACGCTGATTTAACTCACTTGCACTACTGAGTGTAGATACGCTGCCACAAGTGGATCCACGAAGACGTACGTCACAGCTGGCCCGTAGACACAGGTCACCACCTCTCCCAGTCCTCTGATCATCCTCAAGGGATCAGATCTCATCACCAAGCACAAGTCGGTTAGGGGAGGTATGCCTCCATTTGCCTACCACATCTCTTCTTCAGTATTCGGACTTCTTTCTTCGCCCGTCAAGTGCCGGTTCTTCATCAAGAGATACTCCACCATTAGTGTCTTCAGTCCGGCAGCACAATTGTAGGAGTAGGTCTCCACACTCGAGTGGGCCTTCCTCACCAATAGGGTTTCCCCATACTTCATCAGTCAATGAAACGCCCTCAGGTCCCCATGTGTCAAGTTCCAAGGTCAAGTAACCGTCGATCAGGAGCGTCTCCACACCTCTACTAAACAAGTATGCCGGACCCATGTTGAACAAGTATCTGGGATATACCAGGTACAAGACTATTAGGAGGTTGATAGGCATATTCAAGAGTTCCTGCACATACGCCTCGAAAATAGTATTCATGGATAAAATACTTCATCTATGTACTTCTTCTCCCAGCATGGACTCAAGAATCTCAAGATCTCGTATGACTTCCGGGTCTTCAGTTCGCCCTTTGCATGCTCCCTCCAGAGGCCTCCGGTAGTGGATTCATTGGCTGCCGTGACAAACATCCCCACAATTATCTCTCTCTTTTCTGCAATTTCCAGCTGTTCCTCCAGAATTTCCCATATTTGCTTCACCAGTGGTGGAGCGTTTTCTCTCGTTTTGTCCCTTAAATTCTCAAGTCTTGGGGTCTAGAACGGCCATCTTCCTCTTTCTTGCGTTAGACGATATCTCCTCGACTCCACTTGCTTCTCGGCTGCAGTCACATTCTTCCTCTCTTTGTTTGGCCCCCGGCCTGCTGGTGGAGCTTGTAATCGTCAGGTCCATACTCCGAAACCACAGGCTGGCTGTCAGATGAGCTATCACGGGATGGTCATCCCCTACCTCTGGGTTGAAATTCAATTGACGGGCAAGATTCGACACTTCCAGACAAAGGACCTCATCCAACACGATCAAGATGTCTGCGATTTTTGCAAAAGCCCCTTAGAGCATGGGAAACATCCGCCCACGCTGCTGCCACATCCGACCTCAGAATCCTCAATTTATTGGTTCTAGCTCGCCGCGATTTGGGGCCGCCATTAGCATTCGCCATCCGTTGACCTCCGCAATTAGAATCAACATGGCTTACATGAACTGCAAAGCCGGTGCCATGCCTGCGTAGCTGGCGATGACGCGAACATCACCTTTGTTTTCGATCTAAATCGGGAAGCTGCCAACTCCTGCACCTCATTCATCGCTGCAAACAGCGTCTGGATTGTCTCCCAGATCTTGTTTGGCGTCGGCTCCCCACTTCTCAAGTGCTCAAGTATCCCGCAGCGTGTAGGCGATCATTCATCCCCGTAAATAACAATAGCTCTGGCTCACACGGTGTCTCCGGCTTTATTGCCACGATCCGTGTCAGTATCTGATTCAGCTCTGCACCCGGTAGTATGTACACCGAAGTTTCTGGCCAAAACACCTTCGGTGACGTCCCTTCGAAGTCCGATCCCGCCACATTGAGTGCTCTCGCTGCTCCAGGATCCGATCGATCATAAACTTCCAATGTCTTGGACAGCTGGGTGGTTCCACAGGATTCCGCAAGCTTTGAACCCGTGTACGCGGTGTCAGGAATCCCCATGTGTTTCGGCTCAAGAAGCTTTTCCACCGCCCTCAGCTGCGCGGAAATCGCCACTCTGATCCTGGCTATGCTGGTTCGGTGCTCGGGAGGCTTCACTATGAGGCCTGGACTCCCCAGGTCCTTGTGAGGCCTGTAGTTGATTGGTCTCATTATAGAATTCTTGGGAATCCCCGTCAAGTCAGCCGTCTCCAGTGTCTTGGCTCGAGAAAAATGCACCTCATGGGCCTTCAGCCAATCCGCACAATAGTGATTGCTGAAGTCCTCGTGTGACAGATTCTTGAGCCCCAGGACCTACGTTAACTCTTGCCTACAGGCCAGATCCTCGAGATCCAGAACCTTCACTCGTTCAAAGTACCGGGTTCTGCTCGCTTCCCCCCGACCTTCTATCTTCTTGCTGTCCACCATCACTACTGACGACACTACCAAGCTCTGGGGGCGTAGAAGACCCCGCTTCGTCTCCATTCATGGGTGTCGATCTTAACTGTCTGCTTCTGCTGCATTTTGAGCTCCCTCTACAGTCGATCATTCCCCCCAAGCGATCAGCCACGGGCCTAGCTGAGAAGAAGGAAGATATCGGGGTTGGACCAAAGGTGAATTGACAAGTCTCCACCAGATCCGACTCAAGGAAGTTTACGTGCCTCCGAAGGACGCCGTTCAGCCAATCCGTGCCCCTGGGCCTATCGAAGTGGATGCCATCCGAGGACGAATTCTCCGGATGGGTATCTTCCACCATTCTTGCTACGTCCAGAACTCTCACGGGCAGCACACTTCTCTGTTGAAATTGCCTGATAATCTCATTGATATATCGCACTCTTTCTTTCATCTCCCTCGCGTTGTTGGGGACGGTACAGATGGTGAACACTGCTGGGTCCAGATAAAATCTCAGCTCCTCAAGAATGCAATTCACTTTGCCCTGCAGCCTCATCATCTTTCTTGACTCGCCCATTGGACACGTCGTTGGTCCCCATCATCAGAGTGACCGTGTAAAATTCCCCAACTCAAGCATCTCTTTGGACGCCAACATCTGGGATATTGCTGCGCCATAGAAACTTTAGACCCCCACATGCCAATGGGCCTGGATCCTCGTCAAGACCCGGACGGGACTGTCCCCGAGAATCGAATGCACTGTACATTCGGGTATTCTCAGTTGCACGAAGTATTCTGCCCAGGTGGCGTAGGCGTAATTGGAAGGCCTCCCTTCTCTCCCTTTGCGCTGCCATTCAATTCTCTCGTTTTTGTCGGTGACATGCGCCGTCAGTGTTCTTCTTGTAGCTCGAAATCACGACGCTCCTCACTGGATACTCTCTCCAGGTGAGTGGCTCCTCCTCACGCACTGCTTTCTCGAGAGCGCTCGCCTGCAATTTTTCATGCAACTCCCTGGGGCGTGATGTCCCCGTTCCAGTCTGACTGCCACTGGCTGAACTGGTTGTCAGCCCTGGCAGCGCAATGTCCGATAATGACTCGACCTGCCTCTAGATTTCTCCTAGAAGGGACAGGCTCGGGTGGTGTACATGTTTTCGGGCCTTCGTTCATGTGCTCTTGTGCCAAGCGGCCCAGGTTGAAGCGGCCGCTCGATCTGGGCTTTTCATCCACTTCCATCCTCGACTCTGGTCTCGATCTAGTCACCGCTGACTCAATCGTCGTCCTCTTCTTCTCCCTACCACTCGCAAATGCTTGCTGCCTTCTTTCTAGTCGTTCAATTTCTGTCTTTATCTGGTCACAATTCACCACACTTTCTTGTAGTCTCTGCTCTTGCTCCCTTTTTTGCCCTCAGCAGGTACCAGTCAAGAATCGCTTTGTCTCGGTCGAGACTCGCCTGGTCCCGCTCAAGTTTGGCTTGATCTCGATCAAGAACCGCTTGGTCCCAATCCAGATTGGCCTTGTCCCGTTCCCTCTGGGCCCTTTCTAGCTCCCTTTTCATGCCAATGAGATCTGGGTATGACTCTTCCGCTTGTTGTGACCGGAACATTGATAGTGGTCTGCTCCGGATTCGAGATTCCATTCGAAGTGTAACCCACCATTAACACGGCTTCAGTCTCTGACTCCTGTGCCTCTTGCCTTCCCCTGCTTTTTCCTTGCGTCCCTTGCGCCTCTAGTTGCAGGACGGCATTGAGCATTATCGCGAGCCTCTCATCCACTTGCGTGTAGTCGAGGTCCCTCAACCGCTTTCAGAAAGCATCTGCCATTGCTGTGTTTCTTTCTCTCAAGAGTTCTCACGACCAACCAACTCAACAAAAATCTTACCTAGTCAAACTCAAGAAATACCTTAACTAGTTAAACTCAAGAAACACCTTTAACAGATTAACACTCAAGAATTATCTTTCTTTGGCACCACCATCGAATAGTCGTTTCGGTTTTCAAATTAATCTGAAAATAGAATTAAGTTTTAGACCAAGACATTTTCCGCTCGTTTCTAACCTAAACCTCCCCCTTAAAACCTTTTAAACATTATGCTTACAATTCCAGTAAAATGATTCAATTAAATTATGCAGTTTTATCATATGTTTTAGCACCATCAAGCCTTCATGAGGTTCAATTGTCATGCCAATCACATTAAAACCCATCTGCCTGACTCCTGCTCCCTTTTACCTGGCTCAAGTTCCTTGTGTCCCTTTTTGCCTAGCTCAAGACCCTTGTGTCCCCTAACTCAAGACCCTCACATCCATCCAAAGCTCAGGCGATACGCAAGTAGTACTTCTTGTGCGGCCAATCTGAAGGAGGTAGTGCGGCCATTCCCACAGCCCTGGTCTCTGCCTGAGCAGAAACTCCACGTTCTGGTATTAGTTTTCGAAGTCGGCTTCCAGTCTAGTTTTGAAACTCTTGTCCGCTGTTATGCATATCGTGCTGGTCTTATCTGACAAAAGGAAGTCGCTGTATGTGATCAGGATGTTTTCCGAAAACTCATTCGGAATCTCGAACCTAATCTCGAAATTTCTTGCAACGGTAGGCTCAGCTCCCTCCTGATACAGCTCCAGGCCGTTAGTTTCTCTCACTTCCCCGAGCTTCAACATCATTTAATTTTCGGTGTGGGTAAGTTCCCCGTCGATGGTACTTGGCCCAAGTTATCCGGTGGTATATCCAGTGGTCGGTCAGTGGCTGTCTAACCGAACAATGGGTTCTCTGTTCTTTTATGTTTCGTTGCAGATACGTCGACTTGCTGGATGCTTTGCGCCGCCTTCTCGTCAGCCTCAAGGTTATGCATCCATTCCAGTATCCTCAGGTTTGTTTTTTCCCTTTTTTTTCTATCTCGCTCTGTTCTAGGTCCATTTCTCTTTCTGGCATGGTGTGATCTTCTTGCAAGGAGTGTTTACTGTCGTTTATGATCTGCCACTCCTCATTGGTGACCAGCTCACCCACGTTCACCAATTCTCCTCCTATCTCCTCAGGATGTATCTTGTTGATCAAGAAGCCATCACCATACCCGTTGTATTTCATGCCTGTCATCTTACGCCCAATTTTTTGGTTTCTTCTCATCTGCGTAAGATCTTTTGTCTGAATCTACCTCTACTTTTCGGTGTCAGCCATGCTCACGTTCTCGTTGCCATCATTCTTCTCACTGGTGCCTTTCTCGTTTACCTCGCATGCTGGTTCTAACAGTAGATACTCAAGTCCTTCCATGTTCTCTGGTCTTCCGGTGATGGGACGTGAGGTTTCAGATTTTCGTATTGCGCCGCACGCCCTGTACTCAAGCAATAGAACCGACCCTGCTGGTCCACATCCGTTATCATAAACGGCCCTCTCCCTTTCTTCAGTAGCTTTTTTGTCCCTTTGGAGGTATGATATTCTGGAACACCCAGATGTATTGTCCCACAGTATACGGCCTCGCCTGAAGTATTTCTTCATCGTACTTTGTCCGCTGTCTCATCTGTGCCTGTGCTGTGTTACTTCTGCACAGTTCGTTCAATTCCTGCTGTCTCTTCACTGCTTCCTTCACATCTAATTGGTTCTTTTATTAGGTCCCCTACAAAGGCCTTCTCATTGTCCGATTGGAATGTCATTGGACAATATTATCGTGATATACAGTGCGTTATCAAGTGATGACAAGTTTCTTCCGCCGAGGCCGTCTGACATGGTACCGCTTCTGCCAGTTTCGTAAAATGATCTATAATTACCAGTATCTGATTTTATCCCGAGTCGGTCATGCAGATCTTCTGATGGTCTATCTGCACGGCCTCGTTAAATTCCGAGCTCTCCACAGACTTAAGGGGGAATTTCATTTTCTTAGGGTCCTTCACCAGCAAGCATGACAGACATGCGTTCACCCATCTTTGACAAGCCTTCCTCAACCCTGGCCAATCAAACTTGTGTTTAGTCTTTGTTGTACCTTGTCTATCCCCTGATGTCTCATCTGATCGTGCGATCTGAACAACACTTCCTTTTGGTATAGCTGTGGTAGTATGATGAGTTTATGCTTGTGTAGTATTTTTTCTTGGTCTTTTCTCGTCATCGGCTGTGTGATAGAGTAAATCCCTTCTCTCTTTGTAGAACTGGCTCAAGATCTTGTAACTATCCTCTTCCAGGTCTCCTTTCTCTCTCGTCCGAATCCATTTAGAGAAGTTGCTCGTCATTTTGTCATTCTTCTGGGCTCGTATCAGATCCGACATCCTGTATATCGCTTTGAATTGTTCCTTTAAGGCCATCAATTGACCGTTCGGTTCTCCGAGAACATGGGATGTCTTCTTTAAGCTTCACGCAAACTATCCTTCTCAAGACCTCCCTGTTGTCCTGTGGTTCTAGATTCGTCCGGATAATTGAATTGCAGGATAGCTCTCTGATTGGTTTTCCTGATACTGCTATCTTTTCAAGCTCTTTCCTTGCATACGCGTCATGATGTTCCAAGTTGTACGTCGCTGACAAAGTGTCTGTTTGCAAATCCCTGCGGTGATACTTCAATTTTTCATTGCTAACATTGTGCAAAGACGGTCTTGCTCGCCATCATTCTCCTCCCAATCATGATCCCATTCTTCCAACTCCCCGGACCAATTCTCTTCCTCACCATCTCTCTCTGGTTTCGGCCACTCCCCAGACTCTTGATCTAGTCCAAGGTGTTCAGCTTCCTCCTTGAACGACACTCTCTTCCTTCGTATCGTTGTCCGATAGATTAATTCTTCCGGGATTTTCTCGACTAGTGTTTGCACAACCTCCTTGTTCTCTGACTCCCTGTTTTTCATCGAGTCCTCGCCATGTGTTACTTCCTCTCTTTTCAATATGTTGACTTCCGTTCTGTCTTTTACACTTTCGGAGACCACAGTTTTGTCGTCTGCTAGTTTCTCGAGTAGTCTCTTAATTTTTCTCCTACAGTAACTTTTCCTGTTTCCATTTCCTCGAGGTTGTAGCCTTTTACCTTCAGCGTTTCCGTCACTATCTTCGACTTGAGCAATATTTCATCGGCATCCTTGAATTGCTTTTGAGAAATTCTTTTGCTTTATTTTCAGTTGGTAATTCGGGATGTTACTCGATCGGTTTTCCGACTTATCGAGCCATTTCGTGAGCAGTAGACTGTCATATGTTTCCCTGTCCATAAAAGAAAAACCATCTTTGATATCCGGTCTATCAGCCTCACTTTGCTCCTGTATCTCGTGGATTTCCGTCATCTTGCTCAAGTTGTCGGAATTTTTATGCTTGTTCCTCGTTCTGTGTTCAATAATAATTTTTTAACCATCCAACTGCACTATCCATTTCCCGATGTAACTCTGGTCCATTGAGTACGTTTTCAACCAATTGAGTGCTCTGTTGTTCACCCGTAACTTGAATGGTTCGCTACCCAGGTATGTCCTGCATTTTTCCACAAAGGTGACTACAGCAAACCCTTCAGCTATGGGTGCCCCGTACTTAAGACTTTGATCACTGTTGGTCTCGACACTGTCTTTCCGTTCCACTCCTGTTCTTGATGGAGTATGCCAGAGATTGCTACTACCGATGCATCCGTCGTATCCAGCACGTGCATCCGTATCCAGCACGTTTTTCTGTTGGCATGCCTTCACACAGTTCTTTCTTTGTTCTTTGCAATGAATCCTCTGCCGCGTTCTTCTACGTGAATTTGTCCTTCTTGTGCCTCATGAGATGTTGCATTGGAAATACTTTATCCGCATAACCCTTGATGAATTCCCTGTATTAATTCGCAAAACCCAAGAAACTCATCAACTGGTGTTCTGTTTTTGGCCATTTCTAATCAGTACTGCCTCTACCGCGTCTGTGTCTGGTCTAACGCCATGTTTGTCCACCATTCTTCCCAGGTATTTAATCGAGTCCTTAAGAATCTCCTACTTCGAAAGCTTGCATTTCAAACCTGCTTTTTTCATGCAAGCGAACACCTCATCTAGTCGTTCAATGTGGTCCTCCAGGGTAGATGTTGCAATCACAACGTCATCTACATATCATTTTACCAAATTGTCATATTTCTCCGTTACGCTTGTCAGTGCCTGTGCCATTAGTCGTTGGAACGTGGCTGTTGCATTGCAAATGCCAAAGGGCATCATTTTCCATTGAAACAGCTGCAGCTCGCAAGCAAAACCCATCTCGTCCCCTGTCTTGTTTTTTCAATGGTACCTGCCAAAAAGCCGACCCTAGATCAAGAATTTTTAAAAATTTGACGTCTTCTAATTTTGAAAGACTCTCATCTATCCTAGGTATGTGATAGGCATCCTTCACCGTGATGGAGTTCAGATATCGAAATCCGCAACAAAACTAAGTTGGTCTCCTTTCTTTTTAGCCATCACTACTACACACGCCCACGGTGATTTCGATGGTTCTATCATATCATACTCTAATAGGGTCTCTGTCTCTTTTCCACATGCATCTGATTTATTTGAAGTCATACGCCTTGCCCCCTCCCTGTGCCATACCGCTGACTCATCTAGCTCTATTTCATGTTTAACGAAATCACAGCATCCGATGTCTGCCTTATGTCTCAAAAAAACGTAAAAACGTCTTGATTTCTATCTAGCACATCCTTGATGGCTTCGACCTGTTCGTCTGTTACCTTGTTCAATTTCTGGTGATGCCGGTTTATCCAACTCCAACTCCTCTGGCGTGGGTCTTTCAGGAAAACTCGACAGCTCAAAAGTCCATCGTCTGTCTCTGACTTAAGCAACTTCACAAGACCTGATGAATATTTTGTTTTCTTCAATCTTCTCAAGATACAAATCTTATCCCTATGATATGGGCAATCAAGAATTTCTTTTTTTTTCACATTTTCAGTCAATTCATATCTAGTTTTCACGGGCAGTGTGTTTCCAAGCTTCCTCCCCCTCTGGATTGTGATTGGTATAACAAGAGTACTCAACAAGACACTGACGCAGAGGCCACTCTTGGTTATTGAGAAGGATATTCCTAAAATAATTTGACTGTTTAGATTCGGTACCATACATACTTTTTTTTGTCACTTGGTTCATTATAGTTTTTCTTCCGCAAACTTACTATTACCGCCTCATTCACTTTCACCTCCTTAACCTGGTACTCAAGAGAACTGGAGCCTTATTTTCATTCGCAATTGTCAAATTTACCGGTTTAATTACTTAATTCCTTCCCGGTTCCCGAATCCTGAACATCGCATTGTTAAGATCAATTGTTCTATCGAAATTCCTGATGAAATCTCGGCCTAGAATGAACTGGCCAGACTCATCTAGATTCTCCACCACCAGAAAGCTCATCCACAAATTGCGTTACCCCAAGTTTAGGGATATTATTGCTTCCGTTTACAAATGCATGGCATCTTCTTCTAACATAGAACATTGCCCAATAGACCTCATTTTTAGTTCTTCTCTTCCAACATAGATTTGTCAGGCTAGATCTTCGTCACATGTCATCATCGTCTTTGTATAGATGTTTATTCCATCTACGTTCAAAATGCAGGCTTCCCTGTATCTGTTGTCTTTGTCAATTGATTTGCCATCACCTCTCGTGAGTAACGCACTTAGTGCTCTAGAAGGCGTTTGCGAGCTTATTGTTCCTAAGTAATCCGCATATACATCAATGTGCATAAATGTTTGATCCCTCGGTTCACTCAGGTTCCTCTTTACTTCATGACTGCCCACTGTAATTATTTACATGATTCTCGCCGCAATCTTTGTGATACCAAATGATTTTCCGGTCATCATCTTCAAGGTGTTGCAACTACTCCTGCATACGCGTCATGATGTTCCAAGTTGTAGGTCGCTGACGAAGTGTCTGTTTGCAAATCCCTGCAGTGATACTTCATTTTTTCTTTAGCTACTATTGTGCAAAGACGGTCTTGCTCGCCATCATTCTCCTCCGACCATCATCCCGTTCTTCCAACTCCCCGGACCAATTCTCTTCCTCGCCATCTCTTTCTGGTTTCGGCCACTCTCCAGACTCTTGATCTAGTCCAAGGTGTTCAGCTTCCTCCTTGAACGACAATCTCTTCCTTCGTATCGTTGTCCGCCTGAGTATTTCTTCCGGGATTTTCTCGACTAGTGTTTGCACAACCTCCTTGTTCTCTGACTCCCTGTTTTTCATCGAGTCCTCGCCATGTGTTACTTCCTCTCTTTTCAATATGGTGACTTCCGGTCTGTCTTTTACACTTTCGGACACCACAGGTTTGTCGTCTGCTAGTTTCTCGAGTAGTCTCCTTAAGTTTTCTGCTACCGTCACTTTTCCTGTTTCCACTTCGTCGAGGTTGTAGCCTTTTGCCTTCAGCGTTTCCGTCACTATCTTCGACTTGAGCAATTTTTCATCGGCATCCCAGAATTTTTTTTGAGAAATTCTTTTGCTTTATATTCAGTTGGTAATTCGGGATGGTACTCGATCGGTTTTCCGACTTATCGAGCCATTTCGTGAGCGGTAGGCTGTCATATGTTTCCTTGTCCAAGAAAGAAAAACCATCTTTGATATCCAGTCTATCAGCCTCCCTTTGTTCCTGTCTCTCGTAGAATTCCGTCTTCTTGCTCTTCAAGTTGTCGGAATTTTGTTGCTTGTTCCTCGTTCTGTGTTCAAAATAATTTTGTAGCCATCCAACCGCACTATCCATCTCCCTATATAACTCTGGTCCATTGATTACGTTTTCAACCAACTGAGTGCTCTGTTGCTGACCCGTAACTTGAATGGTTCGCTAACCAGGTATGTCCTGTATTTTTCCTCAAAGTTGACTACAGCTAACATTTCTGCTATGCTTATGGGTTCCCCGTACTTAAGACTTTGATCCCTGTCAGTCTCGACACTGTCTTTCCGTTCCACTCCTATTCTTGATGGAGTATGCCAGAGATCGTTACTACCGATGCATCCGTCGTATCCAGCACGTGCATCCCTACCCAGCACGTATCCAGCACGTTTTTCTGTTGGCATGCCTAGCACAGGTGTTTCACACAGTTCTTTCTTTTCTTCTTTGAATCGACTCCTCTGCCGCGTTCTTCTACGTGAATGTCTTGCCCTTGTGCCTCATGAGTTGTTACATTGGATATACTTTATCCTCATTCCCTGTAGTAATTCGCAAAACCCAAGAAGCTCATCAACTGGTGTTCTGTTTTTGACCATTTCTAATCAGTACTGCCTCTACCGCGTCTGTGTCTAGTCTAATGCCATGTTTGTCCACCATTCTTCCCAGGTATTTAATCGAGTCCTTAAAAATCTCACACTTCGAGGGCTTGCATTTCAAACCTGCTTTTTTCATGCAAGCGAACACCTCATCTAGACGTTCAATTTGGTCCTCCAGGGTAGATGTTGCAATCACCACATCATCTACATAGCATATTACCGAATTGTCATATTTCTCCGTTACGCTTGTCAGTACCTGTGCCATTAGTCGTTGCAACGTGGCTGTCGCATTGCAAGTGCCAAAAGGCATCCTTTTCCATTGAAACAAGTCCAGCTCGCAAGCAAAACCCATCTCTTCCCCTGTCTTGTTTTCTCAGTGGTAAATGCCAAAAAGCCGACCCTAAATCAAGAATTGTAAAAAATTTGACGTCACCTAATTTTGAAAGACTCTCATCTATCCTAGGTATGGGATAGGCATCCTTCACCGTGACGGAGCTCAGATATCGAAAGTCACAACAAAACTAAGTTGGTCGCCTTTCTTTTTAGCCATCACTACTACACACGCCCACGGTGATTTCGATAGTTCTATCATATCATACTCTAATAGGGTCTCTGTCTCTTTTCCAATTGCATCTGATTTGTTTGAAGTCATACGCTTCGCCAACTCCCTGTGCGGTACCGCTGACTCCTCTAGCTCTATTTCATGTTCAACGAAATTGCAGCATCCGATGTCTGCCTTATGTCTCGAAAAAACGTCCTGATTTCTATCTAGCACTTCCTTGATGGCTTCGAGCTGTTCGTCTGTTACCTTTTCGCTTAAGTTTTCAATTTCTGGTGATACCGGTTTATCCAATTCCAACTCCTCTGGCGTTGGTCTTTCAGGAAATTTCGAACAGCTCAAAAGTCCATCGTCTGTACTGAATTAAGCAACTTCACAAGACCTGATGAATATTTTGTTTTCTTCAATCTTCTCATGATACAAATCTTATCCCTATGATATGGGCAATCAAGAACTTCTTTTTTTTCACATTTTCAGTCATTTCACATCTAGTTTTCACGGACAGTGTGTTTCCCGCCCCCCCCCTCTCTGGATTGTGATTGGTATAACAAGAGTACTCAACAAGACACTGACGCAATTGTCAAATTTACCGGTTTAATTACTTAATTTCTTCCCGGTTCCCGAATCCTGAACATCGCATTGTTAAGATCAATTGTTCTATCGAAATTCCTGATGAAATCTCGGCCTAGAATGAACTGGCCAGACTCATCTAGATTCTCCACCACCAGAAAGCTCATCCACAAATTGCGTTACCCCAAGTTTAGGGATATTATTGCTTCCGTTTACAAATGCATGGCATCTTCTTCTAACATAGAACATTGCCCAATAGACCTCATTTTTAGTTCTTTTCTTCCAACATAGACTTCTCAGGCTAGATCTTCGTTACATGTAACCACTGTTTTTGTATAGATGTTTATTCCATCTATGTTCAATATGCGGGCTTCCGTGTATCTGTTGTCTATATCAATTGAATTGCCACCACCTCTCGTGAGTAACGAACGCACTTCGTGCTCTAGAAGGCGTTTGCGAGCTTATTGTTCTTAAGTAATCCGCATATACATCAATGTGCATAAATGTTTGATCCCTCGGTTCACTCAGGTTCCTCGTTACTTCATGACCGCCCACTGTAATTATTTACATGATTCTCGCCGCAATCTTTGTGATACCAAATGATTTTCCGGTCATGATCTTCAAGGTGTTGCAACTACTCCTGCATACGCGTCATGATGTTCCAAGTTGTAGGTCGCTGACGAAGTGTCTGTTTGCAAATCCCTGCAGTGATACTTCATTTTTTCTTTAGCTACTATTGTGCAAAGACGGTCTTGCTCGCCATCATTCTCCTCCGACCATCATCCCATTCTTCCAACTCCCCGGACCAATTCTCTTCCTCGCCATCTCTTTCTGGTTTCGGCCACTCTCCAGACTCTTGATCTAGTCAAAGGTGTTCAGCTTCCTCCTTCAACGACACTCTCTTCCTTCGTATCGTTGTCCGCCTTCATATTACCAAATTGTCATATTTCTCCGTTACGCTTGTCAGTTCCTGTGCCATTAGTCGTTGGAACGTGGCTGTTGCATTGCAAATGCCAAAGGGCATCATTTTCCATTGAAACAGCTGCAGCTCGCAAGCAAAACCCATCTCGTCCCCTGTCTTGTTTTTTCACTGGTACCTGCCAAAAAGCCGACCCTAGATCAAGAGTTGTTAAAAATTTGACGTCGTCTAATTTTGAAAGACTCTCATCTATCCTAGGTATGGGATAGGCATCCTTCACCGTGATGGAGTTCAGATATCGAAAATCGCAACGAAACTACGTTGGTCTCCTTTCTTTTTAGCCATCACTACTACACACGCCCACGGTGATTTCGATGGTTCTATCATATCATACTCTAATAGGGTCTCTGTCTCTTTTCCACATGTATCTGATTTATTTGAAGTCATACGCCTTGCTCCCTCCCTGTGCCATACCGCTGACTCATCTAGCTCTATTTCATCTTTAACGAAATCACAGCATCCGATGTCTGCCTTATGTCTCAAAAAAACGTCTTGATTTTTATCTAGCACATCCTTGATGGCTTCGAGCTGTTCGTCTGTTACCTTGTTCAATTTCTGGTGATGCCGGTTTGTCCAATTCCAACTCCTCTGGCGTGGGTCTTTCAGGAAAACTCGAACAGCTCAAAAGTCCATCGTCTGTCTCTGACTTAAGCGACTTCACAAGACCTGATGAATATTTTGTTTTCTTCAATCTTCTCAAGATACAAATCTTATCCCTATGATATGGGCAATCAAGAACTTCTTTTTTTTTCACATTTTCAGTCATTTCATATCTAGTTTTCACGGGCAGTGTGTTTCCAAGCTTCCTCCCCCTCTGGATTGTGATTGGTATAACAAGAGTATTCAAAAATACACTGACGCAGAGGCCACTCTTGGTTATCGAGAAGGATCTTCCTAAAAAAGCTGCAGTTTGACTGTTTGGATTCGATACTATGCATACTTGTTTATTGTCACTTGGTTCATTATAGTTTTTCATCCGAAAACTTACTATTGCCGCCTCATTCACTTTCACCCTTAACCTCCTACTCAAGAAAACTGGATCCTTATTTCCATTCGCAATTATCAAATTTACCAGTTTAATTACGTACTTCCTTCCCGGTTCCCGGTTCCTGAACATCGCATTGTTAAGATCAATTGTTACTTCGAAATTCCTGATGAAATCTCTGCCTCAAATTAATTGGCCAGACTCATCTAGATTCTCCGCCACCAGGAAACTCATCCAAAAATTGCTTTCGTTCCCAAATGCATGGCATCTTATTCTAACATAGCACACTGCCCATTCGATCTCACTTTTAGTTCTTCTCTATCAACATAGATTTGTCAGGCTAGATCTTCGTCACATGTCATCATCGTCTTTGTATAGATGTTTATTCCATCTACGTTCAAAATGCAGGCTTCCCTGTATCTGTTGTCTATGTCAATTGATTTGCCACCACCTCTCGTGAGTAACGCACTTAGTGCTCTAGAAGGCGTTTGCGAGCGTATTGTTCTTAAGTAATCCGCATATACATCAATGTACAGTAATGTTTGATCACTTGGTTTACTCAGGTTCCTCCTTACGTCATGACCGCCCACTGCGAATATTCACATGATTCTCGCCCCAATCTTTGTGATACCAAATGATTTTCTGGTCATCATCTTCAAGGTGTTGCAAGTACTCCTGTTCACTAAGTTTTCTCCGGTGTCTAGTTCTGGCCTCGTTGTCGAGATTGTCTCATTCATCTTTTGTCTTTCTATTTCCTGTTTTAGCTGTTGCTCAATTTCTTTGGTCGCCAATTCTTTCTTAACTCTGTTGATAGCCTCTGCAGCTGCTTTCTCATAGTTTATCTCTAGTGATTTCCTTGTCTCGCCCCCGCGTCATCTTTGACTCGTGTTACGGTCTTTACTGTCTTCGTTGATAACTCACCACTTGCTGCCTCCTTGTTCTGCAAGTCAATTTCAGCTTGTATGTTCCTGTTGTTTTGTACCGCAGCCAGTGCCAAATTATGTTTTGGGTGACTCTGATTCTTCACTGCCTCCCAAAACAGGAGACATACCATCCTGAAATGGCCCTCTTGGTTGCAGAGAAAAACAACTCGCGCCTATTTTGATAATCAAGCCACTGTAAAACTCGGGGTTTTCGGTTTGACTTATTTCATATTCGTCTGGCGCCTATTCCAAGCTTTTCATACCTTGTTTGTATGTTGTGCAATCCGATACATGATGATCCGCCGATCCACAATTTGCACATGACCTTCGTTTGTCCATGTCGTTTCTAGTTTTGAACCATGACGACTTTTCTCGTTGGCTTCCCCTTGCATGTTTCTGCTTTCCGAGAACGAGTACATTTTGTTTTCATTAACATATACTTTCTTGACTCTTGTATCATCTCCATAAGGTTGGTGCCTTATCCTTCGATAGCGTATAATACGTTGCCAACATCGTTCTCAAGTCTTCACTTCTCACTTCGTCGATAAACATTGAAGCGATGCTAAAGTTTCTCCTGTTTGTCAATTCCTCTGGATCACTTCTCCTCCTCAAGCTTTCAAGACCATCCAGAAATCGCTCAATCAATTCGTCATCTCTTTGCCCTCTTTTTTCGAATCTCATCATCGCCTGATGACCCTCCGTGCCGGATCCAAATCCATTCAACATTGTCTCAAGTTTTTCATCT
>NC_087071.1:15510277-15585752 GCF_963678635.1 Symsagittifera roscoffensis
CGTCCTCTCTGGTGGGTTAGGCCAGGAGTGGGAGTATGATTTCGTGCGGTTTCTTTGAGAGGTCCTGTTATGCGATAACGTTTTATGTTGGGTTTATGTTGGTCTTTCTTATGTTTCTTTGGTTGTGTCTTTTTTTCAAAAAACAAATTGTTTTTGTTATGGGTTTGTCTTGCGACTTTTTTGTGTTTTATTATTTCTTTCTTAGACTTTATAATAGTCTTCGAAAGAAAAAATTATCCAGTTTTAAACTGGGTTAATCCGGTTTGGGTACCGTTGGTTTTCTTTTCTTAGTCATGCTGTTATTTTATGATTTATGGTGTTTAGTAAGCTGCGTTGGTTAGTTTGGTTTAGTATATAATTCCTTTCCAACCGGGTTAAAGGAAAGTTTGAAACTTGTTATCGTGTGTTAGAGTTGTTGAGTGTGAAAACTTGAAACTTAAAATCGTTTTTGAAACAATTCTTCGTGGGCGAGCTGTGCGAGTTTGGATAGAGTTCCTGTGCGATTGAATATAAATATCAAAAGGTTAGTACTGCATTTTCATTTTATCAATTTATTACATAGAATTTCAATTTTACTGCTTTTTTGGGAAAATTTAAAGTTATAAATTTTCATCGTAATTAAATTTACTGCTTCATGGGGAAACAATTCATAAATTAATTTACTACATTTGGTATGAATTTTATTATATTATCTTGTGCAGAATTTTAATGACGCTTAGAAGACTTTTAACAAGTTTATTTTTTATTTTTCTTTTCTGTTTTTTGCAGATGATCGTGGTATGAAGACCAGAAATGTAAAAGAAACATGAATAAAGAATGGTTAGTACTAATTTTCATTTATTTTTAAGAATATTTTTAAATTATACTTACATGTTAATTGTCTGGGAAAAAGCCGTGGGGGAAGATGTTGTGTGTTATGTCCGATGTTGTAAGTAATTTTGCTAGTATGCGAATGATGTTTTTAGTTTGGAGCAGTGGCCAAAGCAATTGAAGTGCTTTAATAGTTTTTAGTTCTTCGGTGCCTACTGCAAACTCATAAGGTGTGTTTTGAATGAGGTTATATATTTTGTGATTATATTTAGTATTGTGAATAAACTCTAATATTGGGATTTCTATAGGCTGGATAAATTCATGTGGAATAAGGAAGGGTCTGGATTCTTCGGCGTTAAAGGTCATCGTGATGGGACAAAATAGATACATTTGTGTTACTGGGTCGTAATTGCGGAGGATGCTGTGGAGGTTAGTATCCTTGAAGCAATAAGTGAAATTAAGAAAAAATGGTGAAGTGTACTTCGAGTTAAGAAACTGAAAACGATGGTGTGGTTGTCTTGATGGAGTGTAAAAATCAAAATGAGTTTGTATGAAGCGATAGTATGTATATGTATGAGTCTGTTTGGTGCGTAACATAATGTCGTGTGAACAGTGCAAATCGCGTTCATGTGGTACAAGAAAGTGATAGGTTAGTGAAAATAACTGAAATTTGTCTTTAAAACTTTTGTAAGCTTGAATATCATTTAGTGCTTCAGAAATGATGTGATCAAATTTTCTATCAAAAATATTAGGTGTGAATACATATGACGTTTTTATGAAAAATTTTTCTGTTAGTTGTGGGTTAGCGAAGTGGTCGTCATCTAGAAATTGGCCTTGATTAGTTCGGATGATATTATGGT
Source organism: Symsagittifera roscoffensis (assembly GCF_963678635.1). Classification (NCBI taxonomy): domain Eukaryota; kingdom Metazoa; phylum Xenacoelomorpha; order Acoela; family Convolutidae; genus Symsagittifera; species Symsagittifera roscoffensis. The sequence goes on from NC_087071.1 coordinate 15,511,948, forward strand.
CGTAATATTCTATTGTAATTTCGTTAGCACGAGGTGCAGTGAATGTTTTCAGTAATTTTTTATATCCTATATAAGTAAATTGTCTAGGTTTAGTGTTGCGGTGAGTCTATATAGTATATCTTTATTCTTTTCTATATCGTTATTAGTACTAGATAGTGGCAGGCAAAGGGGATTAGTAAAATGGTAATATGCTGTCCAGTGAAGTGTGGGCATTAAAACATGTTCATCTACAAAACTACGTGTGTCGTTAGTTTCGTTAGGTGTGTTTAAAGTATATTGTGGGAATGAGGGTAAGGTGATTCCTAGAAAATCTTTCGTGTTGGTGTGTTGTGGATGATTAATATATATTCGCAGGCTGTTCCGGGTTTGGTCGGGAATGGGTGATTCGGGAATTTTCGTTTAAAAGTGCGATAAGCTCGGTGAGTGCTATTCGATGTTTCGGTGGATGTGGATGATTGTGCTAATGATGCAGTGTAAGCTGAGGAGGGTGTAGGAGTAGGTGGGTTTGAGGATTCTATTGTGGATGAAATTTGATTTATGGTGAGGGTGTTAGGGTGTATTAACTGTTGTTGTAGGGTGATAAAATTATCGAGTTCCTGGGAAATTTGGGGGGTATCTGGAGAATTATTAGATGATCGGTTGGAATGAAAGGGAGAGTAGGTTGGGGTTACTTGCGAAGCATAAGAAAGAGTGGAATCGGATGGGAGTGAATTACTTAGTGGGATTGGTTGAAAAGGGGGTTTTGAAAAAACTGAGGAGTTGGTTTGAAAATTAATGGATGGAGATGGTTCGGAGTCTGCAAATTTGTCAGGGTTTTCTATATTAGAGTTATTAAGTTGTGAAATGGAGTATAAAACTGAAATATCTGAGTTAGTATCCGAATTCGTGCTTGATGATATATTAATGGTTGGAAAATCGGGTGGTGGGAAAACAAAAAGTGGGATTATTGGGATTGGAGTTTGGATAGAGTTCCTGTGCGATTGAATGATAATATCAAAAGGTTAGTACTGCATTTTCATTTTATCAATTTATTGCTTTTTTGGGAAATTTTAAAGTTATAAATTTTCATTGTAATTAAATTTACTGCTTCATGGGGAAACAATTTATAAATTAAATTACTACATTTGGTATGAACTTTATTATATTATCTTGTGCAGAATATTAATGAAGCTTAGAAGACTTTTAACAAGTTTATTTTTTATTTTTCTTCTCTGTTTTTTGCAGATGATCGTGGTATGAAGACCAGAAACGTAAAAGAAACATGAATAAAAAATGGTTAGTACTAATTTTCATTTATTTTTAAGAATTTTTTAAAATTATACTTACATGTTAATCGTCTGGGAAAAATCCGTGGGGGAAGATGTTGTGTGTTATGTCCGATGTTGTAGGTAATTTTGCTAGTATGCGAACGAGTGGCCAAAGCAATTGAAGTGCTTTAATAGTTTTTAGTTCTTCGGTGCCTACTGCAAACTCATATGGTGTGTTTTAAATTAGGTTAGATATTTTGTGATTATATTTAGTATTGTGAATAAACTTTAATATTGGGATTTCTATAGGCTGGATAAATTCATGTGGAATAAGGAAGGGTTTCTATATTAGAGTTATTAAGTTGTGAAATGGAGTATAAAACTGAAATATCTGAGTTAGTATCCGAATTCGTGCTTGATGATATATTAATGGTTGGAAAATCGGGTGGTGGGAAAACAAAAAGTGGGATTATTGGGATTGGAGTGTGGAGGTTGGTTGGGTGGGAATTTGAGCGGTGTAGGGATCCAAGTTGTCGGCTCATCGTGGGCTAAAAAAATGATTATTTTGAGACTGAAAAGCGGTGATATGGGGTTGTTCTATAATTTGTTCATATGTATTATCATCTTGTGAATGATGTGTCATTATATGTTGTATGGGACTTTGCGATATATTTGGTCTAAAATTTGGGTTATGTGTTATTGCTAGGTTTCGGAAATTACGTGGGACTAAGGATAATGGATGGTTATGGTGTAGGCGTGGCAATTGTGGTGCGATAGGTGTTACTTCTATGCTATTATGTGCTTCGTCGTACGTGTTCTGTCTTGTCGCTATTTTTGTATTATATTCTTTATTTGTGCGTCCAGAAGAATTTTGTTTATTGAAGAAGAAAAATTTCCAAAAAATCCTGCAAATAGTATGCGTGCTACACTTGCTTGTCTATTTACTTGTGTGTGTATAGCGCATGTGTTATAGATTCCTTTTAAAAGTGAAAAAAGAAATCGTATAAAGTTAAACGTTGCGTATAGGATAGTTAATTTTTCTAAGATGTAATAGGGCCATCCTAGAAAATCGAGAATTTCATTTTTTAGGGTAACAAAGCTAAAAATATTTATAGGTGAAACATCTTGTGGTCTGTATTTTTCACCGTTTAGATATATATATATAGTCTTTAACGTTTTTAAAATATCCGCTATAATCTTGTGTATAAATATCTGCAAATCCTGCGGTTTCGGCAAGTTTTCGTAATCTTTGATCAATTGATTGACTTTGTATAGTGTCCATTTGTGTTAATAATTCTTGGAACTGTTGTGTTCTAATGTGGTGTTGGATAGCTGATTTTGAATATATTCCAATTGATTGTAAATCAATATTTGGATTACGAGCAATAGCTCTGATGCTATCGGGTGAAAATTTTTTGAGTGATGGCATTAACGTAGGGTATGGAGTGAGAAGATAATATTTATCTTCATCAGGGTTCAATTGTACTACATTATGGCTATTTTTTGATTCACATGGGACTGCGGTATCCCAAAAATATGTTCGTCTTGAAAGTGTGTCAACAAAATGTACCTTATTTTTATAAAATATAGGGATTCTTTTATAGCAGCGTTTATCTTCAAAAACTTATAGTGGTGATACTTTTTTGGTACAAGTGTAAAACCATGAAATGTTTTCTTCGTAGTCTAGAAAATTTGATCTATTTCCTGACAATAAGTATCCTACGTATGGTATTTTTAATACTGCTAGTGCGAGTGATTGTAGGATTTGTGTCCTTTCTAATTCGCATAGTTGGTGAAGTGTTTCTAATTCGGAGAGTGACATTTCCTGAAAAATTCGACTAATCGTGTAGTCTAACTTCATATCTAAGTGGATATCATAGTGGATATTACCAAAAAAAGTGTTATTCATTAGTGATAGTTCTTGTAAACGTGTACTTCTAGTGTCATGTGGCTTTAGTTTTCCACCAGGTTGACCATTGCTTTTTTGAAAGTTAACTGGTATATATGATGTTCCTTCGTTTAGAGGGTGACCTGTGGCATAATGGTCAATTTTTATTTTTCCAGTGGTCATGTCGAAACCTTTTTCGTATTCAACTAGTATTTCAGAATATTGTGTTTTGTAAAGTGGGTTCCTGTATTTGCATGCGATTTCTGTTTCTTGATATATTTGGAAACGTGTTAATTTATTTTCTATATTATGGATATTTCGGAAATCAGTACTTTGCTTTCGTGATGGATAGACTCGTTCATATGGAATTGATTCTATAAAACATTTTTCGTGAAATTTTATCATTCGAGCGTGTTTTTTTGCGACTTGAAATGTTGTGCATGTATCTTCTGGAAACCAAACAATTGTTGCTTGTGTCCGTGTTGTGGGATCACAATAACCTTGATCGTTTTTACAAGGTAATCTAATTCCTTGTTAGAGCATTGTGTTGTCGGATAAATCTCGTGTGAGTTGTATTTTTTCGAGTTGTATTTTCCAATCGAAAAACAATATTTCTTGATATCCTTTATTTTTTGTGTCTGCTTTGCAGTTTGATGGATTTTTTATTCCAATGTGTGGTATCCAGTGCTTATCGTATATGTCATAAGTTAATCTTCCGTGTGCGCCGTTGTATGGGTAATTTTCATCTAGTTTTATATGTCCTTGATATCTTTCAAGTTCTGCTTGATGTACAGAATCGGCAAAGACTTGAAAATATACTAGTTTTCTGTCGGTGTTTTTATTTCTTGTGATAATTAGTCTGAGTAGCTCGTTTTTACAATCATCGGGATTTAGATGTAGAAGTCGTTCTATAATACTTTGGTAGAATGATTCGTGGTCAAGTCGGTTTTTATTTCCGTTTGAAACTTGTGAACAATGTACTTTCTTTTCGGAAAATGTTGCTGTAAGTTTATATCCTGCGACTGTTGTTGCTCGGGCTTTTGAATACAGTGTCGCTATTACATATGTAGTTTCTATAGCTTGTGGTTCTGTTTCGCATTGTGATACTTGATTTATTGCATATTTGTGTAGTGTCTTTTGTTCATTTTCTTCACAACCGTAGTGTGTTACTAATAAGTCCTGGGGTCCTGTGCGGGGAGAAATATTTGTGTTTTGATCGGAAAATAATGGAAAAAAGATTTGTTGAAATATCATTGTTTTTAGAATATAAATGTGAATGATAATCCTGAGTATGGGTTATAAAATGTGATGTAACCAATTGTCTTTTTGGTATATCTGTCGTACTTATATATTACTTCAGTTGTTATAAATGGTGGTGGTAGCGATTGAGCTGTTATATTGGGTGGGTTTAATGGGTAAGGATGTTGAACAATGTTGTTAAGTTTAATAGTGATTTCGAATTTTAATTGTAGACTATTTTGTTGGAGTATTTGGATGTTATGGTCACGAATGTCTTCGTGGATGTCTTGTCTATATTGTAGTCTATGGAGTACCCAATTGTGGAGTCGGTTACTTTCTGGATGTTGTCCAAATAATGGTGGGGGTGCTGTGAACGGGTTCCAATCTAATCTTAAAGGGATATTTGTTGATGATTCTTCTCGATATCTAGCGTCGAGATTATTTAGAAAATTTAGGGGGAAAGGCGTCGGTGAAATCTGGCTTATTGATGGTGTTAATGGTAGTGATAATGTTTCTGGTAGTGATGATGATGTTGTTGTATCCGTAGAAATATCTATTGGGTCATTTATTAAATTTGGTTCACCTTGTGTGAATGAGTGTGTTGTCCAATATGGTAGTCGTGATGTTTGGTTGGGGGGGGGGGGGGGTTAAAGGGATTGTCACGTTTTTGTTCAGATGTTGGTGTTGAACCTAAGTAATCTGAGGGTATACTTGAGGTGCTACGTTGTAAAAGAAGTGTAGGGGTTTCTGGTAATATGCAATTTGGGTTTTCTGGAGTACTTGGTGATGGGGATTGGGGTATATCAAAATGAACTCGGGGGGTTTGAAAATTTCTATTTCGTCGTGTCGTTCTTCAAAAGTGTATGGGTTATCTTGGAAAGAAATTCGTGTGGATGTTTGGGTTTTTTTTTGTAGTTTTAGGTATTGTCGGGTTTTCTTGGGATGATGTCGGTGAAGACTGACTGTGTGATTATTGGTTAGCAATTTTTGAAGGTATTCTGATTGATTTTTCCTAGTGAAAAATTTTTGTTTATTGTAGTATTCTTCAAGGAAAAGAATTAAAAGGATTGTTGCTGGGGCGAATGTGATTATTGCCTTTTTTATACATTTGCACATTGTCATTATTAGGGATGATAAAAATGTTATAAAAATTACAAATAGTGAAAAAATATCTGTTCTACTAAAAATTGTTCAAATCATTTAAATAAACTTTGGGTTATTGTACCTGTGAATATGGTCAATGATTTGGGAAAGTTGGAGATATATTTCAAATAGGGAGTAGAAAATTTAAAAAATGTTGCAAAAAATGATTAAGACTTTTATAAAAGCTTCAAAGGTATCAAAGAGAGATATGAATAAAAGTTTAAGTATTGTGAAAAGGTTTATGAAAATGTTGAAAATTGTATTTTTAAAGATATTGACTGATCGAGAGAAGAGCATTTAAGAAATGATTTCTTGGTCGAATATTTTTTGTTGTTTGGGGCGATTTTCAAGTGTGGTCTAGTTATTTATTGATTTTTTGACAAGTGGGTTGAGTTTTGTGAAAAGTTGTTGGGGGCTAATTTTATGGTGTTCGGGAGGTCCTCTTTGCTTTATTTTTATTTGTCAGGTGATCTGAGGTATTTTTGAGAATTTTGTACTTTGGGCTAAATTAATACGGTCGTATTTTTACTTTAAGCTAATTTATCATTTTTGGTTGGGGGGTTTTTGAGGTCTAAGTTGGGAAAATATTGTTGATCTTTGCATTATTAGATAAAGGAGGGTTATGATATTATGGTGGTATTTATTTTAGTTGTCAAGTTTGAGTAGTTTGCTTCTTTTTGACCTGGAGGTTGCAAAGTTATAGTTATAGATATGCCTGGAGTTTAATATCTTTCGTTAATTGGTTGGTGTTATAGTTATAGAAGTTGACGGATTGAATGAATCCTATTGGCTAAATTTGAACTAGAATGTTTGCGTTTTTTGTCAGCATGTTATTTTAAAAAATGAAGATTCAATACGATCGAGAGGTGCGAGGATTTTAAAATCAAAGTTGTTTTTGAAATTCAACTTTCTTTAATATTTTAGATTGTGGGATGAATGTTTTGTAGTTTTTACGTAGTTGATTTCTAAGTCGTGACGACTCTCTATGTTCTGATTTCTCGACTTGTTCTTGTGGTAAAATTTTTTCTATCATTTTCCTATTTTTCCTTTTTTTTTGAGGTATTTTTTGATCTAGCTTTTTTGTATTGTTTTGGGTTGTAGTTGGTTTGTATTTTGTTTTCCATGATGAATGTCGTTTTGTTCATTTATTTGTTTTTCCGTATGTGGGTGATTTTGAATAACTTTTAAACCTGTGAAAGATTATAATTGAGTTAATTCGCGTAGTGCGTATTCTTTCGGGTAGTAAGGTAATAGATTGTTCCGATGTTGAACAATTTTTTTTGGTCTGAATCGGTGATTTTATATGTTACGTCAATGGGTTTGGCAATTATTTGGTATGGTCCTTTGCGAAGGGGTTGTAATTTTTTAGAAATTCCTTTTTGTGTATTAAAATTAGGTTTTAAGACAAATGTTCCAATTTTTAAATCTGAGGCTGGTGTAAAGCGTGAATTAATTTGTTCGTTAATGTTTTGCCTTTGTAACAATTTTTTTGTTACTCTTTGGTAAATTTCATTGTGTTTTTTATCTCTATTTAAAATCCATTCGGTGTGTGTCCCGGAGGCTAATTTAATTATTTGTGGGTGATGAAAATGATCTTCATCATGCGTAGGTAAAGGTAGGTTATAACAAACTGAGTCTTTATTTGGTTGGCAACAATCTTGTGCATTTTTATGAGAGTTTGCTGTAAACATAATGGGTTTACGTGGCTTTTGATTAAAACCATTTCGTATGGTGACATTCCTAGAGTTGGCGTAATTTGTGAATTAATTGCTAAGGGAAATACTTCTACATCTGCTGACCATTCTGTGTATCTTGTATCATTTCCATTTATGATACATCTAAGATATTCTTGTAGTGAACGGTTCATACCTTCGACTAAACCGTTTGTCCAAGGTGCATGAGATGTACGTGGTTTATGTTTGATGTTATATAAGTAACATAGTGTGATGATTTCTTTATTTATGAATTCTGTAACGTTATCTGTAACTAAGATTTCGGGTAATCCGAATTTAGCTATCCAGTGTTCATAAAGTGTTGTGTAAGCATAATAAGCATTACAATGTGGTACTGGGTTGAGTGCTACATAAAGTGTAAATGCATCGACAATTAGCATAATGTAGGAGTTTCCTTCAGAGGATGGTGAAATTGGTCCTTTTGTATCGAAGGAGGATATTATAGAACGGTCTTAAATATAATTGCATTTTATAAACGTACTTGCTTAAAAAACTTAACATTCCAAGGAATTCTTGGATTTTCTTTTTGTTTGTTGGTGGTTGAAGTTTTTGAATAGCATCAATGCGTGATTTTAATGGAGTGATTGTGTTTCTTTCTATATTATGTCCTGAAAATTAACTCGTGTCAAAAAGAAGTGTGATTTATCGGGGCGGCCTTCAGATTTTCGTTCTGAAGTATTTTATGATAGTGCTCTAAAACTGTAAACGTTTCTTCTTTTGTCTGTGATTGCATAAAAACATCATCCAAATAGGTGATTGCGTTTTTCTTGAGTATTAATGGTCTAAAAAGTTTACTCATAAAAGCTGAAAATGCTGCTGGTCCTATGGAAATTCCATAGAATAGGCGGTTAAATTCATATTGTTGATTTCCAATAACAAATTTTGTTAAACGTCGTGATTGTTCATCTAGTGGCATTTGATTGTATGCACTATTCATATCTGCGGTTGTAAAGTATTTTCCGTTTATTTTTGTTAAGATAACTTGTATTGGTTCAATAGGCCAATTGCATTTCGATTCGTCAATTAGTGAATTGAGGTATCTAGCGTCTAAAACTATTTTTAATGATTCTCCTTTTGCTAGAATGGTAACAGGGTTAATAAATGTGTTGTTTTTTGGTTGTTCTTCTTTATTTACTGGTGAGATAATTTTGTATTGTTCGAAAATATCAAGTAATATATTTACTTTGTCGTGTAAATGGATTGGTACTTTACTAGCTCTTTGTTTTTTGAAAACTGCGTCAGGTTTTAACGGGAGATGTAGTGATGAACTGATTTTCCCAACGTCAAATTTTGATGTTGCGTAGATTGTTGAATATTTTAACAATTGTTTTCCTAGTTTGTCAAATTCGATTTGTGTAATTTGTGAGTGTTCAAAATTAAACATCGTTAAAAATTTTTGTTGTTCTTTTTTGTAATTTGTTATATTGAACGTTGGTTTAAAATATGGTGTTTTTGTGAAATAATCTGTGTTTCTCTTTTCATTGCTTATTATGTTATTTATGGATAATTCTTCGTCAAGAATTGTGGATTGGCAAATATCTAATAATTGGAGTATATTATTTACGCGGTAGAATTTTTCATGTATGGGTGAGATTGTAGCGTTTGTTTCACAATATCCTAAAAGTCCTAAGGGTAATGTTACTTGATACGGTGTATTGTTAGACACGTGTTACGAAATGATGTCGGAATTCGTGTTTTTCAAAAATTTTATAGATGAGATCGTGATTTTGAAAAACTTGTGAATAGGTTTAAATTCAAAGTCTGACATAAAAAGTTGTTGTTTATTTTGACTTTATCATACTGGTGAACTTGTTTTATTAAAAAATTATATATATTTCTTGATAATGGTTTCAAGTGTTTCCGTTGTTGGTTATAAATTGGGTAAAATTTTGAGAAAAATGGTGGTTGTTTGTTTAATCTTTGAAAAAATTTTAGAGCTGTAATTTTTGTTTTTGTGTACTTATCTCTGATTAGTATTTTACTATTTAAGATGTTGATTGTTGGTTTATATTTAGATATAAAGGATATGCCAATAATATTGTGCTTAATATCAGTAATATGAAATATTTGTTTAAATGGTTTGTTTAGAATTTTATTTTGCTCCATTGTTCTTGTGGGGAGAAGGAATAATTGGATTTTTCCATAATTTACTAATGTTGATCCTTGTGCTGCTGCTAGCTTACTAGAGGTTGCAAGAGGCGTTAATTTTGGATGTAATGTTTTGATTTCATTCCATGTGGGAATTTTAATTATGTTTGATTCTGCTCCTGAATCAATTAAAAAATCAATTTCAAGATCTGATGGTTGAAATTGTTTGTTTCTTGGACTTTCTAAGAGAAATGGTATTGTCCAAATTTTTTCTCTGGGTTGTTCTTTTTGTTTATTTTGATAAATATGATTTGTGTTTGAACATTTTGTTTTGTCTTTTTCATCGGGTTTAATTACCGTGTTAATTTCGTTTACTTCTTGTGCAGTTTGTGTAGTATCGATGGGTTCAGTATAATAATTGTGAAGGAGTTCCAATTGATTTTCATATATATGTGATGTAAAGGGTTGTTCATAAATGATAGGTTCAAAGTCGTTTTCGACTGTTATCATATTTACGGAGATGGTATTTTCTGTATCACTTTCTGTATCTGATGATCCACAGTTTATTTGATTTAGTTGTAGTTCGTTACTTCCTGTGTCATCAATACCTGGGGGTCTGACGTTGTTTCTTCATTTGACTGTACTTGATTAATATGTCTTTGATGTTTTGGTGTACTACTTCTGTTTCGATGTTTAGAATTATTATAATGGTTATTATTCCTATGTGGTGACTGGGAATAATTTCTATATTGATTATTCTAACTTGAATTTCGATTTTGTGAATTGTTCCGTAATCTGTTTTGATAATTGTCATTTGATCTGTGATAGTTTGATCTATCATACGAGTTATTTCTTGATCGATTGTTCGGGTTATTCTGATTTCGATTGTTCGAATAACTTCTATTTCGATTATGTGAATAGTTTCTATTTCTGTTGTATGATGAGTTTCGTGATTGATTATTGGAATAGTGTTTCTTTTTTGGGTTTGATTGGCAATTCGATCTAAAAACAAAGTGTGTTGCATTGGAATTTGATCTTGAATAGTTGTTTCGACTATTTGATCGATTATAATTATTTTGTGAAGAATTTTGTGTATTTCTTCGTTCTGGTGATCTATCTCTATAACTTGAGTTATATGGTGATTGATTCCTTGTGTAATTGGTGTTGTTCGGAAGTGGTTTTCCTGAACTGTTTTTACTTTATATATGTTTGTTTGGTAGATTTTGATCTTTTTTCATATTTTGATAGAACGATTTATTTGGTTCTTTATGTTTTTGAGGTATATTCTGATTATCTTGTTGTTTTTCTCTACATTCGGAAATACTGTGTCCGTAACGTCGGCAGTAATTACACCATTTTTTGAAAGATGGTTTGCCATTAAAATTTGGATTTTTTTTTCATAAATATTTAGTTTTTCAGTGATTTTTTCAATTAGGCCTGTATCTGATTCCTGTATGTTATTTATATGTGTAGTGTTTGTTTCAATTCGATTAACATATTGTAGTTTTAGATTTTCTGTTTCTTCAAGTTTCATTGTGATTTCCGCTTGCTCTAGTTTATCTACTAGTTTTCGAAAATCTAAATCTGGCTCTCGAATTGAGGAAGCATGAGATGCTCTCTTTTTTATTGCTATTTTCCTTAATTGAGGTGTTAAGGTCATCATTAAAATTTCTGTCATTTTTGTGTTTTTATAGTCATGTGTATTAAGTGAATATGCTTTTCGAACTAATGTTTCGATGCGTACTTCTAATTGTTTGATGGTTTCATTTGGTAATCTGCGAATTTCATTACATAAAACTCTTTGGTGTTGTTTATTTCTTTCGGAGTCAAACATTTTTGAAATTTCCTGTGTAAATCTTTTCAAGTCTGATTTTATTTCTAGAGGTAATACTGAAAACCATTTTTGAGCTGCGCCATCTAAGGTTGTTTGTATCAATGCTGTGTGTCTATGCGTCCAATTTTGATGTAGTGGCGTTTTAATTGGTTCAGGTCCTATATTTAAAATTAAATTTGCTGTTACCTCATTTAAAAATTTTTCTACAGAATTTTCAGGATCTGTTCCTGTAAATACCATCAGTGGTTTCTTGGATGTTATTGATGATCCACGCATGAGGTATGGATTCATTGTCATCTGCAGTGATTCTGCGGCATTTGGCTTTTGCGAAAAATTTGAAAGTTGATTTTTTGTTATTTCGTGTTGCTGAAGGTAATATGGAAGCGGTATTTCATTTTGCATTTGAGTTGGTTGATAAGAATGCATTGACATTGGATTTTGTGGTTGTATTGGTTGAAAAGATTGTGTGTTAAATGGATTGTGTATATGCATTTGTTGTGGATGTTGTACGTCTGTTGGGTTTTGTGGGTAAATTTTCATGTTTCGAGATGGTTGAGGTTGTCGTGGTCTTTGTGTGTGATATTCTTTAGTTTATGGTGCAAAAATATCTGGTTGGTGATAATCATCTTCATTGGATGATAAATAGTTTGTATTAAACGGTGTATGTTGGTTATTTTTATTTTGTTGGGTAATTTTCAGTATAATCCTGTGTAGGTCGTGGATTATCTGGAAAATTTACTGATTTTGTCGATGTTTTCGGGAGATTCCAATAATGAGAACATACGTGATTTAAATTTTGTGTATTGTTTCGGGGAGGTTGATTTGTTTTTTATTTGTGAGCATAATCATAGTTATGTTTTGCAAAGGTGTTTCTTATGAATGATTTTCGTGTTTTTGACGGTACTGTCATTGGTCTATATGTTTGATAATCCATATGTGAATATTTTGGGGCAACCGAAGGTTTAACGGTTAATTGTAAGGTTACATGTGCCAGTGAAGTATTTGTATTTCTTGGTGTTGTTAAATTTGGGTGTATTGGTGAAATAGTTTGTTGTGTAGTTGTTGTTGTTTGGACAATTTCTTCAATTATGAAGTGTGATGGTGTATGAATATCTTGTTGTGTAAGATTTCTAGTTCCATTAAAGTTTTCATTGTGTATGACGGTCGAATTTAAACTGTTATTTTGTGTATCAGGTAAAAATGTATTGTAGTTTAATGGTGTTGCATCAATGGTTAGTGGTATTACTTTAACATAATTTCTGTGGTAAGATATTGTAGTTTTTGCTTGACTTGAGATAGATTGTGGGATATTTATAAATGTAGGATGAGACCATTCATGGTCCCAAACGTAATCTGATTGTTCTGTAAAGGCAGTGTCATCATTTGAATTTTGAGGTCTGAAATTTTTTCTTGCTTGTGAAATTAAGTCTATATTATGTGTGAAATAATCTATTACAAACCATGCCAAAATTTTTTGTAAGTCATGTTTAGTGTGTTGTGCAACATCATCTTTAGTGAAATTTTCTTTGATTATATGTAGACAAGTTGAAATTAATGTAATTTCATTTCGTACTTTTGTATGTTTGGATGTTTCAGTTGGTGAGATACTTTGAAATTCTCGTTTTTTCTAATATAGAGATATAGGTATATATTATTACAAAAATTTCATTAGTGAATATAGCGTTTGCGCTTGGTGAAATATGATATTGTATGCTTTTGATATATTCTAGGAATACTTTTGAAAATTCTAATCCAAGATCATCTGTTTGAATTACATATTTACGATGGTTCGTATTTGGTGTGCTGAATTCTATGGTGTAGATTCCATATTGTTGTGTTAGGTTACATATGTCTTTCAAATAATGTTTAATAATTTGTCTTTTGATTTTTATATCTGGGAATTTTGCTTTGCATGGACTGATTCCGGGTTCAAACAAATTTACGAGTAAATTTTTGCAAAAATCATGCTGCCCTCTATTATCGGGTGCATCTATGAGGAAGGGGTAAACCTCTTCGTCATCTGGACTATCGTCACTTTGAGTGTGGCTCATTTTTTCGTTTGATGACCTTTAATATATAGCTATCAATGTGTCTAATTGGTTAATTCCAGTTATACAGGTGTACTGGTTTGTGTTTGTATTGCTTTTTTATTCTTCTTTTTCCTCTTTTTGATGAATTTGAAGTTGTTTCTGAATCGGAAAAATATAACTGATCGTGAATGGGACAATTTTTATCAATAGATTCTTTTAATTTGTAGAGTTCGTCTAAATTGCTGGCTTCTGATTCAGAAAATGCGTTTCTATTTTTTGAAAATCTTTTTCGTGCGATTTGTCTTTGTTTTTTTTTATAATTTTTCTTTTTTATTGTTTGTCGTTTTGTTCTATTGTACCCAACTGTTTGTGTATGGGGTGTGATTACAAGATCGTATTTTTTGTTATCTTTCACAGTTGTGTAAAACGATTGTTTGGTTATTTCCTAGATTTGTGAATGACATAAGGTTTAGGATGAGGGCTGCAAAAAGTTGTTAGGTATTTCTATTTTTCTTAGACTGTTAGTCCTTACGATTTGTTGGTTAGCTTAACCTGGGTCTTTTTATTTAGGGTTGGAGAGAAAAGTATATCGATATCGATGAATGATTTTTTACTTTTTTGTGGCTAGTCTAAGCTAAGGTGTTAACTTACTTAATCTTACTTAGGGGTAGTGATTGTGTTCAAGGTTTGGAGAATAGTAAATCGATCCACAAGGTTCAAGTATAATTAGAACGCAATTAGTTCGTTAGATACTATTTTAAACTTACTAAGTCTAAGATCTATCCTGGGTCTGGTGAGAGGAGGGTTCAAGTGAAGGATGAATAACCGAAGTTCTTCACTGTTTATCTTGATTTGAATGGTTAGTTTTATTAAAAAATTTCTATTTTTCTTGGGTCTTTTGGAAGGGTTGGATAGTGAATCGACGTTTGAGGTCGTTAGACACTTGCTAAGTGGGTGGGGGAGAACAAAATTGTTCTTTTGGATCCAAGGATAGGCCTTGATGATCAGATTTTAAATTTAGTGAAATAGAAAATTGATTGAGATCCAAGGATAAGCCTTGATGATCTGATTTTAAAATTAAGTGAATTTAAGTTTAAAATGGTTTAAATTTATTTAAGGAAAAGATTTAATATTTTAATGATATTAGTGAGTTTAAGATTGCTGTTATGTTTAGGTGATGAAGCTGGGACAACAGATGATTTATGATTACTAACAATTTATTGTCATGCTACTAATTTTTATTTTCATTTTCAATAAATATTTTTCAAATATGTTTTTTATAAAACTGCAGAAATTAAGAAAACGATCTGAGATCTTTTTATCAATCGTCATTGTACATTAATATTTTTGTTTAGCGCTTGAAATGATCATGAAGATTGACTTCAAAATTTTATGTTTGCAGATGAAAATCTAAATTCATTGCTAATAAGATTCTAAACATAAAGTTTGTGTTGGCTTTTGCCGTACAATCATAAAACTATATGGTAACTTTCTAATTTGTCGTATGTCGTCTCTTGTTCGAGGTCTTCTTCCAATTCCGGGTAGTTCTATTATTGTTCGGAATATTGGCTCTGATCTATTGAGTCGTAGAGACATTTCGATTAAATTATTATCGTATATTATTTTGAAAATGTTTTGTCTAAATTCTATTCTACTTTTGGTTAGTTCTAAGCTATTAAGGTCTTATTCGAGACTTATGGTCGCACCAGATGAGTTAGGACCGATGTGGTTAACTCATAGAGTAATTTCGGATAGGGTACACCGTCTGCTCGTCATCTTATTTTCGGCCGGATAGATTAGTGCAAATTCTTAGTCTAATACCGATCCTAATCTTACTCTTATACTTTCTAGTCTCAGGGTGTTTAACTAGTATCTGCTAGGCTCAATAGATCTAGGGTATACTGGTTTGTTGCGGCTGCTGAAGTTCTCTTGGAGAGACAACTAATTTCTAAGTTAAATTCAAATCTCTCTGGTGCTGAAATTACAAGTAATTTCAACACTTACAAATAAGTGGGTTGTTAATTAGATGGATCATGATTGGTTAATATTAAATACTTACAGTGGTAAAATATCCAATTTATCCAATCATAAAATATAGTTTAGATCAGGTTCCAACTTGTTGCTAATCTAAGTTTAATCTCTTGAAACAGCTCCTCTGCTTTTTCGTAGTGAACAGGGCGATCCACCACGTGAGAGCAGAGTAGTATTTCTCGTCAGGCATTTCTCCGAAGGGTTTCAGGAGATTTCCTGTCCTATTTTCTGGTATGGATCAGACCTCCAGTAGAATCACTGATAATGTGACATTTCCATCTGTTATGATCATAACAACGCGGAAATTTCTACCAAATCAATCTCAAGAACGCTTCACCGGAGAGCGACTTATCCGTTCCATTTTTAAGTCTTTAATGTTTAATTATACAGAAGGATTTTGGTGCTTCTATTATAACACATTGGTATAGAAGGTTTTGAGGCGCTGGTATTTTAATGGTATCCTAGTTTCTGAAGTTGAGCCGTCACTACCATGGCTGAGGTCATGGTTTTATGTTCAGACATTTTAAGGCTGAATCGATCCGCGTGGGGACTCAAAATGCAAAGTCGCCACACAGGTCAACGTCTGCAAAGTCTAAACATAAGTCTACAAAGTCTGAAAAAAAGTCTGCAAAGTCTGAAAATAAGTCTGCAAAGTCTGATCATAGTCTACTATATAGATCGAGGTTTGCATTTGTTGAATGGTCCAGACCTATCTTCCTGTTCAAACAAAGGTTTAACTCCAATGGAAACCAATTTCTTGTCATAACGCTCAGTTTGATCAACAGATCAGACTTATAACCGTCAAAAAAGTCAACAAA
This sequence comes from Symsagittifera roscoffensis, assembly GCF_963678635.1. Lineage (NCBI taxonomy): Eukaryota > Metazoa > Xenacoelomorpha > Acoela > Convolutidae > Symsagittifera > Symsagittifera roscoffensis. Next base: position 15,527,999 of record NC_087071.1, read on the forward strand.
AATTTTGAATTATGGGACATCAAAAATATCCCCGATGGCTATTTATAACTTTTCCAGGCGGAGTAAACCGGAAGGGGCGGAAAGACAGTCAACTGACTCTCGCTCAATTCCTGCAACAGCTTCATCGCCGTTTTGGGACTGAAATCTCCTGGCTCTTCAGACATAGCTGAGCTGATGCCCACGATCAGTGTTGATCACTCAACATTATTCTTCTGGCTACCTATCACTTGTTCAATGATCAGACTCATTCAATGACTCTTGAAAGTAACTTTGATTCAATTTTCGACAAGAAGACCCCTCTTCTCACCATGTGCGAATTTTAACGAAGAACAGTTCAATTTTCATATTTCACATGATTGGGTTGATACTGTTGTGGAAACTCAATCGGACTCTCCTGCGTTTCGAGTCCAGCGCCGGTAGTAAATCTGGTAAACACGGATACAAGTCAACATGCAAACCTGGTAAACACAGATCAAAATCATCAGAGATTTAGCTTTGATTCGATTTTCGACAAGAAGATCCCTCTTCTCACCATGTGCGAAACTTAACGAAGAACAGTTCAATTTTCATACTTCACATGGTTGGGTTGATACTGTCGTGGAAACTCAATCGGACTCTCCTGCAGTTTCGAGTCCAGCGCCGGTAGTAGTAAATCTGGTAAACACGGATAAAAGTCAACATGCAAACCTGGTAAAGACAGATCAAAATCATCGCAGATTAAAATGAACATGCACAGAACAAAACAACAAGCAATTGGTTCCTATCCTCTTTTTTCATGGCAACGGAATCTGCTAATTGCCTGGATACTGGTCACACTGCGGCCAATGATCCACGAATGTGTTTTAGTAGACCCAATGATTTAGGTTCTCTAAATCCAGAAATAATTAAGCAAGTTTTTCCTGGTAGTTCCTCTGCACCAACAACATCTGTCAGTTCTGCTCATGAGCTTGCGCTGTTCGTCCCAGCCTTAAACGTACCTCATTCTATCCATATTCCAGTGAGTCGAACCCGCATGGGCCAATTTTTTCTGGGTAAAAAGCATCTGTAGCCCCATCTCAACCTCCTGTTAGTGTACCAGCTAGCAGTTTGATTTTTCTGATTAATAATATAATCCTCAAGGCCATTTATGGAGACCAGCAGTTACTGCTATTTTGATGACAGCTCAACAACCTATTGCTGCATCTTCAAATGTATTTTCAGCAATGACTCCAATTCTTCCACCCAATAACATTGTTCCTTATACAACGGGCGGGACTGTGTTAAATTTAAAAGTTTTTTATCCAGTTACCACGCAAACAATCCTGATATGTCTTCTGGAGCAGCATTCGAGCGTCCACTGTCGGCAAAAGAGCTAGTAGAAACACTTATGCACAGCCGCAAGGATCATCTTCCTGAATGGAAGCTGATGCAGTTTGATGAGAACCCACTTAACTGGCACGTTTGGTTCTTTGTAATTGTGCTTTTACACGCTCTTGAGTATCTGCTTTTCTTGTAAAGAGACTCAATTTGGTTAGTACTCAATTTGGATGGATTCAATTCCATAATTGTGATGAAAACTCAACAAGTGAGCTTCGAAGTTTCCGCCGAAAATAACAATAGCTATATTTCGCTTTCGTTCAAAGCTTTTATTAAAAGCAATTTTCGTCTTGGGTCTGATATCATAAATATTCTTGAACTTCGGGGAAAAACCCGCAACAAAGCCGATACAATAAAAATATGAGGAAGTTGAGATAATCATAGGGTATGATTCCTGCCACGCAGTCAGACCCGTTGAGTACCTTCTGAGGGATGATTCAAAACCACCGTGCGCCGTACGCCTTCCGATTGGAGGTCGTTAGCGGCCCGTTGCCCCCGTCCTTTGGCTCAAACCCATCTAGCTTTAAAAGTGTTATTGAGGATACTTCTCTAGCTTATCAAATTAAAACATGGTATGAGTCAGAGTCGTAAGGAGCTTTCAAGCAAGTTGATGTCCATTCCGCCGCTGACAAACAGGCTTTGCCGATTTGTAACTCACCGCCTCCGCAGCTAAGTTTACGGACGATTCCTTACCGTAGTATCGGACGAAAAAGCACTGCTAGCTTTGTTAAGTTTCTCTCCTTCCTAAGGGTAATAATAGTTTTTTCAGTCAGTCAACAAACCCGGTGGCACGACTGGTAACTGCCTCACAATTGTAAAATGGAACACAGACAACGCTCAAAAAGCATATGGTGGATCATTTTTGCAATTCTGCTGGTGACACTGATTAACCCCCCTCCCCGTCCCCGTTCAATGGTAAAAACATGTGAGGGCTTAAACTGTAACCTGTTGTTGGTGGTAAGCTTTAGTAAACATGGGGATAGTCGTAGGGATAGTGGTTATTACAGGTATGAGGGGGCGATGTAGATGGGGGTCGAAAGTAGGGGTTTTTGAGGTTTTGAGTAGGTTTGAATAGGGGTTTTGAGTAGGTTTAAGTTCCGAGTAGACCGTGAGAAATGTTGCAAGTTTTGTAAATCACTATGTTGAGACTTTGGTTACGTTTAGATTACCCGAGTCGAGATTTTTCACCTAATTTGAAGCAAGATTTGAGCGGTTTGAGCGGTTTTTTTTAGACAATTACGCTCAAAATCTTGCTTCGAAAGAGGCGAACACTCTCAATTTGGTATCCCTTCTCGAGAAGACAGCTTTAAAAAAGAAAGAACTTGATAGGCGAGCAATCGCATGCAGCCCACTCTAGCACAGAGCGACATAATATTTTTTAGAACTACAGCAACTTGATGCCAGGCTAAAAGCAATAATGCATAAAAAAGTTACATTACGATCAAAGCTACATGTTCATCATGCCTTAAGAAACAGACGATATATTTTTCTGCTATTTAGCTGCGAAATTTTTTATTAGCTTAAAATAACGCTTTTAAAAGCTCTTCCAAAATTTGGTTTAAAAAAAACCGATTGGTCAATTGCCCAGCCGGGATTATCAAACAGAACCTTGAAGCTGCAGTTTTTTTAAGTTCGAATTTTTAATGAGAACTTTAGGCGCACTGAATTAATCAAGAAAAAAGTACAAAAGAGCAAGCGAATGCAAAATACGCTAGTACAAAATGGTCTAAATTCGCTCAGCACTAGTCGTTTGATGCCTCGCTTTTGATGCTATGTTTAAAGAAATAAGATTTTTTTAAATCATGTTGCTCTTAAAATTATCATTGAAAATTATTTCTGTAGTTGAAAAGACGGAGAAATTGAAAAGACGAAGAAAAACACTCAATTACGAAAGGAACTGATACTTCAATCATGCTCAAAGTGTGACATCATTTTAATGAAATAAATCAGATCTTTAAAAACAAAACGAATGAACTTGCATTTATACTGTCCAGTTTCTTTATTTTTCGACGGGAAGTTTTTTCAACTATATAAGCAAGGGGCTCGAGTTTACTGGCCTGTTCTGCATACACGGTATTATCTAAATTTAACCTGACAAGATCAACTATTTCGAACACCTCGAACGCAAACTTAACTTCCTCATCGTCAAAAAAGCAATGAACTTGGCCCACTTTTCCATCTTCTAATTCGACAAAACTATTAGCTTGAGATCTTGAATAGTTCATGCTATCGAGATGTAAATCACCCTGGCTGCGACAGAAGAAACGGGCTGAAGGAAAACTTTTTTTCAGCTCAAAAAGAAGCGGAGTTTCTTTCATGGAGTAAGCATCGTTGCCTCGGAATGGTTTGCTCAAAAGCTCGCTGGTGAAACTCTGCAAGGGATCGCGTTTAATCGGAGTTTGATGCAACAGTTTATTTCTGATATAACGTTGCACTAGAAGTCGACAGGTATTAACAGTTCCTGTTAAAGGTCGAACCAAATGATGATTGGCAGACTCAAATTGGGTTGCTGAAGTCGTCCAAAGATGACCAAATGTCTTACATTGCCATGAAAGATGCCTCAGAAGATGGAAATTGATAGAATCAAATCCCCTCATGGGGTACTTGTTCGAGAGGTTTCGACACGCTGCTTCCAATAAAACACCACAAAGATCAACGTGATGGTCTGATTCATAACGAGACCTGAGTGCAAAAACTATGAAACTCAAGTCTCGAAGGTTTCCTTGATGCTCAGTCATGAAAGGCGCGAAAACTATTGGCGAAAAGTAGAGCAAAAAAGTTTTCAACTCAGAGGCCTTGAAAACACTAAGTCTATTAAGAGGACGTAAGGCGCGGGTGAATTCAGATGGGAGCGAGACATCTTTAATCCAAGGGTCTACTTCAGGTACACAGCTTAAAGTTTCACATAAAAATTTCAGCAAATCGCAGGCAACACCTTTCAGTGCTTGGTGCATCGTGTCAATTGGGCTACTTAGTGGCAAATTTTCGATCATCGCAAACAATGTTGAGGCCCCTCGAATACCACGAGTCTCAAGTTCGGGGTCATTTGGGTTTGATAAGTGGTGCGTATGTTTGCTGGGATCTCGCATTACAATTTTTTCTTTGTGTGAATAACTGTGAACATATGCTTTGTGGGTTCCCTTCATAACACACAAGCTGCAATCATAGTATCCATTGAACTGCTTCATTTTCAGCAATTTCGGCTTGCATGTAAGATCAGCTATCAGCATAATTGTTATGAACTTCAGGTCATATTTTCGGTTCTCGTGAACTATTTGAGCTGGCTGGCTGATTTCGTTTTTTAAGTAGTTAAATACGAAATCCCAATCACTAAATTCAAACCCACTAAATTTTGGGTTGTAGATGGTTTGTATTTTGTTTTCCATGATGAATGTCGTTTTGTTCATTTATTTGTTTTTCCGTATGTGGGTGATTTTGAATAACTTTTAAACCTGTGAAAGATTATAATTGAGTTAATTCGCGTAGTGCGTATTCTTTCGGGTAGTAAGGTAATAGATTGTTCCGATGTTGAACAATTTTTTTTGGTCTGAATCGGTGATTTTATATGTTACGTCAATGGGTTTGGCAATTATTTGGTATGGTCCTTTGCGAAGGGGTTGTAATTTTTTAGAAATTCCTTTTTGTGTATTAAAATTAGGTTTTAAGACAAATGTTCCAATTTTTAAATCTGAGGCTGGTGTAAAGCGTGAATTAATTTGTTCGTTAATGTTTTGCCTTTGTAACAATTTTTTTGTTACTCTTTGGTAAATTTCATTGTGTTTTTTATCTCTATTTAAAATCCATTCGGTGTGTGTCCCGGAGGCTAATTTAATTATTTGTGGGTGATGAAAATGATCTTCATCATGCGTAGGTAAAGGTAGGTTATAACAAACTGAGTCTTTATTTGGTTGGCAACAATCTTGTGCATTTTTATGAGAGTTTGCTGTAAACATAATGGGTTTACGTGGCTTTTGATTAAAACCATTTCGTATGGTGACATTCCTAGAGTTGGCGTAATTTGTGAATTAATTGCTAAGGGAAATACTTCTACATCTGCTGACCATTCTGTGTATCTTGTATCATTTCCATTTATGATACATCTAAGATATTCTTGTAGTGAACGGTTCATACCTTCGACTAAACCGTTTGTCCAAGGTGCATGAGATGTACGTGGTTTATGTTTGATGTTATATAAGTAACATAGTGTGATGATTTCTTTATTTATGAATTCTGTAACGTTATCTGTAACTAAGATTTCGGGTAATCCGAATTTAGCTATCCAGTGTTCATAAAGTGTTGTGTAAGCATAATAAGCATTACAATGTGGTACTGGGTTGAGTGCTACATAAAGTGTAAATGCATCGACAATTAGCATAATGTAGGAGTTTCCTTCAGAGGATGGTGAAATTGGTCCTTTTGTATCGAAGGAGGATATTATAGAACGGTCTTAAATATAATTGCATTTTATAAACGTACTTGCTTAAAAAACTTAACATTCCAAGGAATTCTTGGATTTTCTTTTTGTTTGTTGGTGGTTGAAGTTTTTGAATAGCATCAATGCGTGATTTTAATGGAGTGATTGTGTTTCTTTCTATATTATGTCCTGAAAATTAACTCGTGTCAAAAAGAAGTGTGATTTATCGGGGCGGCCTTCAGATTTTCGTTCTGAAGTATTTTATGATAGTGCTCTAAAACTGTAAACGTTTCTTCTTTTGTCTGTGATTGCATAAAAACATCATCCAAATAGGTGATTGCGTTTTTCTTGAGTATTAATGGTCTAAAAAGTTTACTCATAAAAGCTGAAAATGCTGCTGGTCCTATGGAAATTCCATAGAATAGGCGGTTAAATTCATATTGTTGATTTCCAATAACAAATTTTGTTAAACGTCGTGATTGTTCATCTAGTGGCATTTGATTGTGTGCACTATTCATATCTGCGGTTGTAAAGTATTTTCCGTTTATTTTTGTTAAGATAACTTGTATTGGTTCAATAGGCCAATTGCATTTCGATTCGTCAATTAGTGAATTGAGGTATCTAGCGTCTAAAACTATTTTTAATGATTCTCCTTTTGCTAGAATGGTAACAGGGTTAATAAATGTGTTGTTTTTTGGTTGTTCTTCTTTATTTACTGGTGAGATAATTTTGTATTGTTCGAAAATATCAAGTAATATATTTACTTTGTCGTGTAAATGGATTGGTACTTTACTAGCTCTTTGTTTTTTGAAAACTGCGTCAGGTTTTAACGGGAGATGTAGTGATGAACTGATTTTCCCAACGTCAAATTTTGATGTTGCGTAGACTGTTGAATATTTTAACAATTGTTTTGCTAGTTTGTCAAATTCGATTTGTGTAATTTGTGAGTGTTCAAAATTAAACATCGTTAAAAATTTTTGTTGTTCTTTTTTGTAATTTGTTATATTGAACGTTGGTTTAAAATATGGTGTTTTTGTGAAATAATCTGTGTTTCTCTTTTCATTGCTTATTATGTTATTTATGGATAATTCTTCGTCAAGAATTGTGGATTGGCAAATATCTAATAATTGGAGTATATTATTTACGCGGTAGAATTTTTCATGTATGGGTGAGATTGTAGCGTTTGTTTCACAATATCCTAAAAGTCCTAAGGGTAATGTTACTTGATACGGTGTATTGTTAGACACGTGTTACGAAATGATGTCGGAATTCGTGTTTTTCAAAAATTTTATAGATGAGATCGTGATTTTGAAAAACTTGTGAATAGGTTTAAATTCAAAGTCTGACATAAAAAGTTGTTGTTTATTTTGACTTTATCATACTGGTGAACTTGTTTTATTAAAAAATTATATATATTTCTTGATAATGGTTTCAAGTGTTTCCGTTGTTGGTTATAAATTGGGTAAAATTTTGAGAAAAATGGTGGTTGTTTGTTTAATCTTTGAAAAAATTTTAGAGCTGTAATTTTTGTTTTTGTGTACTTATCTCTGATTAGTATTTTACTATTTAAGATGTTGATTGTTGGTTTATATTTAGATATAAAGGATATGCCAATAATATTGTGCTTAATATCAGTAATATGAAATATTTGTTTAAATGGTTTGTTTAGAATTTTATTTTGCTCCATTGTTCTTGTGGGGAGAAGGAATAATTGGATTTTTCCATAATTTACTAATGTTGATCCTTGTGCTGCTGCTAGCTTACTAGAGGTTGCAAGAGGCGTTAATTTTGGATGTAATGTTTTGATTTCATTCCATGTGGGAATTTTAATTATGTTTGATTCTGCTCCTGAATCAATTAAAAAATCAATTTCAAGATCTGATGGTTGAAATTGTTTGTTTCTTGGACTTTCTAAGAGAAATGGTATTGTCCAAATTTTTTCTCTGGGTTGTTCTTTTTGTTTATTTTGATAAATATGATTTGTGTTTGAACATTTTGTTTTGTCTTTTTCATCGGGTTTAATTACCGTGTTAATTTCGTTTACTTCTTGTGCAGTTTGTGTAGTATCGATGGGTTCAGTATAATAATTGTGAAGGAGTTCCAATTGATTTTCATATATATGTGATGTAAAGGGTTGTTCATAAATGATAGGTTCAAAGTCGTTTTCGACTGTTATCATATTTACGGAGATGGTATTTTCTGTATCACTTTCTGTATCTGATGATCCACAGTTTATTTGATTTAGTTGTAGTTCGTTACTTCCTGTGTCATCAATACCTGGGGGTCTGACGTTGTTTCTTCATTTGACTGTACTTGATTAATATGTCTTTGATGTTTTGGTGTACTACTTCTGTTTCGATGTTTAGAATTATTATAATGGTTATTATTCCTATGTGGTGACTGGGAATAATTTCTATATTGATTATTCTAACTTGAATTTCGATTTTGTGAATTGTTCCGTAATCTGTTTTGATAATTGTCATTTGATCTGTGATAGTTTGATCTATCATACGAGTTATTTCTTGATCGATTGTTCGGGTTATTCTGATTTCGATTGTTCGAATAACTTCTATTTCGATTATGTGAATAGTTTCTATTTCTGTTGTATGATGAGTTTCGTGATTGATTATTGGAATAGTGTTTCTTTTTTGGGTTTGATTGGCAATTCGATCTAAAAACAAAGTGTGTTGCATTGGAATTTGATCTTGAATAGTTGTTTCGACTATTTGATCGATTATAATTATTTTGTGAAGAATTTTGTGTATTTCTTCGTTCTGGTGATCTATCTCTATAACTTGAGTTATATGGTGATTGATTCCTTGTGTAATTGGTGTTGTTCGGAAGTGGTTTTCCTGAACTGTTTTTACTTTATATATGTTTGTTTGGTAGATTTTGATCTTTTTTCATATTTTGATAGAACGATTTATTTGGTTCTTTATGTTTTTGAGGTATATTCTGATTATCTTGTTGTTTTTCTCTACATTCGGAAATACTGTGTCCGTAACGTCGGCAGTAATTACACCATTTTTTGAAAGATGGTTTGCCATTAAAATTTGGATTTTTTTTTCATAAATATTTAGTTTTTCAGTGATTTTTTCAATTAGGCCTGTATCTGATTCCTGTATGTTATTTATATGTGTAGTGTTTGTTTCAATTCGATTAACATATTGTAGTTTTAGATTTTCTGTTTCTTCAAGTTTCATTGTGATTTCCGCTTGCTCTAGTTTATCTACTAGTTTTCGAAAATCTAAATCTGGCTCTCGAATTGAGGAAGCATGAGATGCTCTCTTTTTTATTGCTATTTTCCTTAATTGAGGTGTTAAGGTCATCATTAAAATTTCTGTCATTTTTGTGTTTTTATAGTCATGTGTATTAAGTGAATATGCTTTTCGAACTAATGTTTCGATGCGTACTTCTAATTGTTTGATGGTTTCATTTGGTAATCTGCGAATTTCATTACATAAAACTCTTTGGTGTTGTTTATTTCTTTCGGAGTCAAACATTTTTGAAATTTCCTGTGTAAATCTTTTCAAGTCTGATTTTATTTCTAGAGGTAATACTGAAAACCATTTTTGAGCTGCGCCATCTAAGGTTGTTTGTATCAATGCTGTGTGTCTATGCGTCCAATTTTGATGTAGTGGCGTTTTAATTGGTTCAGGTCCTATATTTAAAATTAAATTTGCTGTTACCTCATTTAAAAATTTTTCTACAGAATTTTCAGGATCTGTTCCTGTAAATACCATCAGTGGTTTCTTGGATGTTATTGATGATCCACCCATGAGGTATGGATTCATTGTCATCTGCAGTGATTCTGCGGCATTTGGCTTTTGCGAAAAATTTGAAAGTTGATTTTTTGTTATTTCGTGTTGCTGAAGGTAATATGGAAGCGGTATTTCATTTTGCATTTGAGTTGGTTGATAAGAATGCATTGACATTGGATTTTGTGGTTGTATTGGTTGAAAAGATTGTGTGTTAAATGGATTGTGTATATGCATTTGTTGTGGATGTTGTACGTCTGTTGGGTTTTGTGGGTAAATTTTCATGTTTCGAGATGGTTGAGGTTGTCGTGGTCTTTGTGTGTGATATTCTTTAGTTTATGGTGCAAAAATATCTGGTTGGTGATAATCATCTTCATTGGATGATAAATAGTTTGTATTAAACGGTGTATGTTGGTTATTTTTATTTTGTTGGGTAATTTTCAGTATAATCCTGTGTAGGTCGTGGATTATCTGGAAAATTTACTGATTTTGTCGATGTTTTCGGGAGATTCCAATAATGAGAACATACGTGATTTAAATTTTGTGTATTGTTTCGGGGAGGTTGATTTGTTTTTTATTTGTGAGCATAATCATAGTTATGTTTTGCAAAGGTGTTTCTTATGAATGATTTTCGTGTTTTTGACGGTACTGTCATTGGTCTATATGTTTGATAATCCATATGTGAATATTTTGGGGCAACCGAAGGTTTAACGGTTAATTGCAAGGTTACATGTGCCAGTGAAGTATTTGTATTTCTTGGTGTTGTTAAATTTGGGTGTATTGGTGAAATAGTTTGTTGTGTAGTTGTTGTTGTTTGGACAATTTCTTCAATTATGAAGTGTGATGGTGTATGAATATCTTGTTGTGTAAGATTTCTAGTTCCATTAAAGTTTTCATTGTGTATGACGGTCGAATTTAAACTGTTATTTTGTGTATCAGGTAAAAATGTATTGTAGTTTAATGGTGTTGCATCAATGGTTAGTGGTATTACTTTAACATAATTTCTGTGGTAAGATATTGTAGTTTTTGCTTGACTTGAGATAGATTGTGGGATATTTATAAATGTAGGATGAGACCATTCATGGTCCCAAACGTAATCTGATTGTTCTGTAAAGGCAGTGTCATCATTTGAATTTTGAGGTCTGAAATTTTTTCTTGCTTGTGAAATTAAGTCTATATTATGTGTGAAATAATCTATTACAAACCATGCCAAAATTTTTTGTAAGTCATGTTTAGTGTGTTGTGCAACATCATCTTTAGTGAAATTTTCTTTGATTATATGTAGACAAGTTGAAATTAATGTAATTTCATTTCGTACTTTTGTATGTTTGGATGTTTCAGTTGGTGAGATACTTTGAAATTCTCGTTTTTTCTAATATAGAGATATAGGTATATATTATTACAAAAATTTCATTAGTGAATATAGCGTTTGCGCTTGGTGAAATATGATATTGTATGCTTTTGATATATTCTAGGAATACTTTTGAAAATTCTAATCCAAGATCATCTGTTTGAATTACATATTTACGATGGTTCGTATTTGGTGTGCTGAATTCTATGGTGTAGATTCCATATTGTTGTGTTAGGTTACATATGTCTTTCAAATAAAGTTTAATAATTTGTCTTTTGATTTTTATATCTGGGAATTTTGCTTTGCATGGACTGATTCCGGGTTCAAACAAATTTACGAGTAAATTTTTGCAAAAATCATGCTGCCCTCTATTATCGGGTGCATCTATGAGGAAGGGGTAAACCTCTTCGTCATCTGGACTATCGTCACTTTGAGTGTGGCTCATTTTTTCGTTTGATGACCTTTAATATATAGCTATCAATGTGTCTAATTGGTTAATTCCAGTTATACAGGTGTACTGGTTTGTGTTTGTATTGCTTTTTTATTCTTCTTTTTCCTCTTTTTGATGAATTTGAAGTTGTTTCTGAATCGGAAAAATATAACTGATCGTGAATGGGACAATTTTTATCAATAGATTCTTTTAATTTGTAGAGTTCGTCTAAATTGCTGGCTTCTGATTCAGAAAATGCGTTTCTATTTTTTGAAAATCTTTTTCGTGCGATTTGTCTTTGTTTTTTTTTATAATTTTTCTTTTTTATTGTTTGTCGTTTTGTTCTATTGTACCCAACTGTTTGTGTATGGGGTGTGATTACAAGATCGTATTTTTTGTTATCTTTCACAGTTGTGTAAAACGATTGTTTGGTTATTTCCTAGATTTGTGAATGACATAAGGTTTAGGATGAGGGCTGCAAAAAGTTGTTAGGTATTTCTATTTTTCTTAGACTGTTAGTCCTTACGATTTGTTGGTTAGCTTAACCTGGGTCTTTTTATTTAGGGTTGGAGAGAAAAGTATATCGATATCGATGAATGATTTTTTACTTTTTTGTGGCTAGTCTAAGCTAAGGTGTTAACTTACTTAATCTTACTTAGGGGTAGTGATTGTGTTCAAGGTTTGGAGAATAGTAAATCGATCCACAAGGTTCAAGTATAATTAGAACGCAATTAGTTCGTTAGATACTATTTTAAACTTACTAAGTCTAAGATCTATCCTGGGTCTGGTGAGAGGAGGGTTCAAGTGAAGGATGAATAACCGAAGTTCTTCACTGTTTATCTTGATTTGAATGGTTAGTTTTATTAAAAAATTTCTATTTTTCTTGGGTCTTTTGGAAGGGTTGGATAGTGAATCGACGTTTGAGGTCGTTAGACACTTGCTAAGTGGGTGGGGGAGAACAAAATTGTTCTTTTGGATCCAAGGATAGGCCTTGATGATCAGATTTTAAATTTAGTGAAATAGAAAATTGATTGAGATCCAAGGATAAGCCTTGATGATCTGATTTTAAAATTAAGTGAATTTAAGTTTAAAATGGTTTAAATTTATTTAAGGAAAAGATTTAATATTTTAATGATATTAGTGAGTTTAAGATTGCTGTTATGTTTAGGTGATGAAGCTGGGACAACAGATGATTTATGATTACTAACAATTTATTGTCATGCTACTAATTTTTATTTTCATTTTCAATAAATATTTTTCAAATATGTTTTTTATAAAACTGCAGAAATTAAGAAAACGATCTGAGATCTTTTTATCAATCGTCATTGTACATTAATATTTTTGTTTAGCGCTTGAAATGATCATGAAGATTGACTTCAAAATTTTATGTTTGCAGATGAAAATCTAAATTCATTGCTAATAAGATTCTAAACATAAAGTTTGTGTTGGCTTTTGCCGTACAATCATAAAACTATATGGTAACTTTCTAATTTGTCGTATGTCGTCTCTTGTTCGAGGTCTTCTTCCAATTCCGGGTAGTTCTATTATTGTTCGGAATATTGGCTCTGATCTATTGAGTCGTAGAGACATTTCGATTAAATTATTATCGTATATTATTTTGAAAATGTTTTGTCTAAATTCTATTCTACTTTTGGTTAGTTCTAAGCTATTAAGGTCTTATTCGAGACTTATGGTCGCACCAGATGAGTTAGGACCGATGTGGTTAACTCATAGAGTAATTTCGGATAGGGTACACCGTCTGCTCGTCATCTTATTTTCGGCCGGATAGATTAGTGCAAATTCTTAGTCTAATACCGATCCTAATCTTACTCTTATACTTTCTAGTCTCAGGGTGTTTAACTAGTATCTGCTAGGCTCAATAGATCTAGGGTATACTGGTTTGTTGCGGCTGCTGAAGTTCTCTTGGAGAGACAACTAATTTCTAAGTTAAATTCAAATCTCTCTGGTGCTGAAATTACAAGTAATTTCAACACTTACAAATAAGTGGGTTGTTAATTAGATGGATCATGATTGGTTAATATTAAATACTTACAGTGGTAAAATATCCAATTTATCCAATCATAAAATATAGTTTAGATCAGGTTCCAACTTGTTGCTAATCTAAGTTTAATCTCTTGAAACAGCTCCTCTGCTTTTTCGTAGTGAACAGGGCGATCCACCACGTGAGAGCAGAGTAGTATTTCTCGTCAGGCATTTCTCCGAAGGGTTTCAGGAGATTTCCTGTCCTATTTTCTGGTATGGATCAGACCTCCAGTAGAATCACTGATAATGTGACATTTCCATCTGTTATGATCATAACAACGCGGAAATTTCTACCAAATCAATCTCAAGAACGCTTCACCGGAGAGCGACTTATCCGTTCCATTTTTAAGTCTTTAATGTTTAATTATACAGAAGGATTTTGGTGCTTCTATTATAACACATTGGTATAGAAGGTTTTGAGGCGCTGGTATTTTAATGGTATCCTAGTTTCTGAAGTTGAGCCGTCACTACCATGGCTGAGGTCATGGTTTTATGTTCAGACATTTTAAGGCTGAATCGATCCGCGTGGGGACTCAAAATGCAAAGTCGCCACACAGCTCAACGTCTGCAAAGTCTAAACATAAGTCTACAAAGTCTGAAAAAAAGTCTGCAAAGTCTGAAAATAAGTCTGCAAAGTCTGATCATAGTCTACTATATAGATCGAGGTTTGCATTTGTTGAATGGTCCAGACCTATCTTCCTGTTCAAACAAAGGTTTAACTCCAATGGAAACCAATTTCTTGTCATAACGCTCAGTTTGATCAACAGATCAGACTTATAACCGTCAAAAAAGTCAACAAAAATTTTGAATTATGGGACATCAAAAATATCCCCGATGGCTATTTATAACTTTTCCAGGCGGAGTAAACCGGAAGGGGCGGAAAGACAGTCAACTGACTCTCGCTCAATTCCTGCAACAGCTTCATCGCCGTTTTGGGACTGAAATCTCCTGGCTCTTCAGACATAGCTGAGCTGATGCCCACGATCAGTGTTGATCACTCAACATTATTCTTCTGGCTACCTATCACTTGTTCAATGATCAGACTCATTCAATGACTCTTGAAAGTAACTTTGATTCAATTTTCGACAAGAAGACCCCTCTTCTCACCATGTGCGAATTTTAACGAAGAACAGTTCAATTTTCATATTTCACATGATTGGGTTGATACTGTTGTGGAAACTCAATCGGACTCTCCTGCGTTTCGAGTCCAGCGCCGGTAGTAAATCTGGTAAACACGGATAAAAGTCAACATGCAAACCTGGTAAACACAGATCAAAATCATCAGAGATTTAGCTTTGATTCGATTTTCGACAAGAAGATCCCTCTTCTCACCATGTGCGAAACTTAACGAAGAACAGTTCAATTTTCATACTTCACATGGTTGGGTTGATACTGTCGTGGAAACTCAATCGGACTCTCCTGCAGTTTCGAGTCCAGCGCCGGTAGTAGTAAATCTGGTAAACACGGATAAAAGTCAACATGCAAACCTGGTAAAGACAGATCAAAATCATCGCAGATTAAAATGAACATGCACAGAACAAAACAACAAGCAATTGGTTCCTATCCTCTTTTTTCATGGCAACGGAATCTGCTAATTGCCTGGATACTGGTCACACTGCGGCCAATGATCCACGAATGTGTTTTAGTAGACCCAATGATTTAGGTTCTCTAAATCCAGAAATAATTAAGCAAGTTTTTCCTGGTAGTTCCTCTGCACCAACAACATCTGTCAGTTCTGCTCATGAGCTTGCGCTGTTCGTCCCAGCCTTAAACTTACCTCATTCTATCCATATTCCAGTGAGTCGAACCCGCATGGGCCAATTTTTTCTGGGTAAAAAGCATCTGTAGCCCCATCTCAACCTCCTGTTAGTGTACCAGCTAGCAGTTTGATTTTTCTGATTAATAATATAATCCTCAAGGCCATTTATGGAGACCAGCAGTTACTGCTATTTTGATGACAGCTCAACAACCTATTGCTGCATCTTCAAATGTATTTTCAGCAATGACTCCAATTCTTCCACCCAATAACATTGTTCCTTATACAACGGGCGGGACTGTGTTAAATTTAATAGTTTTTTATCCAGTTACCACGCAAACAATCCTGATATGTCTTCTGGAGCAGCATTCGAGCGTCCACTGTCGGCAAAAGAGCTAGTAGAAACACTTATGCACAGCCGCAAGGATCATCTTCCTGAATGGAAGCTGATGCAGTTTGATGAGAACCCACTTAACTGGCACGTTTGGTTCTTTGTAATTGTGCTTTTACACGCTCTTGAGTATCTGCTTTTCTTGTAAAGAGACTCAATTTGGTTAGTACTCAATTTGGATGGATTCAATTCCATAATTGTGATGAAAACTCAACAAGTGAGCTTCGAAGTTTCCGCCGAAAATAACAATAGCTATATTTCGCTTTCGTTCAAAGCTTTTATTAAAAGCAATTTTCGTCTTGGGTCTGATATCATAAATATTCTTGAACTTCGGGGAAAAACCCGCAACAAAGCCGATACAATAAAAATATGAGGAAGTTGAGATAATCATAGGGTATGATTCCTGCCACGCAGTCAGACCCGTTGAGTACCTTCTGAGGGATGATTCAAAACCACCGTGCGCCGTACGCCTTCCGATTGGAGGTCGTTAGCGGCCCGTTGCCCCCGTCCTTTGGCTCAAACCCATCTAGCTTTAAAAGTGTTATTGAGGATACTTCTCTAGCTTATCAAATTAAAACATGGTATGAGTCAGAGTCGTAAGGAGCTTTCAAGCAAGTTGATGTCCATTCCGCCGCTGACAAACAGGCTTTGCCGATTTGTAACTCACCGCCTCCGCAGCTAAGTTTACGGACGATTCCTTACCGTAGTATCGGACGAAAAAGCACTGCTAGCTTTGTTAAGTTTCTCTCCTTCCTAAGGGTAATAATAGTTTTTTCAGTCAGTCAACAAACCCGGTGGCACGACTGGTAACTGCCTCACAATTGTAAAATGGAACACAGACAACGCTCAAAAAGCATATGGTGGATCATTTTTGCAATTCTGCTGGTGACACTGATTAACCCCCCTCCCCGTCCCCGTTCAATGGTAAAAACATGTGAGGGCTTAAACTGTAACCTGTTGTTGGTGGTAAGCTTTAGTAAACATGGGGATAGGCGTAGGGATAGTGGTTATTACAGGTATGAGGGGGCGATGTAGATGGGGGTCGAAAGTAGGGGTTTTTGAGGTTTTGAGTAGGTTTGAATAGGGGTTTTGAGTAGGTTTAAGTTTCGAGTAGACCGTGAGAAATGTTGCAAGTTTTGTAAATCACTATGTTAAGACTTTGGTTACGTTTAGATTATATAATCCATTATAATGGTGCGAGCGGGGCCATGGGGATAGAAGAGCAAAGTGGAGCAAGGGGGTAATTTGATTAGGTAATTGCGAGTAGACCCTGAGTAACGCAGAAATGTTGCACGTTTTGCAAATGATAAATGATTCTGCAAATGAACGGGAAAATTGTTTCTAATGACAATACAATCAAATTCGTGGTATAAATTAGACAAAAAATCGTTTTTGAACGGGCATCAATCCAGGGCACTAACAGGGATTCAGTCTTCATTCAACAGCAAAAGGGAGCTTCGGTTATTCGTCCGGTAACACGTGTTTTCAAGAATCAGCTTTATTTTTCTCACATCAGTTTCAAATGTTTTTTTTCCATGCTGTTATTCTATAGACTTTTGATAAATAATTCTAGAGGGGTGAAGAGTTCCAGCCCCTGGATGTCCTTCAATACGTTTGCTGCGACAAAAAAAACAATCCTTGACTTTTAATAGCTCGTGAAATCAGGCCATATCAAATCTTGGTCCTTGATCTTGCCATAAAGGACTATCCCTTTCCTTCTCTTCTCTCAGATAGCGACTTTTTGTTCGCTATTGTGCAAAACGATTTCGTCCAAAAAGATGTTCAAGGTAAACAAACGGCGGTAAACAGGAATCACAAACTCGTTGAAGCCCTTTATTATCCCAAAGGGATCAGACCAGACATCAACCCAGACACAAGTCCGTCGGTAGTGGCAATTCATCAGATAATTTTGTGAAGACGCTTTGTTTTACCCATTTAGACCCCAGTTTTGCGTCAGTAGATTTTGCAACAAAGCAGCATTCAGGTTATCCACGCTTTTGAAGGTGTTCGTCATTCTAGCGGTATCATCTAAACGTTATGCAAAACGTTCAACTTATGTCAAATTTTGATAAAAATGGCTAGATCACTTAGTCAACACAGATACCTATAGTTCTTAGGATTCTAAGAACGCGGACCAAAGTCAGAAACCACAAAGAGACCTAAATGCAGGCTACCAGACACTTTCAACGCACCAAAAAGAATAGTGTCCAGGACAATCTTCCACGCTGAGAATGACAAGTTTTAAGGTGGTATTTTTTACCACCAATGATACAAATGCCTCATCATACCAGAAGCCATTTTATTATTTGCTGCCCGGATTGATCTCCATACACCGAAAGAGCTCATCATACACTTCCATAAATCAAGCGTTTGGGAAAATTCTGAGCAGACAATTTTCAAACAGTTTCGAAGACTGGTTGAAAAAGCGTAAACTGTTTTCTGCGGCTGTTTGATTCTATTAAAACTCTCTTGTCATGAAAAAAGGAGGTTTTTGTTATTTGAAAAACGATGCTGATTTCACAGTTCTCATGTATGAAAATTTTGTGATCAGCAACTTTTTCATTACGATTAAAGTTATCAGAAATCTTTAGGAATTTTTTTTTTTAAGAAACTTTAAATGAGTTATTAACATTTTTTGCTGAAGGAAAGCTTTTGTTTATTAGAAAACAACATAAAAAACTTGTTGACAAAAAACGCTTGTCATACATTTCCCATGTATGAAAATGGTATGGTTACTGCTTGTTTTCATTACAAGTAATTTTCAAAAATCGTTCCGAAATATTTTTTAAGAATTTTTATATGAAGTAATAGTAGTTTTTGCTGAAGGAAAATTTTTGTTAATAGAAATCGCCATTACAGTCCGAATTGAAAAAAAAGGCTTATCATTCAATTCTTATATATGAAAGTTTTAAGATAAGCAGTCTTGGATAAAGCCTTCTGTTCAAAACTGCTTGGAAAGCACTTTTCAGAAACTTTCAAATGGGTAATGGCTTCTATCGTTCAATTGAAGCCCTTTGGTTGTCAAAAACAAGATGTAATTTTGAAACGAAAAAACCACTTTTCAAACAATTCTTGTATATGAAACTTGTATGATACGCAATTTTGAAAACGCACTGAATAGTTATAGTTCAATTGGATTACAACATAGCTTGCCGAGCTATAGGTGGTGAAAAGAAAAAACACATCGCCTGAACGATTTTGTTTTAACCAACACTTTTTTCAAATAAGGATCATTAAGTATAAAAGTTTACATAGGGATCATTAGGTATAGTCTATACCCAATGATCCCTGTAGGGATACCCCCCCCCCCCTCCCCCCGATCCCAGTTTCGTATATCCATACTACTAACAACTTCAATTCCCAATCCCTAAGATTCAACTGCTCGGTATTATAAACGACGCCATTGCTACAAGCCAACAAAGTCGGACACTTGTAGGACGTCGGTGTTTTATTGTATGAAGTATCTAAAATATAGTATTCAGTAAAATGTTTTAAACTAATTTCTACAACTGCCAGTCAAAAAGTTTCATAGCTCAATTGTTTTTTCGGTTGAGCAGTCGTCTGTTCAAATCAGCTTGACAATTTTTTGTTTTTAGATGAGTATTTAGGACTGGCAATCGTCTTTCTCCGTATCTTTCCCTAAACTCAACCATTTTCCAAACCGTTTAAATTTTTTTCGAGTTTTCTTTTTTTTCTGGCTAAGGCTTTCGTTTTTTATGGGCCAAAAACCGTGTAAATTTTTCTTTGTATAGCAAATAGTGCAAAGCTAGACGACTTTGCGTCTGGGTACAGTTTGAACAAAATCAGTGTTTTCTCGATTTAGTTATATCGGTTTCAAGTTATATGTTAATCCATCACAACACATGATCTACTTCTCAAAACATTCAGCCTTTTACAAATAATTTATATATTACAAATTTTCGGCATCGAAACAGGGTTGTTGCGGGATAAGTATAACTTTTTTTGTATTTCTTTGTAGTTTTTTTAAACTTATATTCAACCGCTTTACAATCAAATGCACAAAAAAATCAATTTCAATTCGTTTTGTAGAACTTTTGTCGTACTACTTGCGTCTTTTCTCGGGCTAGCTACCGTACTTATTTTTCGTTGTATTGCGAGTGGGCAAAAGCTCTGCTCCGTCCGTTTGTTCAGTTTTAAAAAAACTAGTGTTTTTTTTCGGTTTAGTTAATTTCGATTCATTTTCTATTCGATATCTTGCAATGCTACGTATGAGTTGCAATTTCTGGCTTATTTGTTTTCCTTTAGCTTATACTGGCTTGTTCGTGAGCTATCGTTAGTGATGCAAAATATCGTAATTTTATGTTGGATGGGAATTTTTTTTCTGTAACTTATTTTTTTACCTTTCTCTACTTTTTACTTTCCTGCACGATAAAATTGTCTTTGTAGATGCTAGTTATGAATAAAAAAATGACAAAGGGATGCAGATGACAGAAAGGTGTCAATTGAACGATTTTAACGCAGCTCACTCGACCGGCTGAATGATCACTTTCCGTCAGTTTCTGGGTTTTGTGTCGTCCAACTATTGCACAGGTTTAGTCCCCCAGCTCAAGTATTGGTTCCCACAATGCTAAGTTTAGGAGTTTATGGAGATTCATATTTACCTTAGTGTCTACGCTACACGATTGCACCTTCAGAAACGTGTACGATAGCTTTGAAAAAACGACCGTGGAAAATGATTTTTTTTGATACATGCTTTGAAATATCTTCAGCATTCTTCAAGATTTTTTGAAAACATTATAAGATTTCAAATATATCCAAAAAAACTTCATTTGTTCTAACCCATGTCAAAGCAATTTAACGAGTAAAACCAGAGTAACGTTTCTCGGAAACAATTATAATAACATCAATTTATTATAACTTTCACATACAATGTTTTTGGAATGATTTTACGTGTAGTCTTTTGGTGTAAAACCAATCATTTTTTTGTTCCTACCAAGTTGGTTAAGATATTGGACTTTCATCAACGTATAGGCATGAAATATGACTGTTTGAAGGAAAAAATGGTGGATTAAAGAGTCAAAGCTAAATCATGCTTAAAATTTTATTTTTTTGTTCGTGCACAGTATAGAGTTGCTTTTTCAGGGATAACCATATGAACAGCATTTCTGTCTGATTACGTTGTTAGAGAGAGGCATCTTTGAAAATTTTAGTTATCGAACTTTTGATGAATTTGATAGTTCAATTATTGAAAATGATGTGCTTTGAAGAGAGAATCAATATAGATCCATTGAAGTTCATTTTGCTAAAAAAAACAATTACATTCAGACAACTTTTTTTTGCTGAAACCAGATGGAGATGTTTATCAAATGCTGGCTTCAAAGATCATTTTTTCCACAATCCTGCCCTTTCCGTAATTTTCGGCTAGCATTGTTATAAAAAAATTTACTGGCAAGCTTCGAACTTGCACCTTGTTTTTTTTGTGAAGATATCCATTTCTTTTTATAACAAGTCACCTTACCTCAAATTTTAATTTTACCTCAACTTTCATCACTCCTTATTTTATTTGGTGTTTGACACACGGTTCAATTTTTACCTGTCATAATTTATGGTAAATGCGTTTTTCTTCCTTTTTGATTGGTAATTTAAGATAATGGTTTCTTAGATACTTGGGAAAGTTTAACCAGTTTGTTTTAAAGAAAAAAAACATCCGTTTAGATAAATATAAACATCCTTGTAAATATGGTTATAAGTTTTAGTATCTTTCTGCTGTTTGCCTCAATTTTTGCCTTAAGGTTCAGAAGGAAAATTATATAAATAAGTTGCAATACTTTGCGATTGCGTTTCTAAAAATTGTTTGCCAATTTTAATAGCTGCTGCAGATCAATTTGTAATTAAACTTAATATTTTTTTCACTTTCTTGATCTTTTTTATAGTAAATTTGAATTTTATTGAAAAAATTTTCAACAAGGTTTTTTTATCAATTTTTTTTGTTTTGTAATTAAAAGGTTTTTTATAGATGTTTGAGATGATTCACTGTTAATTTTCATCGGTCCTTATTTGATTATCTGTTTTGTTTCATTTTCATCGACAATACGATACGAGGCTTGCGGTCTGTCGTACAGCGTGGGTTGCCTCGGAGTGTTCTCACTTTACGGCGATCAAATCAACCCACTGGAATGGGAACAATGGGTTTCTTGAAAAGTTATTATTTTTCTTTGTCTGCAGTTTGGTTAAGTCAATTTGCTTCATGTTCAATTCAGGAGTGCTTTAAATTGAAAACCCGATTAGCAAAAAGGAAGTGCTTAAGAGCGTTGTTCTTGTTTAATAATTCATCCGATTTGCTAGGAAATTTACATTCATTCAAGCGTTGATTTTTTGTATCGAGATAGAGTGCTCTCGCACCTGCTATTTGCTAGTTACCGATCCTTTTTCTTTGGAAAAAGAAACAGTTTCTATGACAGCAGCTGCATTTGAAAGTGATCTTTATGCGTTCTTGATAAGCCGAGCAAGAACCAATTTTAGTGATCTTTCTGTCGTTACGAAGACTTTTTTGTCTTTATGTCTGTCTGAAGTTATTTTTAGAGTGTTTATTTTTATGGGACAGAAAAAATTACCATCCATTGGCCTATTCAACTACCTTTTTTGTCATATCTCAATTTTTTCTTCTTTTCATTGATATTCAAGAAAAGTTTTATGCAGTTGTTAACGAGAAATTTTTGGCCTTGGCAAAGACCGTGAAAAAAGGTTTCATTACTCGAGTTACAATAGATTTAAACTCATCAATTTAAGGTCAACTCAAAAACTTACTGACTGATAGTTAAAAAAACAATTTGCGAAGACAAATATTTAAAATTTTGTTTTTATTTTAGCGTAAACTTTTCGATTAAACGTGGTATTTTCTCTTTGCATCCGTTTTTTGTAAAAACAAATGTTGATTGAAAAATAAGAAACATTAATTACTCTCTCATACAAAAATTGTATATTTCGACTGTTATTTGAAAATATTATCAATTTATACCAAAAATTGACAAACCTAAACAAAATTTACTATAATTAGGCTTAAAACTAATAATAACTGCCTCTGAAAAAATAAATGAGAGATTAGGTTCTGATGAAATGGGTAAGGTTAGTTTGCTACTGGATTGTTATAAGTTTTTCTATATGATGTCTGAAAATTTTTTTGTAGATATCTTTTAGTGATATGAACCTTGTAGTTTTTTTACCTCTATCTTCCCGCAGAAAACTTCATTGACATTATGCTGTGTTACCCCTGCTCTACCAAAGTACACGAGCCGACTCGAGAGTTGTTTACACTTCGGGTAGATGAAAGTAGCTAATTTTTCTGGTACTCATGACTTCCACAAATTTTTCATTTTCTTCGTTTTTTGCACTTTGTTTCTTCGACCCGATTTTACGAAAGACCATATTAAATTAGCGATGATGGAGACGTTTAAAAGCATGTAGGTCTCTACTTTGACGCTAGCCGATCATTTAAGGTTTTAGATTTTTTATCTGTCATTATGTTTTTTCCGGTCGAGAATTGTACTTGCTGTGAGCATAAAACCATCATCTTTAAGTAAGAAATTCGCAATTTTCAAAATAAACAATAGCCCTTTTGCCCTTTTTCAACAACTCGTAGGATAATAACTTTCTTCGAAAAAAAAGAACCGGACGCAATGAACTAATGGCGTTTTTCATGATTTGACAATTAATGTTAGAAATTTAATTTCAGTAAATTTCAGCCAACCAGAAAAGAATTTTCGAAAACCTGAAAGAAATTGCAGAAAAACTCAAAGTAAGCAAAACCAGGGCAATTAACTTTGAAACTGACCAATTACAAAGGTAGCAGACTGCAGATAAATGCCTTTTCAAACAATAAAATACCAAAGAGTTATTAGAAAAATCCATGTTATCAAAAAAGCCGAATTAAACAAAAATTGGTAAACAAAACTTCAATTTATTAAAAGGAAAAAAGATTTAATTTACAGAAAAAATTTTGCACGCTTGTGCATCATCAGATTTAAATATAAAAATAGTTCACAAAAGATCATCGATGACAAAAGGCGCTAAGGTGTTTGATTTTATAATATAATAAGAACTCAAGCAATCAACCGTTTTCGAATCTAAAGTTTGCGCCAAAAATACATATTGATTATATCATCTAAATAAAATTTCTGGTCTTTTAAAAATTCAATTTTTTTGTTTTATTAATTTTAAATTCAAAATTTTTGATTCTTCTTTTTTGATTTTGAAACACAATTTCTTTCGAATTGTATTATTTTATCTATGTTTGAGAGCCCAAATTTTGACTTGGGAGTTATAGTTTAAGTGTGAACTCCCTGCTACCGAACTTATACTTCATGTTTTTTTTGGTCTCTCCTTCTAGTTGTGAAGTGCTCCTATTGTCAGTAGCTTGACGTTGGTATATAACCTCCAATGACACTTTCGGGTTCATGCACTCATTTCCACACTGCCTAAGATGTTGCCATACGTGTTAGTCCTCATTTCTTTGGTGGTCAAATCTAGTAGCTAGATGTCGAGCAAATTGATCGGCAGAAATGGAATTACATCCAAAACTTGAAATCTTGTAAACTACTTTGTGTTTAAGTTTACGCAAAATCGAGAAATTTAAGTATGACAGGTTTTCAGCTTTCTGGTGTTGGAAACAATTGTTGCTTTGACTTTGTTTTGCAGGTTATTTGCAAATACCAGCTTTCATTACTTCGTTATGTTACCACCATTATGGGTTGTCTGTTTGTATGATCATGGTTAAACCGTCTAAGTACAACAATAGAAACTACGCTGCTTTTCTGTACCAATATTTTTGTGCTAATTCTGAACCCATTTTATTTTTACAAATGGCTTCTACTCTGCCTCTTTTTGACAAATGCACTTATTCTTTTCTTACTGATGCTATTGATCACTACCGCTCCTGTGAATAATCTGTCGGTACGTAAAATTCTGCACAATAATCTTAACGAATCACGATATAGAAGATCTCATATACTTGTGAAGCACTTGGATACCTTTTTTCACAAAAGTTTGCGAAGATTGCCAGTTTCGAATGTGCATTTACTGCATGGATGATCATACGGACGGTATGATAGCATCTGCGGAAAAAATATTTGGTGACTTCAAAAGGGAGTTACATGAAAGGTTGGAGCAAAAAAAAACGATAAAAAATGTTAGACAAAGTTGTTCCGTACAGCTGACACTTGACAGACAACCCACACCATCATAGATGGTCTGTTCACATATTACGTTTTTACTTTAGTCCTCATTAATATTTATTTCCAGAATGTCTGAATTACATTTCTGGTTAGCCAATGAGCTTAGCAAAACTTATTGTATCTGATTGGACTGTGTATGCTGTGTTTCATTTTCACCTATTTTTTTTCGATTCACTGCAAGAACCATTCATCGACCAGGAACTTTTAATGATTAGGATTGGTTAAAGTTTTTAACTAAAGTATGTGCGTTTATCCAGCGCCGAAATTCTAAATATTTGTCAATTTCCTTCCCTGAAGTTTTTGAAAAAGGGTTAACGGCAACAATCAAAATCACGCTCTCTTTCTGTACCAATTTTTTGTGATAATTCTAAACCCTTATTTGTTTTACAAATTGCTTTTGCTCCGGCTCTATATGATAAATGCAGTTATTGTGTTTGTACTGATGCTGTTGATTGCTGCCGATCTTGAGAAAAATTTGTCTATATGAATTGTTCTGCACACGAATCACAAAGAAATCACAATTTAAATGATCTCAATTGAAAAATTGGGTACTCGTGAAAATTTTGCAAAAAAAAACCGGTTGTGATTTTGAATTTTCTGTATGGATGATCAAACAGACCGTATGATATCAACGATGGAAAACGGTCGGTGGCTTCAAAAGGGAATTACTGATAACGTTTGTCTACGTTTTTCCATACGGCTTGTACTTGACAGACCACCCACCTTCATGGGTGGTCTGTCTGTATATTCAATCCCACAATCATGGGAGGTTTGATGCTCGCCAGGGCTCTGCATGGCTTTTCCTGTAATGATCCATCAAGAGTACTGTTTTCTTTCGATCTTATCAGTCCAGGATTCTTGCTGATGGCTGTCAACCCATTGTTTTCTGTTTACTTTCATGAGCTTACAAAACCTAATGCAAGTTGAAGTTCTTCTAGAGTTTTGACGAATTGCGCCTTCTACTATGTGTTTCTTAAGAAGGAGCGCAACTCCTAAAAATTTCCTGTCTCATTCATCAACTCCTAAAAATTTCCTGTTTCATGGGTGGTCTGTCTGTATATTCAATCCCCCCTTGAGTTTGATGCTCGCCAGGGCTCTTCATGGCTTTTCCTGTAATGATCCATCAAGGGTACTGTTTTCCCTTGATCTTATCAGTCCATGATTCTTGCTGATGGTTATCAACCCATTGTTTTCTGTTTACTTTTATGGGCTTACAAAACCTAATGCAAGTTGAAGTTCTTCTAGAGTTTTGATGAATTGCGCCTTCTACTATGTGTTTCTTAAGAAGGTGCGCAATTCCTAAAATGTTCTTGTAGCATTTGGTTTTTAGTACAATCGTCAGTTTACGTTTTTACCTTAATTCATATTAAGATTTATGTCCAGAAAGTCTGGGTAATTTTTCTCGCTAACCAATGAGGATAGCCAAACTTATTGTATCTGCACGGAATGTGTATGTTAGGTTTCATTTTCTGTTAATTTTGTTGTCGATTCACAGCAAGAATCATTCAACAAATTGGAACTCATTCAACAAATTGATATCAACGGTGGAAAAACTGGTCGGCTGTTTTGAAAGAAAATTACAGGAAATGTTGGACGAAAACGAAACCGATTAAAAACTTTTCACTAAGTTCTTTCATACAGCTGACTCTTGACAGACCACCCACATCATCATGGGTGGTATGTCTATAAATCCAATCCGCCTTGATTTCGATCCTTGTCAGGGCTCTTGTTGGTCCATCATGGCTCTTGTATTCAATCTTATCAATCCATGATTCTTGGTGATTGTTGTCAAGCCAGATTTTCTGTTTACTTTCATGTACTCATCAAACCTTTTCCAAAGTGAAGTGCTTTTGAAAATTGATGAATTGTGTTCTATGATGTTTTTCTTAAAGAGAAGCTCAACTCCTAAAATTTGGAAAATTCCCTGTATCTTTGGTTTTTGGTACCAGCCACAGATTACGTTTTTACGTTAGTCCATATTAACATTTATGTCCAGAAAGTCTGATTATCATTTCTCGTTAGCCAATGAGGATAGCCAAACTTATTGTATCTGCACGGACTGTGCATGCTAAGTTTGTTTTTCTGCTGAATTTGTTTCGATTCACTGCAAGAACCCTAATCGAATTGAATTTTTACTGATTATGATTCGTTAAAATTTTTGCAATAATCACTCTCTCCATAATGAGAATACCCTTCGAACCGATTGCTTATAAGCAATGACATCTGCTTGGTGAAGATTATTGACTTCTGATGTGTGAGTTATAATATTATTCCTCTGATTGTTTCAATTTTTTTAAACCAAAAGTACGCGTGTTTATCCAGAGCCTAAATTCTAACTGTTTATCTATTTCCATCACTGAAACTTTTGTTGGAAAATGTCTAAGTGCAACAATCGAATGGCTTCTAATCTGCCACTATGTGACGAAAGCAGTAATTGTTTTTTTTTACAGATACTAATTATTACCGCTCTTTTGAAAAGTATATTATATCTGTGTGAAAATAAGATAGCGTGACGAGCAGACGATGTACCCTATCCGAAATTACTCTATGAGTTATACACCATCCAACCTAGCTCACCTGGTGCGACCATAAGTCTCGAATAAAGACCTTAAAAAACAAAATAGTTTAGAATTAACCAAAAATAGATTAGAAAACAGACAAAACATTTTCAAAATGTTTCACGACAATAACTTAATTGAAATGTCTCTACGACTCAATATATCAGAGCCGCTATTCCGCACAATACGAAAACTACCCGGTATTGGAAAAAGACCCCGGACAAGAGACGACATACGACTACATAGAAACTTGCCATTTAGTTTCATGGTCGTACGGCAAAAGCCAACACAAACTTTTATATTTAGAATCTTACTAGCAATGAAATTAGATTTTCATTTGCAAACATAAAATCCTTGAAGGAAATCTTCAATGATTATTTCAGGCGCTAGATAAAAGTATTATTGTACAATAACGATTGATAAAAAGATCTCAAATCGTTCACCCAATTCTGCAGTTAAATATAAAACATATTTGAAAAAATGTATTTTGAAAATAAAAATAAAAATCAGTAGCATGATAATAAATTGTTAGTATATATAAATCATCCTGTTGTTCCAGCTTCATCACCTAAACATAACAGCAATCATAAATCAACTAATATCATCGAAAACTAAAACCTTTTACCGAATAATTTTAAATTATTTTAAATTTAATTTTATTTAATCTTGAATCAGATCATCAAGGCTTTCCTTGGATTTAAATCAATTTTCTACCTAATAAATTTTAAATTCTGATTATTAAGGCTTATCCTTGGATCAGAAAGAACAATTTTGTTCTCCCCCGCCCACTTATCAAGTGTCTAACGACCTCAAACGTCGATTCACTACCCAACCTTTTCAAAAGACCCAGGACTAAAAGAAATTTTTTAATCACGCTAACCATTCAACTTAGGCTAAACAGTGAAGAACTTCGATTATTCATCCCTCACTTGAACCCTCTTCTTACCTGACCCAAAACAAATCTTAAACTTGGTAAGTTTAAATAGTATCTAATGAACTACTTGCGTTCTAATTATACCTGAACCTTGAGGATCGATTTACTATTCTCCAACCCTTGAACACAATCACTACCCCTAAGTAAGATTAAGTAAGTTAACACCTTAACTTAGACTAGCCACGAGAAAATAAAAATCTTTCTCCGGAATCGATATACGTTTCTCTCCAACCCTAAACAAAAAGACCCAGGTTAAGCTAACCAAAAAACGTAAGGACTAACAGTCTAGGAAAATTAAAATCACTAATAACTTCTTGCATCCCTCATCCTAAACCTTATGTCATTGAAAAATTTAGGAATTAAACAAACAATCGTACCACACAATTGTGAATAGACAACCAAAATTACAATCTTGTAATAATTCCGCATACACAAACAGTTGGATACATTCGCACAAAACGACAAACAATAAAAAGAAAATTTATAAGTAAACAAAGAGAGATAACACGAAAAAGATTTTCAAAAAATAGAAATGCATTCTTCGAATCAGAAGTCAGTAGTCTCGACGCACTATACAAATTAAAAGAATCAGTAAATAAAAATTGCCCAATCCATGCTCAGTTATATTTTTCCGATTCAGTAACAACTCCAAATTCATCAAAAAGAGGAAAAAGAAGAATAAAAAAGATATATAAACACAAACCAGTACATTTTAAATTGGAATCAATCAATTAGACATATTGATAATTATATATTAACAGTCATCAAACAAAAAATTGAGCAACACTCAAAGTGACGAAAGTCCAGACGAAGAAACAGTTTTTCCCTTTGTTATAAATTCACTCTGTGATAAAGGACAAACATGATTTGTTTGAATCTGGAATCAGTCCATGCAAATCAGAATTCTCAAATATAAAAATCAAAAGACAAATTATAGAACATTATTTGAAAGACATATATAGCCTAACACAACAATACGGAATCTGCACCATATAAATCAGTACAGCTAGAACACTTCATGGCAAATATGTTAACCAAACAGACGATATTGATTTAGATTTTTCAAAATTATTCACAGAATATATCAAAAGCATACAATATCAAAACTCACAGAGAGCAAACTCAATATTCACCAACGAAGTTTTTGCAATAATATATAATTATATACCTATGTTAGAAAAAACAGAAGCTCAAAGTACATCACCAGTTCAAACATCAAAACATACAAAAAAAGGAACGAAATCGTCGCAATTTTAACATTTTTAAACGCAATCCGTGAAAAATTTACCAATAATGATGTCTCACAAAACACTAAACATGATTTACAAAAAATAGTAGCATGGTTTTCATTTGATTATTTTACGCATAAGATCAATTTAATTGAACAAGCAAGATAAACCTTTAGACCCTAAAGTACAAATGACGACACTGTCATTGCAGAACAATCAGATTACGTTTGGGACCCTGAATGGTCTCATTCAGCATTTTTAAACTTTCCAGCAGATATCTCAAACCAAGCAATAAGTACAATATCTTTTCACAAAGATTATGTAAAAATAACACCACTAACAATTGATGCAACACCTTTCAATTATAATACATTTTTAGCTGATACACGAAATAACAGCTTGAGTTCAACAGTTATATATGATGAAAATCTCAATGGAACTAGAAATCGTACACAACAAGATATTCAAACACCATCACACTTCATAAATGAAGAAATAGTTCAAACAACAGTAACAACTACACAACAAATTAACTCACCAATACGTCCAAACCTCACAACACCGAAAAATACAATACAACACTACCACAAGTAACCTTACAATCGACCGTTAAGCCTTTGTTTGCACCAAAAAATTCACATATGGACTATCAGATATATAGACCAATGACAAAACCGTCAAAAACACGAAAAACGTTCAAAAGAAACACTTTTGCAGAACACAACTGTAATTATGTACATCAGTCCAAAGCAAATCAACCCCCCCAAAAAAATATGCAAAACTTAAACCACGTATGTTCTCACTATTGGAATCTTTCAAATACATCGAGCAATTCAGTAAATTTCCAAGATAATCCACACCCTCCACAAGATCATAGTGAAAATTACCCATTTTTTCAACAAAATAGGAATAAACAACAAACACCTTATTACAAAAATTACTTATCATCTGATGATGATGATTATCATCAACCAGACATTTTTGCACCATATACACAAGAATATCGCACGCAAAGACCGCGACAATCTCAACAATCCCAGAATAAGAGGATTTACCCACAAAATCCAGCAGATATGCAGAGTCAACAACCATATACAAAACCCAATTAACGCACAATCTTTTCATTCTATACAATCACAAAACCCAAGGACTATGCATTCTTACCAACCAGCTCAAATGCAAAATGAAACGCCGCTACCATATTACCTACAACAACATGAAATAACAAAAATCAACTTACAAATTTCTCGCAAATACCAAACGCCACAGAGTCACTCGAAATGACAATGAATCCATATTTAATGGGAGGATCGTCAATAACATCCAATAAACCATTAATGATATTCACAGGAACAGACCCTGAATACTCAGTAGAAGATTACCTAAACGCAGTCACAGAAAATTTAATTTTAAGTATAGGACCCGAACCAATTAATACGGCACTCCATCAAAATTGGATACATAGACGCACAGCGTTAATACAAACAACACTAGATGGCGCATCCCAAAAATGGTTTCCAGTACTACCTATAGACATAAAATCAGATTGGAAAAGATTCACACAAGAAAAATGTTTGATTCTGAAATAAAAAAACAACATCAAAGAGTTTTATGCAACGAAATTCGCAGATTACCAAAAGAAACAATTAAACAATTAGCAGTTCGAATCGAAACACTAGTTCGAAAAGCATATTCACTAATACACATGATTACAAAAACACAAAAACGACAGAAATTTTAATGATGACCTTAACACCTCAGTTAAGGAAAAAAACTATAAAAAGAGAGCATCTCATCCTTCCTCAATTTGAGAACCAGATTTAGTTTTTAGAAAATTAGTAGATAAACTAGAACAAGCAGAAATCACAATGAAACTTGAAGAAACAGAAAATCTAAAACTACAGTATGTTAATCGGATCGAAACAAATACTGCACACATAAATAACATACAAGGATCAGATACAGACCTGATTGAAAAAATCACTGAAAAATTAAACATCTATGAAAAGAACCCAAACTTTAGAGGCAAACCATCTTTCAAGAAATGGTGTAATTATTGCCGACGATACGGACAAAGTATTGCCGAATGTAGACAAAAACAACAAGACAATCAGAATAAACCTCAAAAGCACAAAGAACCAAATAAGTCATTCTATCAATATATGAAAAAAGATCAAAACCTACCAAACAAGAATAATAGCAGTAAAAATAGCTCTGGAAAACTACTTCCAGTCAACTCAAATTATTCAAGAAATCAATCACCCTATAACTCCAGTTATAGAGGTAGATCGCCCGAACAAAGAAATTCACGAAATTTCTCACAAAATAGATATAGTCGATCGAATAGCCAAAATAACCAAATTAGAAATAACTTTTCACGATCGAATTCAAACACAACAGAATTTATTTCTGCATCCAGTTCCCATTCAAACCCAAGGAATAGACACTATTCCATCAATAGATCACGAAATTCATCATACAACAGAAATAGAAACTATTCAAACAATAGGAATAGAAGTTATTCCAACAGTCGAAATCAGAACTATCAAAACAACAGATCAAGAAACAACTCATATAATAGATCAAATACTCAAAGATCAAAGGATAACTATTATAACAGATCACGAAATAAATCACAACACCGAAACTCGAGCTACAACAATAGATACAGAAACTATTCCCATTCTCCCAATAGGATTAATAATCGTTACCCCGATTCTAAACATCGATACAGAAGTAACACAACAAAGCATCAAAGACACATCAATCAAATACAAACAAATGAAGAAACAACTTCAGACCCCCCAGGTATTGATGACACAGAAAATAATGAATTGCATTTAAACCACATTAATTGTGAATCAACAGATACTGAAAGTGATACAGATAATACCATCTCAATAATGATATGATAACAGTCGAAAATGACTATGAAGCTATCATATATGAACAATCCTTTATTTCACCCATCTACGAAAATCAAATGAAACTTCTTCATAATTATTATACTAGACCCATCGATAATAATACACGAACTACACAAGAAGTAGACGGAATTAAAACTGTAATTAAACCTGATAAAAAAGACGAAGTACAATGCTCAAACACGAAACATATTTATCAAAACATACAAAAAGAACAACCAAGAGAATAAAATTGGACAATCACATTTCTCTTAGAGAGCCCAAGAAGTAAAGAATTTCAACCTCCAGATCTTGAAATTGATTTTTTAATCGACTCAGGAGCAGAATCAAATATCATTAACATTCCCACATGGAATGAAATCAAAACACTGCATCCGAATTTCACACCTCTTAAAACAACTAGTAAATTAGCAACAGCACAAGGATCAACATTAGTAAACTATGGAAGTATCCAACTATTCCTTGTTCCCACAAGAACAATGGAACAAAACAAGATTTTGATCAAGCCATTCAAACAAACATTTCATATTACTGATATTAAGCATAATATCATTGGCACACCGTTTATAACTAAATATATACCCACAAAAAACATCTTAAATAGTGAAATCCATATCAAAGATAAATATATAAAAACGAAAAACACAGCCTTTAACATTCTTTCAAAGATTAAACAAACAACCATAATTTTTCTCAAAATTTTACCCCATTTATAATCAAGAACGGTAACATCTGAAACCACTATCAGGAAACGTATATAACTTTTCAATAAAACAAGTTCATCAGTATGACAAAAATCAAAACAAACAACAACTTTTCATGTCAGATTTCGAATTAAAATCCATTCAAAAATTTTTCAAAATTACAATCTCATCCATAAAATACTTGAAAAACACAAATTCCGATATTATTTCACTACACGTGTTTAATAATACACCATATCAAATAACATTTTCCTTAGTACTATTAGAATATTGTGAAACAAATGCTACAACTTCACCTACAAATGAAGTAGCATATCGAGTAAATAATATATTACAACTATTAGATATTTGTGAATCAACAATTCTTGACGAATAATTATCCATAAATATTATAATAAGTAATGAAAACAGATTACTTCATAAAAACACCATATTTAAAACCAACATTTAATATAACAAAATATGCAAAAAAAAACGACAAAAATTTTTAACAATGTTTAATTTTCAACATTCACAAATAACGCAAAATTAAATTGACAAATTAGCTAAACAACTGATAAAATATTCAACAGTATACGCAACAACAAAATTTAACGTTGGAAATTTTAGCTCATCACTACACCTTCAATCAAAAACCTGACGCAGTTTTCAAAAAACAAAGAGCAAGTAAAGTACCGATTCACTTACACGATAAGGTAAATAGATAACTTGATATTTTAGAACAATACGAAATTATATCACCAGTAAATAAAGAAGAACAACCAAAAAGTAATACGTTCATCAACCCTGTTATCATTCTAGCAAAAGGTGAATAACTCAAAATAGTTTTAGACACTAGATATCTCAATTCACTAATTGACGAATCAAAATGTAATTGGCCCATTGAACGAATACAAGTTATCTTAACAAAGATAAATAGTAAGTACTTCACAACCGCAGACGTGAATTGTGCTTATAATCAAATGCCACTAGGTGAACAATCACGACGCTTAACACAATTTATTATTGGAAATCAACAAGACGAATTTAATTGATTATTCTATGGAATATCCACAGGACCAGCAGAATTTTCAGCTTTCATGAGTAAACTTTTTAGACCACTAAAACTCAAAGAAAAATGCAATCATATATTTAGTTGATGTTTTCATGCAATCACAAACTAAAAACGAAATGTTTACAGTTTTGGAACAATATCATAAAATACTTCAGAACGAAAATCCGAAAGCAGCCCCCGATAAGTCACATTTCTTCTTAACACGTTAAATTTTTAGGACACAATATTGAACGAAACACTATCACTCCATTAAAATCACGCATTGATGCAATTCAAAAACTTCAACCACCTACAAATAAAAATAAAATACAAGAATTCCTTGGAATGTTCAATTTCTTAAGTAAATCTGTTTACAAAATGCAATTATACTTAAGACTTTTCTATAACATCCTCAGACAACAAAATAATTTTGTATGGACCACTGAACATCAAACACGATTTGAAGAAATTAAAAAACTTTTTACAGAACAAATTTCAAACAAAATTCCAGATCCAAACCAACCACTCTATGCAATGTGCGATGCTTCAAATTTTGGCATCGGCGCAGCATTATTACAATCACACAGTGGAACAAACAAAATGAATCTTATATGAGCAATTTTACGGTTATTCACACAAGCCGAGCTACGACTCTCTACTCTAATGAGAGAATGTACAGCTATAATATACACACTTACAGAAGACGAATTTCTGATACTTGGTTTTATTTACAGGTCATAAACCAATTGTATTTCTTTTCACACAAATCCTAGTCATAGAGTTTATAGATTTCAGATAATATTAATGAAATTCCCAAACTTACATATAGTTTGGACAGCAGGTAAAAACCTTGCACTACGAGATACATTGAGTAGAAGTACGCCGCCAGAACTACTTACACGAAAAACTACAGTTGAAATACCAAAAAATATCAAATTCTAACTCGCAAAAGATGAAACATCACTCCGATTAGAATGCAAATACGCAGTAAAAACTGACATTGATCAATCACAAATAAATAGTCTACAACATTTCCCACTCTACCTAGAATGCCAAAATAATCACAGTGAAGTTGATTTATTAGATACATCTACCTTTAAACCAATTCCATACTCACAATGGAAAAAAAATAATAATCAAAAAAAGAAAGTAAAACAACAACCGCATAAAAAAGACCTTTTTCCATTAATTGAAAAATAAAATTTGACTGATAAAATAAATTTATCAGGACCACAAACAAATGATTCAAAATAGACAATAAATCAAGTTTTTAACCTCCATGACCCACTTGACACAATTCCCCTATCAAAACTAGAAAATGATAAAATTTTTGTCCCACCAACAGAAAAAATTACACTTGAACTTTTAAAACAATACCAAAATTTTGACCCAGTAACTAGACAACTCAAATCATGGCACAAATATAAAACAAAACCAGCAAAAGCTGATACCACAATTTTTGGAATCAAAACACTCCTCCGATATTTTCGAAAATTTAATAACACAACAATCAATGAAAATACAGATCTTTTAGAATATCAATTAGATGATTCTAAAGTTCCCTGTCTCCCCTTAAGTATGATACTGATTGCATTTAACATCTCACATACCCAAAGTACAAAATGACACTCAGGATCAGAAAAGACATACTCGAACTTCACACAAAATTTTTATTTTCCAAATGCCCCAATTTAGATAAAAATGTTATGCAATGATTGTATAATATGTTAATTGAACAAACCTTATCCAAATCAAAAACAAATAGCACAGAAACAAGATTTTAAAGGACAAAGTTTATATTTCAACCACAGAATTTCATTCGACACAAAATGACCAATTTCACCATCCTCCGAAGGAAATTCCTACATTATGGTCATTGTTGATGTATTCACGCACTATGTTGCACTCAACCCAGTACCACATTGTAATGCTTATTATGCTTACACAACACTTTACGAACACTGGAAAGCTAAATTCGGGTTACCCGAAATCCTAGTTACAGACAACGGTACAGAATTTTTTGATAAAGAAAATATCACACTATTCCACTTATACAACATTAAACATAAACCACGTACATCTCACTCACCTTGGACCAACGGTTTAGTCGAATGTATGAACCGTTCATTACAAGAATATCTTAGATGTATCATTAATGGAAATGATACACGATACACAGAATGGTCAGCAGATGTAAAATAATTTTCCCTATCATACAGTTCACAAATAACAACAACTTTAGGAATGTCACCATATGAAATGGTTTTTAATCAAAAACCAAGAAAACCAATTATGTTCACAGAAAATGCTCACAAAAACGCACAAGGTCATTGCAAACCAAATAAAGATTCAATATTCTATAATCTACCAATACACACACATGATGAAGATCATTTTCATCACCCACAAATTCTCAAATTAGCCTCCAGCACACATATCGAATGGATTTCAAAAAGAGATAAAAAGCACAATGAAATCTACCACAAACTATCAAAGAAATTGTTACAAGGGGCAAAACATTAACAGCCAAATTAGTTCATGTTTTATGCCAGCCACAGATTTAAAAATTGAAACATTTGTCTTAATACCTAATTTTAATACACAAAAAGGAATCTCCAAAAAACTACAACCACTTCGAAAAGGAACATACCAAATAATTGCCAAACCCATTGAAGTAACAAACAAACTCACAGATTCAACCAAAAAAGAAATTGTTCAACATCGTAACAATTTATTACCTTACTACCCGAAAGAATACGCATTACGCGAATTAACTCAATTATATTCTCTTACAGGTTTAGAAATTATTCAAAAGAATACACATAGAGAACAAGAAACAAATGTACATGACGACATACATCAAAAACAACATCAAAAGCAAAACACAACTCATAAAAACACAAAAACAGCAGACCCAAAAATACCTCAAAAAGAAAGAAAAAACAAGAAAATGATAGAAAAAATTTTACCACAAGATCAAACAGAAAAATCAGAACACAGAGAAACATCACGAATTAAAAATAAACCACGTAAAATTACAAAACATTCATCCGACAATCTAAAATATTAAAGAAAGTTGAATTTCAAAAACAACTTTAATTTTAAAGTTAATAATTTGTACACCTTCAACTCAATTTGACATTTCACATTTTCAAGATAACATGCTGAAACATACGCAACAATTCTAGTTTAAATTCAGCTAATAGGATTCACTCAAATCCGTCACCTTCAATATCTCTAACACAAACCTACTAGCGGATATTTATGTTAATCTCCAGGCATATCTATAACTATAACTTTACAACCAGGTCAAAAATAAGCAAATTGCTAAAATTTGACAACTAAAATATACACCATCAAAATATTACAACCCTCTCCTATCTAATATTGCAAAGATCAACAATATTTTCCCAACTTAGACCTCAGAAACCCTCCAACGAAAAATGGCAAATTAGCCTAAAGTAAAAAAGGACCATAATAATTTGGCCTAAAGTACAAATATTTCAAAAATACCCCAGATTACCCAACAAATAAAAACAAAGCAAAGAAGACCTCCCAAGCACCATAAAATTAGCCTCCAACAATTTTTCACAAAACTCAACTCATTTGTCAAAAAATCAATAAATAATCCGAACACACTTGAATTTCGCCCCAGAAGTTCAAAAATTTTTCGATGATTGAATCATTTCTTAAATGCTTCTCTCTTTAACAGTCGACAGTCGATTCCTTAAAAATATAATCATAAACCTTTTCATAAAATTTTTCATTCTATTTAAACTTTTGCTAATATTTTTTTTTGAAATTTTTGAAGCCCTAATAACACTTTTAATAATTTTTTGCAATTTTTTTTTAATTTTCTGCTCCCCATTTGAGATATATCTTCAATTTTCCCAAATCATTGAAAAAATTCACAGGCGCGATAATTCAAAATCTATTTGAATGATACGAACAATTTTTAGATTACTATTCGTAATTTTCCTCACATTTTTATCATCCCTAATTATGACAATGTGTAAATGTGTAAAAAGGCAATAGTCACATTCCCCTTAGCAATACTCATTTTAGTTCTTTTCATGGAAGAATATTATAATAAACATAAATCTTCTCACTAAGAAACAGATCAATCGGACACACTTCCAAAATTGCTAACCAACCACCACCAAAACAGTCTTCACCGACATCTTCCCAAGAAAACCCAATCTTATCTACAACTACCCAAAATCCCCAAACATCCACACGCAATTTCTTTTCAAGATAACCCGTACACTTTCCAAGAACGACATGCCCGCTTATCCGAACCATTGGAACCAGTTCAGCGACAAGCATCCCTAAGTGAACCAACATATACTTTGTACCCCACATTACCACAAGATTTAAATCGAATAAGGCATATTAGTCAAAATCAAAATACAGTTGAAGTCAATTGACAAATTATACACCCAAGACGAAATAGAAATTTTCAAACTCCCAGAGTTACTTGTAATATACCTCAATCCCCAACACCATCAATCTCAGAAGTCTCTAGTATTACATTACCAGACACTCCTACGCTCACTTCACAACAAAACACAACTAATCTCCCTTCAGACTATCTAGGTTCAACACCAACATCCGAACAAATACGTGAAAATCCTTTTAACCCCCCCCCCCCCCCAACAACACCGAACGACTACCATATTGGACAACCCTACCTTAATCACAAGGAGAACCAAACTTAGTAAATGAACCGATAGATATTTTCTCCAATACAACATTATCAACCCTACCAGAAACGTTATCACTCCCCTCAACGCCATCAATAAGTCAAATATCACCATCATTTTTCCCCTAAATTTTCCAAATAACCTCGACGCTCAATACAGAGAACAATCAACGAATATACCCCTACGATTAGATTGGAACACATTCGTAGCACTTCCCCCATTTTTCGGACAACACCAGGAGAGCCACGAAGATAACATTTAGACAAGATATCCACGAAGATATTTAACAATATAACGTTCAAATACTCCAACAAAACAGTCTTCAATTTAAGTTTGAAATAACAGTCAAACATAATAAAATTGTAGAACACCCCTATTCATTAAGTCCACCAAATATAACAGCTCAATCGCTACCACCACCATTTATAACAACTGAAGTAATATATAAATACAATAGATATACACAAAACACAATTGGATACATCACATTTTATAACCCATACTCCGGATTATCATACACATGTATATTCTAAAAAAATTAACATTTCAACACATCCTTTTTCTAAAATTCTCCGACCAAAACACAAATCCATCTCCTCGCATAGGACCTCAGGATTTATTAGTAACACACTATCATTGTGAAGAAAACGAACAAAAAACACTACACAAGTATGCAATAAATCAAGTAACACAATGCGCAACAGAACCACAAGCTATAGAAACTCCAAATAAAATATTAACATTGTATTCAAAAGCCCGAGCAACAACAGTCACAGGATATAAGTTTACAGCAACATTTTCCGAAAAGAAAGTACATTGTTCACAAGTTTCCAACGGAAATAAAAACCAACTTGATCACGAATCATTTTACCAGAATAACATAGAAAGACTTTTACATCTAAACCCCGATGATTGTAAAAACGAATTACTCAGACTAAACCTAACAAGAAATAAAAAACACAGACAGAAAATCAGTAAATTTTCAAGTCTTTGCCGATTCTGTACATCAAGCAGAACTTGAAAGATATCAAGGACTAAAAACACCCATATAATGGCGCACACGGACAATTAACTTATGATATACACGATAAACACTGGATACAACACATTGGAATAAATAATCCCTCCAACTGCAAAGCAGACACAAAAAAAGGATATCAGGAAATAATGTTTTTTGATTGGAAAAAACAACTTGAAAAAACACACCTCACACGAGATTTAACTGATAACACCATGATCTATCAAGGAATTAGATTGCCTTGTAAAAATGATCAAGGTTATTGTGACCCTACAACAAGAACCCAAGCAACAATTGTTTGGTTTCCCGAAGATACATGCACAACATTTCAAGTAGCAAAAGTACACGCTCGAATGATAAAACTTCCTGAAAATATTTTATTGAATCAACTCCAAACGAACAAGTGAACCCGTCTCGCAAACAAAGCAATGATTTCAAAAACATTCATGAATTAGAAAACAAATTGACACGTTTTAAAATCTATCACGAAACAAAAATTGCATGTAAATATCGCAATCCACTTTCTAAAACACAATACTCTGAAATACTTGTCGAATACGACACTTTCGACATGACATTACGCAACAAGTCACCCTGTTAACGAAGGCACATCATACGTCCCAGTGAACCTCTATAAAAGCACAGGTAACCCTAGTGGAAAGCTAAAACCATACGATAGTAAAAGCACACGT
The DNA here is from genome assembly GCF_963678635.1 of Symsagittifera roscoffensis. Lineage (NCBI taxonomy): Eukaryota > Metazoa > Xenacoelomorpha > Acoela > Convolutidae > Symsagittifera > Symsagittifera roscoffensis. The sequence goes on from NC_087071.1 coordinate 15,568,484, forward strand.
TTACAAGAACTATCACTAATGAATAGCACCTACTTTGGTAATATCCATAATGATATTCACTTAGATATGAAATTATACCACACAATAAGTAGAATTTTCCAAGAAATTTCACATTCTGAATTAGAAACACTTCATCAACTATGCGAATTAGAAAGAACACAAATCTTACAATCACTCGCATTAGCACAATTAAAAATACCCTACGCAGGATATTTATTATCAGGAAATAGATCAAACTTTCTTGATTACGAAGGAAACATTTTATGGTTTTATACTTGCACCAAAAAAGTATCACCACTATATGTTTTTGAAGTTAAACGTTGTTCTAAAAGAATCCCCATATTCTACAAAAATAAAGTACATTTTTTGATACACTTTCAAGACGAACATATTTTTGGGGTGCCACAGTCCCATGTGGATCAGAAAACAGCCACAAAGTCGTACAATTAAACCCAGACAAAGATAAATACTACCTACTTACACCGTATCCTACATTAATGCAACCACTAAAAAAGTTTTCACCAGAAAGTATCCCAGCTATCGCTCGTAACCCAAATATTGATTTACAATCATTTGGAATATATTCTAAATCTGATATACAACATCACATTAGAACACAACAATTTCAAGAATTACTAACACAAATGGACACAATACAACGACAATCAATCGACCAGATTTTAAGAAAACTTGCCGAAACCGCAGGATCTGCAGACATTTATACACAAGACTACAGAGGATATTTTAAGGATAATAAAGATTACATATATTTAAACGGTGAAAAATACAGACCACAAGATATTTCACCCATAATTATTTTCAGTTTTCTCGAAATTCTCGCCTTTCCAGGATGGCCCTATTACATCTTAGAAAGATTAACTATTTTATACGCTATGTTTATTTTTATAGGATTTCTTTTCTCACTGTTAAAAAGAATCTATAACACATGCGCTATACACACAAGTAAATTGCCAAGCAAGTGTAGCACGTATATTATTTGCAGAAGTTTTTGGAATTTTCTCATCATTAATCAAAAAATACTTCTAGATGCACAAATAAAATAATATAATACCAGAATATCCACAAGAACAAACGCATATGACGAAGAACAAAATATTGTAGATACAACACCTACAGCACCACAGATACCAACCCTACCACAAAACCATCCATTATCATTAATTCCCCGAAAGTTTCGAAACCTAGCAATCACAATAATCCAAATTTCAGACCACTTACAACACAAAGTCCCATCCAACACATAATGAAACATCATTCACAAAATCATAATACATATGAACAAATTATCGAACAACCTCTCACCACCACTTTTCAGTCTCAAAATAATCTTTTTTTTTGCCCACGATGAGCCGACAAATTGGATGCCTCCATCGCTCAAATTCCCACCCAGCCAACCTCCAAACTAAAATCCCAATTATCCCACTTTTTGCTTTCCCGCCACCCGATTCTCCAGCTATTAATATGCCATCAAGCATGCATTCTGATACTAACTCTGATATTTCAGTTTTTCATACCATCTCACAATTTAACAACTCCGATGTAGAAACTCCCGACGAATTCGCAGACTCCGAACCATCTCCCTCTATCCATACCCAGACCAACTCTTCAGCTTTTTCAAAACCCCCATTTCGACCCATCCAAACCAGTCATCCACTGACATCCCTTTCTACTCCTTCTTACGCTTCCCAAATAACCCCAACCTATTCTCCATTTAATTCCGACAGATCACATAATAACTCCTCAGATAATATTCAAATTTCCGAAGAACTTGACAGTTTTATTACACTACAACAACAATTAACATACCCCCACACTCTTTCGATACATCAGCTATCATCAACAGTAACATCATCAAATCCACAAACACCTACACCACTTTCAGACTACAATCCATCATTAGCTCAGTCATCCACATCCACCGAAACACCTACCAGCACTAACCGAGCTTGCCGCACTTTTTAACGAAAATTCCCAAATCACCCATTTACAACCAAACACGGATCAGCCAGAGAATATATCAAACATCCAGATCACACAAACACAAAAAACTTCCATCAAATAACCCTACCCTCATTTCCACAATATACCCTAAAAACTTCTACCACTAATAATGAAACACGAAATTTTGTTGATGAGCACGTTTTAATGCCAACACTTCATTGGACAGCTTACTACAACTATACTAACCCCCTTTATCTACCACTCACCAATACTAATGAAAAAATTGAGAAAAACAAAAATATGCTATATAGACTCACCACATCATTAACACCTCGACAATTTACATACGTTGGATATAAAAATTTATTAAAAACATTCACTGCACACCGAGCTAACGATTACTCAATTGAATACTACGATCATAATATCATCCAACCTAACCACGATCAATTTTTAGACGAAGACCGCTTTGCAAACCCGCAACTAACCGAGAAATATTTTATTAAAACACCATACTTATTTACACTTAGTGTTTTTGATAAAAAGCACGATCATATAAATTCAGAAGCACTAGTTGACATACAAGCATATGAAAGATTCTATGATAAATTTCAGTTATTTTTACTAACCTTTCACTTTCTTTCATCACAGGAACGCGATTTCCACTGTTCCCACGATATAATGTTAGCACTAAACAAACGCACACTTACACATATTATCGTTTTATACAAAACCACTTTGATTTACACACACCATCATGACAACCTCAACACCATTTTCAGTTTTTTAACTCGAAGTTTACGTCACCATTCTTTCTTAATTTTACATATTGCATTAAAAATACTAACCTCCACGGCATCCTCCGCATTTACGACCCAGTTACCCAAATGTATATATTCTGTCCCATCTCGAAGACCTTCATGGATGAAGAATCAAGACCCTTCATTATCCCGCATGAATTCATCCAGCCTATTGAAATACCCATACTACAATTTATTCATAACACTAACTTCAATCATAAAATTTACAACCTAATCCAAACACACCTCATGAATTCGCAGTAGGCACAGAAGAACTAAACACCATCAACTCACTTCAATTGCTTTGGCCACTGCTACAAACTAAAAATGTTATACGCATACTAGCCAAGTTACTAACAACATCAGACTTCATTCACGACATCTTACCAAATGGCTTTATCCAAGATGAATAAGGTAAATATGAATTAAGATAATTTTAACTAATAAATTGACAATTGTACTAACCATTTTCTATCAATGTTTAAATGATTATTTTAGTCTTCACACCACAATCATCTACAAAACAGAGAAAGACAAATAAAAATACAAACTTGTTAATTGATAAAAAAACTCCTATACCTTTCGCACTAAATAATGTAGTAAAATTCATACCTATAGTTGTAATTTCATTTATAAATTTTTTCCCCAAGAAGCAGTAAATTAAATACGATGAAAATTTATAATTTTAAATTTCCCCAAAAGCAGTAAAATTCAATTTCTTAGCAATAAATTCATAAAATGAGAAAGCAGTACTAACCTTTTCAATATTTTCATTCATTCGCACAAGAATTCTATTCAACTTCGCACAGCTCGCCTACAAAGAATTGTTTAAATAAAGAATTCTAAGTTTCAATTTTTCACTAACAACAACTCTAACAAGCAATAACAAGTTTCAAACTTTTCTTTAACCCGGTTGGAAAGGAATTATATATTAAACCAAACTAACCAACGCAGCTTACTAAACACCACATATCATAAAATATCAGCATGACTAAGAAAAGAAAACCAACGGTACCCAAGCCGGATTAACCCAGCTTAAAACTGGATAATTTATTCTTTTGGAGACTATTAAAAAGTCTGCGAAAAGAATTAACAAAACACAAAAAAACCGTGAGACAAACCCAAACCAAAAACAATTTGAAATTTGAAAAAAGGACACAACCAAAGTAACATAAGAAAGACCAGAAAAACCAACATAAAACGTTATCACATAACAGGACCTTTAAAAGAAGCAGCATGCAATCATACTCCCACTCCTGGCCTAACCCACCAGAGAAGGACGTTCTGGGCATGCTTATAGCCGGCCTAACCCACCGCGCTACACCCACGCTTTTTGACCACACTTCAATTTTTAATAAGAGGTACTCAAGGGTGAGTAACTCTTCAAAATAACTGAACTAAAATAAAACTCTTTTGTGAAAACAACTAACTAAGATCATGACTAAAAACCAAATTAACAAAAATTTATAAAATGTAAATCATAATATGCAGTATATAGATCATACACAACAACAGAGACAAACATCCAAAGACTAGATGATCCCATCACACTCGAACAAAAGAATGGCTAAACACAACGACATGCCGTCCACAATCACGACTCAAAGGGTTTAGAGTACGACTTGACTTCGCAGAAAAGCACTTCATTGAATTAGACAAATGACAACCTCGATGTTCAAGTATACGTACAGATCCGAGTTACAAGGCATCCCTGCCAAACACGATTTTCACGCCATTCCCAGACGAGGCTGCACACAAAACAGTTCTCTACTAATACAGAAAAATCTGACATAGCAAACCATTTTGAAATCGGATTGATTTCATTGGGGATCACAGTCGTTGTCGAATGACAAGTTAACAATTTCCTATCTCTGATTCCATCGTCCTGGAACGTTCTTCTTCAAGAGGAACCGGATAAGAAAATGATGTTCGCCAAATACCAACGTTCATCATCCATCCTTCAATTACAGAAAGAAAGATAAATATAAAAACTCTGTAAACCCCGCATGGGTGGAACCTGATCTAAACTACATTTTTTATTGGATAAATTAGATATTTTATCACTTTAAAATATTTAATATTAACCAATCATATTCCATCTAACTAACAACCCACTTATTTGTAAGTGCTGAAATTACTTGTAATTTCAGCACCAGAGAGATTTGAAATTACCTTAGAAATTAGTCACCTCTCCAAGAGAACTTCAGCATTCGCAATAAGCCAGTATACTCGAGATCTATTGAGCCTAGCAGAGACTAGTTAAAGACCCTGAGACTAGTAGATATAAGAGTAAGATTAGGATCGGTATTAGACTAAGAACTTGCACAAATCTATCCGCCCGAAAATAAGATAGCGTGACGAGCAGACGGTGTACCCTATCGGAAATTACTCTATGAGTTATACACCATCCAACCCATCTCAATACCCACAAATCTCATTGAAATCACAATTTAGATGATCTCAATGAAAAAGTTGCGTAGTTGTAAAAAGATTGGATCTACTTTTTCACGAAGTTTTGCGAAACATGCCAGTTTCGGTTGGCATTTTCTGTATTGGTGATCATATGGACCATATCATATCAACGGTAGAAAATTTGGTCGGTGGGTTCAAAAGGGAACTGCAGGAAATGTTGGACGAAAACGAAAATGATGAAAAACGTTAGCAAATTGTTCTATACAGCTGAAACTGTTGCTTGAATGGAATTAAAATCAGCACCACATGTGTGCGCGAAAGGAAAGTTTTTCAATGGACTAAACAGGCACAAAGGAAAAACCGAAAAGTTTGCAATCAGGAGAAACGAGTTGGTTGGGAAAATCCAGTCATAAAAGCCCGGGAGAAAGGGGTGTTATGCAATTCATATATGTGGGACGAAGCAGACGCGAAACTTCGCAGTTATCTTTTTCTCTGCTTGGGAGCCGAAGGACAAAGACAAGTTCAACAGAAAAGACCTAGTTTGGAAATGCGCAATGTGACATCACAAGAACTCATGACAACACTGGAAGACATTTTTAATACAAACAGAATTGTAGCCTTCGTAAGATATAATTTTATATGTCGTGAACAAAAGAAATCGGAGAGTCTTGAACAAATTCATGCAGATCTAGTCGAATTAGCCTCACGGGCTGACTGCGAGGAACCAGAAGAAGAATGGGTCATAGACATGTTCACAATGAAAAGATCGCAGAAGAACTATCAGCACAAACACGGGCCCGACAAGATGTCAATGAATATGCAATCGGACGGGAAAAAGGCATTGAACACAGCCGCACAATGAAGATAAACCCATTCGGAGAACAAACTACAAAAATAACAAGATCCAGTACACTATATCAACCCACATGGTCGATTCAACTATTCAAACAATCAAAACTCACAAAGCAATCGGAACACAAAACACAAAATGACAACCACGAAACAATAATGTGAACATTTCAAAAAAATGTTTTCAGTGCGGAAACCAGTACAATGAAAATCATCTTCGATCTTGCCCAGCTAAAGGCAAGATTTGTTCAAAAAGTGCCAAGCGGGGCCATTTTGCAAAAGTTTGCTGATCCACGAACGTTAACTACTTAGGAAACCGACAGGATGAAAAACAGGAAGAAATAGAAACAGAGAGTCTGGAAACCAAAAACGACCCTGTGACATTTGCTGAGTTCACGTCAAATAATGGATGGGACGAATACCAGATAGACAAATTCTCGGTTATAGCAATCGCTGAATCCTTCGAGATTTAAAATACAAATATCCTATCGGAAGTTGATCTAAACAGTCATTTTGTTGGAGTAAAAACAATTTCACAGGAATCATTCGCTATTGCCAATTTGGGCAGCCCAATGTCTTTTCTAAATGAACAAACCGTACGGCGTATACAACAAAACGATAAATCAGCATTATCAAATGCATCCCACCGGACGACACTGTCAGAAATCTCTCATGCTACAATGGTGAAACAATAAACCCGAGGGAACGATTGACAATAACCATTGAATCAGGAGGCTGGAGAATTCAATCAGCTCCGTTTGTCATTGTGGATGATCAGAAAGCCAACATAATATGGCGCAACATACTACCATAAATAGGTATCAAGTTGATCCAAGGAAAACAAAATGTGAACAGGAAGAATCAGATCCAGAAAATAAAGAATGGGTCGATTATAATTTTTTTAACAATTGTGCATACGTATTGGAAAATTGAAAAATCATGTGATGAGAACTCAATTTAATCACGATTTCATTCGAATCCAATACAACAAAGAGGTCGACGCATTCCTGTGCAGTTACAGGAACCAGTTGTAGGGGAGTTAAACAAAATGATGGATCAAAATCACATTACAAAGTTAGATAAATGTTTGAATTGACAATTTATTAGCCCAATTGTCATAACAGTGAAAAATAATCAAACAGTTTAACTCACGTTAGACTCTAAGAAAATCAACAAATTCATTCACAAAAACAAATATCAAATGCCCAACATCGACTTACTTTTGGATATTCTTGCCCTGTTGATCAAATCAGACAAATCCAAATAAACACTATTCTCGACACTCGACCTTCGCTACGCATATACACAAATCCCTCTCGATGAAACAACCAGAGAACAATGCAGTTTTAGTCTTATTTTTGATAAAGCCACGGGGACCTATCAGTTTCAAACAGGATTTTATGGCCTCACGGTCATGCCAGCCGAGCTACAAAAAGCGATCGATATAACCCCTACGAATTGTTTGAACACTTATGCGAACACTTATGCGTATATATTAATCGTAACGAAAGGATAGTTGGAACTACACAAACAAAAGTTACAAGCAGTTCTGAAAAAACTAGACAAGGAAAATCTTGCGATATCATTGGATAAAAGTAAGTTCGCTTGCAAACAAGTTGAGTGGTTAGAATTCAACATTAATAGCGAGGGAACAAAACCCCTTATAAGAAAGACTGAGGTTATCGAAAAACTATCACCACCAAAACTTTTAAACAACTAAAAAGTTTTATGGGTCTCCATAAACCATCTCACACAATATATACGAAAATTAGCCCACTGCTAAAAAACACGGAAAAAGGAACACTTGAATGGTCACCAGAACATAACACAACTTTCAAAATCATATTAAAATTGGTTCCTGAAATAACACAAAACAAACATTTTGATCAAGATCTTGACACTCACATCGTATGCGATGCATCTACTACGGGATTAGGGGATGCACTGGAACAACAATCACCAGAAGTTTAGGTCGGCGTAGCTTATGCGTGACGTTTTTTAAAATCAATGGAGGAAAAAATTTCTGTAAACGAGCTAGAATAATTAGGGGTCGTGTCGGCAATCGAACACTTTAAATACTATCTTTATGGAAAGCATTTCACAGTCATCACAGACCACTAAGCTTTAATCAGCGCTTTAAACTCAAGCGAACGATAAAAAACAAGTCAAAGCCGGCTCACGCGTTGGATCGACCGATTGATACCATTTAAATTTGACACCAAACATCTCGCAGGGAATAAAATGGGACTAATAGACTGTATGTCCCGAAATCCAGCTGGATTGACAATACCCCTTAGTGAGTACGATGAGGAGTTTGTTGTAGCATCAATTAGAACCTTCATTAATAACCTCAAGATGATTGACAACGTCATTCTAAAAAATCTAGCCAATCAAAACAAAGTACCGTGTGAGCTGATCAAAAAGCGCGCGCAAAACAAAGGGTTATTGAATGCTGCTTCAAACATTCAATTAACAACGGAACATTCCAAACTTTCCGCAATCGGTCATTTCCAAACTAACAACAGAAATCAGTTGCACTCAAAACATGCTAAAAACAGTCAACTCTCTCTCTTTCAATTGAAAATTCAACAATACCAGACGGACTCATACCAGACAAGCTGCAAAAATTCCGTCCCCACAATTTTCAAAAAACGAAAATGAGCCGCAAAATAGAAACTCAAAACAATCGAGTCGCAGGACCGAAAAGGATCAACGCAGAATTGGCAGGGTTCAACCGACCGCGAAGAGAGTCTTTCGGACCCAATATGGCACAAGCGACCCCCCACGAAATGAAAGAAGGTAAATGTCGATCTTACAAAATCACCACAACAAAATGTTCATATCACATCAACAACAACACCCATACGGGATGCCAGACAATTACTGTCGGCTAAGAAGAAAACAGACACAACTACAAAACCGACTTTTCCGAAAACCATCCTCACGAACACTATTACATCTGAAAAAACAACTGACAAACCCACACAAAACGAAATCACAAAGACGACACAAACCGCACAAACGGAACCACAAAGTACAATAACATCTACACAAACCACGTCAGATAGAAGCGAGGGCACCGCAGAAATATGTGTTAGGTGCTTGGACCCAAATATCTGCATACAAGAAGAACAGACACACAATGTAGAACCACCATCAATGGGAACATCTACACAATTAGAAGCCAGCCATGAGATGATAACAGAAGGACTGGTCACGACGTTGGAGCCACAAACACATTGGAATCAGAGGAAGACACACCATTGTTCAGACAAAGATTAATCAGGTCCTTGGGCATACGATTTATCGCCGCTGCCACCAAGAAGGACCGAAACCTGCATCCACTGATCATTTTTGTCAAGAGGAGGGATTGGGAAGCCATCAAAGCTTCCTACGGACAAAACTGTCACATCATACGAAGCAGGCTACATGTCCGAGAGGTTTGTCTACTCATAGACGAAAGAATCGTCATACCTGCACAACTCAGACAGACAGTGCTAGACAAGTCTATTTTACACATACGGGATCTGCAGCCATGTTGGAATTGTGTCAACATGTCTAGTTCCCACCTATTCATCGGTAAATTGTGCAAATGGCACAAAATTGCAAACACTGCTCAGAGCAAGTTAAAAATTTAAAACCCATCATAGGAAAGAAACATTCATTCCAAACAGAACCAGTGGTTGAACCTAATGAGGAAGACCAGTTAGATTTCGCAGGGCCCCCTCTGGATGACTTAAATAGAGACGAGTACATTTTAGTTGCAATAGATGAATGGTCAAAATTTTTCACTGCAAAAAATTATCAACGTTACATTTCAAATAACGGGGTACCCCGAAGATTAAGTTGTGACCAAGCACAAACATTTAGAGCTGAAAATTTCAAGTGTTTTGCAGTACCAAGAATATAAAACTATCGGTTGCCCCGGTATATGATCATAGACTATTAGGGGTAAAAGAGAGAATGATAGAAAACTTTGAAACGTAGGTAATCAGTAAAGAAAACTGATCAAACAAACACACCGTACAAGCTCGCGTCAGATGCAGCTGAAATTAATAAAAAATTTAGAATCGCACAACATAGAGCAACAAAAATTTCACCATTTGAGGCCCACAAGGGCCGTAAGCCAAACACACCCTTGTCAAACGTCGCAAATAGTAGTTCACCTAACAACATAAAACTGGAAAAGCGCAAAAGATGCTTGTTTAGATCGGAGGAACCTTAAAAAGCCGCCACTACCCTCCGTTTTTTAGACAGGATGTTCCCCAGCATTCCCTAATGTTCCCCAGCATTGCATGTTCAAACAGGATGAAACAACGGGCCTTACCAAGGAAGCTGACTCAAAAAGAGAAGGTGACAGGACAAGCAAACCAAATTAACCCAACGAAATTGAAAGCCAAAGCAACGGGCAAACGAACCGGCGGGCGCCCGACACACAAGCTACAAACCAGCGGAATGAAGCTGCAAACTGATATCCATACCGAACCTTGTAAGTGGACCTCAACATTCAACAGAAACTAGCATCCAGCAACTCAGACAATGAATACCAATCATCAATTTCCTCAGAGGATATTGCACCATCGCCTAAGATGCAAAATCAAAAGCAAACACCACCCACGATTGCAACGGTACCACAGCGGAAATCAACTGGGAACGGCCAATCGGCGCTGTCCACCGCGTTTGGGAACCCGTACCAATTAATGTCATCAATGAAAAAAAAATGAAGAAAATAAAGCTCTACAATTCGAAATCGATTCGCCACTGGACAAACAGAACACAGACAACTACACGAGCCTAAAATCGCTCATACAAGAAATGGCTTTCACCGAGAAAACTCCACAATACAAACCCTGCGTAAAACTCATTGAAGTGATTAGCCCGAAAAGCAAAACAAGTCACACAGACGTGGTAGGTTTAACCTTGCCAACAGAGGACGATGACACAATCAAAAATAACAACGACACCTTATTCGTAAAAGATAAGAATTTACAACAAGAAGGCGAGACGAAAAACTTACAGGAGGACGAGGAACATGAAAGCAATGGAGAGGAAAATATCAAAGATGGAAAGCAATCAGAAATATGAAAGATCCGGAAAAGTCCAATGAGTACTATAAAACTCGAGTCTGAAAGTCCCACGGGGACTCTAAAAAAACTTAAAAACAGTCGTTTATAAATTTTGTTGCCGAGGAGGAATGTCATCCGGCCTGGATCAACAAACCCACTATATATATATATATGTATACTTATTTAAGACTATTTAAAAATACCCAGACCCAACTTTTGGTAATTTTTGAAAATTTTGTTTTTTCTATGACGACATGATAATTGTATGATAATCCTTTTTTCCATAGATTTCATATAGGAAACTGTATGATAAGCATTTGTCTTCTATGGACGTCAACCCGGCAACGTATTATAGCCTGGAAACTTAAGAGTGACTACCTGGCTGAAGTACTTGGGGGGGGGCTTATGTATTATACTTCAAAGTACTTCAAAGGCAACGTGAACTTCACAGAGCATGGGGAAATTTACATGCGGTTTGAATTATTCGGGATTGACCGTGGTTTTGTGTATCTGTGCACCATTCCGAAAGATCTTTCCTACTCAAAATGGACAGTGGAAAAATTTTGAAAGTTGACGGACGATTTCCTTTAGAACCCATGAAAAGTCCTTCTGGCAATCAAAAACTTAAAGTAAAGAGATTTTGATAAATCATTTTGCAAAAGTTTGCTTTACGAATTAACAAATAAACTGTTGACAGAACTAATTAGAATTGTAATTGAATTTGAAACGAAAGTGATCATCAGTGTCAACAAGCGTAATGATACAAAAGCCATGATTTTTGCTTTTCAGGAAATCAGAAATTTTACTTTTCAATTGTAACAATGGAAATGCCGGGAAAAAAAACGTACACCACTTTTAGTTCCAAAATGTAATTATTTTTTTAGATTTGTCATCGGACCAAATTTTTTTTATTTTGATCCGTTTTTCTCAGTTATAGATGTTTTTATCATATCAATCTTAAAACGATCTGCCTGGAAATGCAAAGAGTTTTGATGCAGCGAGTTTTTCTTTGAAAATGGTAGGTTGATTTTTAAGAAAAAAATCAAATCAGTATGTTTTCTTTTCTTGCGTTCATTGACTCTTTTCCAACTGTTGCATTGTTCGATTCCTAGCAACTTCCAGGCCCCTAATTGAAAGGCCTGGAGGTAATGCGGTTGCCTTTGCACCCTATGATCTGAGTTTCGAGTCCCGACCGGACCTGTACAATGTTCCGGAAAAAAACGTAATTATTGGTCTTCTGAGGTTTTGTTGGCCTGCTTGACACATCGAAGATATATTTTGTGCTGTCAGTAATTTTCATGCAGTTGTTTGTGGTTAACTCCTGTACGTTTTAAAACTAAAACCAATTGGTTTTTTAATTTTATTGATTTTCTTTTTTTTTGCTTAGAAACTTTTTTCGGCCCAAATGGTTTCGCCTTATTTCAAATCGGCCTAAAAATTAAATAGTTCGCAAGAGCTTGAAAGCGACTGTATCATACAAAAATTCAAATACAATGGTTTAACTAGTACAAATTGCGAGTAAATAAAATGAGCAAACTATGTAAAAACTGAAACGCGTTTTAGTTCTGTATAAATGTGAACAATTTATCTTATCAATCACAACACGCTATCTTTGCTCCACTATTATCGCTACCGTCGATCTCTGATCAATCAGTTTAAGTTTTTGTGATATTTTTTTGCTTTTTTTTCGCCATTTTTCTTAATCTCAAAATCACTCGCGTACTAAGCTTCAAGTTTTTTAATTTACCTTGCACAACCCTCGGTAGAATATCGTTGTCGCTGTATTCATTTTCCACGATTCCAAGTGGCCATGATAAAGGGGTTATCATCATCAGTGACGTATACTAAATCTCCTTTTTCATGTTTTGATCTAAAACACAATTCTTATTTTGTTGTTGCATAGCAGGTAGATACACAAAAATCATGTTCTTCCAAAGTTCTGCGATCAGTTTTTGTAAGTAGTAGAATCGTTTTCTCGGCCAAGTTTCAATTTCATTAAGCTCATCAAAAGTAGGATCCGCGGCAATGGACAATTAATTTGACTTGAAACCCCTTAGTAGCATCGATGAAGTGAGCGGCACAGTGTCTTTGGCATAATTCGAGATCGCTATGATCTGTCTTGAGTCTCTATCAACGCACTGGGTACATCTCAGCAAAATTTAGTTTTCCTCACTTGCCTATTTTCTGGCGTTATAGCAGTTTCATTGACTCTAAAGCAGCTTTCCATAGACCTCCGAGACTTGGATGCCTTGCAGGTATAGTAGTCCAATTGATATCTCGGAGCTGATCAGGGAGGCTGTCTATCTCGTGTATATCTTGTGATATTCTCTTCATTAGAATGAGCTCATTAAGTGGTTCCAGTATCGGAAAAGATCTGCCAGGGCACTTTTGTCGAGCATTGAACCTTCTGATAACCTTCGTCAGTGTCCATTGTTTTTGAAATAACCAAGCGGATTGCTATAGTAGAAATTCAAAAAAAAAACTTTTATTAAAACTTGAGTAGTTGATCAGCTTCCTTGTAGTACATTGGCCGGCTTAGTCGATACCAACATAGCAGAATGATGTTGATGGGTTAACTCCCCCACTAGGGTAGTCTCGCATTAGCTGGTTCCTTTGCGAGTGTGAGCAACGGTGGCATTCAATCCACAGTGTAGTTGGACAATGTATCTATGGCGAATCTAGTTCTTATGAAAGGAGTGTTCGGAGGTAATATCATCTGAAAGTTTGCTTTCTCGTTGCAATCAAATGCTGCGAGTTGTCCATCTATTTTTAGCATTCCATAATCGTTTTTGAATGGATATATCTGATGGAGGCTTGATGTCCGGCTAGTGTTTTGTCTCTTTCTGATTAATTTCAAGGCCTTGTTCGAAATGCTACGTTTTGTACAAGAAGGTTCAGTTCTATTTTTCGAAGCTGATTGCGATCTTGGTTGTTCTTCTTCCGAATTTCAAGGGCGAGTTTTGCAATTAAAGCTCCGATGTGTAAAGTTTTGCCAAAAGACGCCCATCTTGGTTGGAGTTGACCTGATCCGAGCAAAAGCTGTTAATGAACCACTCAACGCTCTGGCATCTACAATTGCAAAATTTTGGTTGAATTCAAGACACATTCAGGTTATTACAGCCCAGAAATATAGTACAAAGCTCTTGTATTGGAATGCGAACTGTCTTCTTTGATGCACGCCAAGTAATGGAATGTAGGTGCCGGCATCTGAAGTGGTTCTGGAATAGAAAGCTGCTCCATGAGACATCTCAGATGAATCACACAAGATAGAAAAATTGACCTGCCGAAAACTATCCTTAACAAAGTACCAAGGTACAGCCAGTGAAGACAAAAGATCTAAACTATCTATCCAGTGTTGAAATTGGTGAGTTTTTCCCCTCCCATGATTTTTGGAATAAAATTTCGGTATTATCGTTGAAGGGGTCTCTAATCCAAGGATATCAAAAACTCTTCCCAAATCGCTTGCTATCATCCAACGAGTGATTGTAGGTGTTCTACTGAGATTGCACAGAGTTGATGAGCTGTTCTCCATCACTTTTGGTGGACATAACTGGACCGTTCCTCAGACTTAGCGTGTTTCAATTGGCCAGAGGACGCTGGGTGGAGTCATCTTTGTGTTTTCTGCCATTTGAATACTTTTGCTTGGAACTCTCAATCTTAATCATCCAGAATTTTTTTTTGGGCCCGGTCAAAATGCATTCTGCCCTGTATTGGGGGTTTATTTTTGATTTTTTTTTGCATTTTCACATCTTCTGTTGAAGTTGACAACGTTAGCGCTTCTATGTAACTGTCCTAATTCGTGTGAAAAATTTTTTCAGGAGGCAACTACATGATTTCTGTCAATAAGGCAAGCATTTTTTTTTTCGTTCAAAATTTTTTTTTGCAAAATTGGTCAAATTATAGGTTGAAGTGGTCGAAGTGGTCTCGAAACGTTAAAAAAAATTTTTTTTGACCCTGGTTTGTGCGTAGTCGTCTGTTTGCAATCATGCTGATATCGACTGTCAAGTTTTAGTTATTCTTTTATGTCTTTCTCAGATTTTCTTAGGGTCTGGAATTGAGCAAAATTTGACTTGGAACCTTTCGAAATCTTTTTCCTAAAATTTGATCCTCACGGTCCGAATGAACCAGGTTCAGGTTTCCCTAAGTTACTGCTTCTTTGTTATCTAGTGGGCACATTTTTGACCTTTTCGTCTGCATTGCCCCCCATTCCCACTTTGGGGATATCACAGCCTATCAAGTTCAGCAATTCCAGTTCCGTCAACTGGATTTGTTCAATATCAACACTCAAGACTTTTATTGTCTTCACTGAATCTAATTGATATATAATCTGTTACTGGAAACAGTCATGGACTAAATGCCGATTGAGCGCAAAATTATCGACGCTGAGGTCCTTTTCTACGAAAAATATTTCATTTTTTTCATGCAACTTGTCAGATATATCGTTTATCGAATACTTGCCGTTGCTTGGCCACTTCCGAATTTGCAAGTATGCTTTGTGCAGAGTTTCTGTGATACTCTGGAATATTCTGATGGCTTGTTCATCAGTATCTCAACCACCGATGTAGTCATCCACGTAGAAGTTGCTAAATTTGCCTGTTCATCATATCTTTTATCGGCCGTGTCTGACAAAACTCGTATGGCGTGATACTTGAATCCATGCAGTAGCTGACAGGGGTCATTCGGTACTTCTGAATTAAATCTTTTTTCCCTCTCCAGTAGAGCTGAAGAAGATTTCTGACTTTGAGATGTAGTTATGTTTGCCTGTACAACTTGGTAATGTCGCCCGATACTGCAACCTTGAAGAATCGGAAATGGACAAAGTTGTTGAAGAGGTCTGGCTGCTTATTTCCAATCAGCAGAACCTCGATCGTTGATGTTCCATTTAAAAACGAAGTTGATCATTTGAAAACAGCCCTGCACTTAGTTGTTGTTGAATCCGACTTCCGAACTGCTTGATGAGGCAAATTGAAGTATTTCTCGACTGGCAGAAATTTCTCGACTTTTTCGACAGATAAAGGACTTCCCGATTGGTACCTTCTTGATTCAGCAAGTGGCTTCTTGATTTGGCAATAAGACAAGCCAGTGAAGCGTGCTGCTAGTCGGCGTGCTCTCAGTTTTTGATTTTTGGGTGAAAATGATCGCGAAACAGGAGAAACGGTTTTTTGACCCTGGTTCTTGGGTATTCGTCTTTGGGTGATTATGCTGACTTCGACTCTTAGTTTCAGTTACTCTTTAATGTCTTTCTCAAAATTTTTAAGGGATTGGAATTGACCAGAGAGTAGCACATGTTGAAGCTAATGTGGGGGGGCATGGAAGACCCTATGTATTAAGATACGTTATAGAATTCCGGTCTTCCATGCTATGTATTAAAATTAGGTTTAGAGTCTAAAATTTGTTAAGGTAGGGAATAGATTTGGTACGGTTTCATGGTTTGTGTGATGGTAAAATAATGAAAAAAAAAATGAAATTACAAAAAAAATCAAAACATGATAAGATTTGGTATAATTCGGCCTATTTACTCTTTTAATAGATAACCCTATTTTTTCAAACAGTGACTTATCTACCTGAAACTATGCTGAAACGTAATAAATTTTCAAAAAAAAGATCAATTTCTTGAGAAAAAAATTTAAATTACAAAGGAATTATTTAAATCACTGCATCGTAATTAAAATTTACCGCAATTTCATAATAAAACACCAACATGGTAATTCATCGTACATAAGTTTAATAGATTGCTTATCACTTATTATAACTTTATTACATTGCGAATTATAACTTTAAAAGTTCATTGGTTTTGTATGAATTCCATCATCTTGAATTTGTCTTTTTGGATAAAAATAACTAAGCCCTTAATTTGTTTGCTCATAATGAGGCCATTTATTGGTTTAGGGTTCTGAATCAACTGTTTGTAGATGTTAGGTTGATTGCTTCATCGAGCAGATTCCTGTAATTTGACATTGGTCCGTCTCCAGAATTTTCTAACACTCGATGTTCAAACCTTCACTTATTTTGAATTTATCTGACTTGTTGTCATTGCAGCAATAAGTTTTGCTACACAAACAGAGCAATTCTGTAAATCTAAATTACTCTTTGAAAAGTCCCGGCTCCCGTTCATCATACTTTTTATGGAAACTGCAACACGTTCGAGGGAAAGAACTGGATTTTGCATCCGCCTTGATA
>NC_087071.1:15585952-15672491 GCF_963678635.1 Symsagittifera roscoffensis
AGTACCAATTGAATAAAAGATCTTACTTTTTTCTTTTCGCAAAGTAATGAGTTGTAAAGTTTGAAGTAAAAAAATCAATCGACTGTTTCTGATTGTGAAAACATTTAACGATTTAATCCAATAAAATAAGCGTATATATTCCAAGAATGACTTCATCGCCTAGGCTTTTTTCCATTAATGGTTATGACGTCATACTATAAATAGAAGTGAAGTCTCCACCCACGCAATTTTTCTTTCATGGTAATGACTTCATTCTATAAACAGAAGTGACGTCACTATCCAGGCAGTTTTCCTTCTCTCATAATTGCATCATCTCTAAATAGAAGTGACGTCACCACCCACAAAATTTTTCTTTTTTGGAAATGACGTTATCACCTACAAAATTATAGAACTTTCCTGAAAATTCTTCAACAAATCAGAACTCTGCAGTTTCTAGACATAATTTTGGATGACTACTAATCATAATTTGAAAATTTAAATAAAAAAAATTTCTCAAGTAACTCTACACGAAAAAAGAAAATGTTCCGTGTGATTTCTTTATTGACATACATTTAAATTGTCCAAATTAGAGTTTATCGACTAAGTAAAGGTTTGTTTAGGGAAATTTATTCAACCAAAAAGTTTATTTTTGAACCGAGTATTGAGTATCAAAACTATAAGCTTACTGCTGAGTTACATCTGGCAAGAAAAATTTCTTGTTTATATTGGAAATCTTGAAGTTAATAAAAATGTCATTCGATAATAGTTCAAAGACTCTTTTTAGTCCTTACCCAATATCCAAAATTCTGAAAACTCCGCAGCAAAGTACTTTGTTCCTCCATTTCTTTGGAGATACTCAAAGTTCAAAATCCTGCATGATCAGGTTTCGAATAAGATTTCCAGAGGTTCGCTTAGAAAAAGTCATCAATTTTCAGCTAACTTCTCAATTTTACATCATAATCAAAGAACTTAACTATCTATTCAAAAATCAAAAATTTCTATTGATTACATACAAAAAATTCAATTACCTTGATGAAAAAAAATTGTGGAATTGCTACGTTTTCTAACTTTTTTTCTTTTTAAACTGATATTGACAGCATTTCGTATTTGTTTTTGTATAAATTATTTCTTCTGTTGAAATTGTTTTTTAATGGATAACAACCTAAGATAAATGATTAATTTTTGTGATTGGAAAGGAGAAAATGTCAAAAACGCCTTAAATGGAACTTTGTTTCTGATTGCATACAGTTTTTTATCATAGTTTCCCTAATGGGAAGCTAAAATCTGATTGGATACGATTACCGACCTTTTACGGAAAATCCAATCTGATTGGATAAACGCATACATTCGAGTTGAAGGTACCCTTCTTCCTTAAGTAGGAATAATTCTATTTTCAACTTAACTACCGTCAATTACCTCCTCTCTCAGCTCTAAATAATTTAGTTTCATTTTAACTACCGTCATCTACATCGCTCTCAATTTTAAATTATTCATTCTTTTTACTTTGAATATTTTACTCAACTTATTGCTTAAAATGATCTTCTCAGTGCAAAACAGCAACCTAATGTTCTTGGTAGAATTTTCTCCTGAACTAGTACAAATCGAAGCGCGAGAAACAGTCTGTGGAGTTTTCTAGCACGAACGGACATCCCAATCCAAATCTGACACATGGTGGAAGTGATGCGCAGTGGTTTCAACGAAGCCCAAGCTTCCATGACAGAGAATCAACTTGGACAAAGGCAAATGATGGAGGAAGTGGCTGAGCACATGGGAATTGAGTACCCCGACACTCCAGACTCTAGATATGTGGCTCATCCAATCAACGATATCCTCTTTTCTTGGGAGGAAGCAGGATCAGCCGAAAACCCCATCACAATAGATGAAGATGAGGACACATCCAGCTCCATAACAACCACTGCAACCTCGTCCAGTTCTGCGTTCTATAGAGAACCTCCAGAACACTTCTGCTGATCGACAGCTCTTTGATTATTTTTTTGTAAACAGTTGTTGTTTGGTAGTAGCTTCGTTCTTTTTAATTAATTGATTTCTTCAATGTTTTTGTGACTCTAGACATGTGGCTGAACCAGTTGTCGATTTCCTCTTTGTTTGGGAAGTGGGATCTGTGGAGAACCCAATTACCATCAAAGAGGATGAGGGGTTCTCTGAGCCAAGAAATCAAGTCAGCAAACCACCAAGACTACCAAAGAGCGACGGAGGCAAGACCAGTAGTGCGCTCCATTGAGAACTTGCAAAACTTTGAGAACTGAGCTGCTCGACAGCTATTTGATTCGGAATTATTTTGGTTGTTTTCTTGTGTTTTGTAATTCATTTTTTTGCGACTAATTGTTCTAATTTAAAGAAGTTGAATAGAAAGATAAATCATAGAAAAATTTATTAAAAAATTTTTGCACACGGATTAAAAATCAAACTAAATTTTCATTTGGCAAAAGTTTCTACACAATTTAATTGCAAAGGTGATACAAAAAGTAAAATCAATTTTAACATTTTTTAAAAATATATCAACGTTTTTGCATACATGGCAAAAAAATCTCAAACATTTTGCCTACATGATAAAAAGATAAATGGAGTTTTTGCAAATAACAAAATTTTTCATAATGTTCCTTGTACATTTGATTGAAAAATAAAAAAAAAACCTTGCAAAAAGAGAAAAAATTAATTTAAATGTTTTCTCATTTTACAAAGTAGTTGTACAATTTTTTCCTGCACTGTTATTAAATTAATTAAATGAACTTCGTTGTTTTGATTTGATCATGAAGAGATCTATCTCCTGCATGTATATTGTTCGAAAATATCAGAAAAACAATGTGTTAGGATAGGGAACGTCACTCAAGAATATCATTAGCAAAAAAAAATTAGCAATATTTTACCAATTTTTTTACAGTAAGAACTTGCATTTTTTGCATTTGCGTCAAAAAAAATAAGTTTGATTTTCGCAATTGTTTTCTAAAAGTCATGAAAAAAGTTCCTTCATGCAAAATTTTTTCTTGAAACATTTTGCATACATAATAGAAACATCATTACATTGTTTGCAACTTGCAAAAACTTCCATAACAATGTTTGTACACTTGTTACGAAGATGACAAAAAACTCGCAAATTTAAAAAAATGGATTTAACTTTTTTTGCATTACGAAGAAAAATTTTAACAAGATTTTCTTGCAGATTGGAAATTTAAAATTAATGATTTTTTGTTTTAATTTCGATCAATGAAGAACTTAATTTTGTCATGTAAGTTGTTTAAAAGTATCAGAAAAACAATTTATTAGTATAGTGAAAATCACCCAAAATTATCAAAAATGAAAAAAATTTAGCAAAAAAATAACAAGTTTTTTGTAATAATCTTTTGCAATTTTTGCATTTGCATAAGCAAAAATAAGTTTGGTTTTTGCAAATGGTTTTTAAAAAATCATGAAAAAAGGTGCATCATGCAAAAATTTGTCTCAAAAGTTTTGCATTCATGATACAAACTTTATTATGTTTTTTGCTACCTGCAACAATTTTCATAAAAATTTCCGCACACTTGTTAGATAAAATAAAAAAATTTCGCATTTTTTAGAAAAAACTTCATTCATTTTTTTTTGCATTTTAAAGAAAATTGTAGCAAAATTTTCTTGCACTGTTGAAAATTAAAATTGATGAATCTTTTGGTTTTAGTTTTTATCATTAAAGAATTCATTTTTTGCATGTATATTGTTCAAAAAAATCAGAAAAACAATATATTAGGATAATAAAAATCACCCAAAATTACCAATATTAAAAAAAATTTTAGCAAAAAAAATAACAAGTTTTTTGCAATACTATTTTGCATTTTTGCATTTGCATAAGCAAAAATAAGTTTGGTTTTTGCAAATGGTTTTTAAAAAATCATGAAAAAAGGTGCATCGTGCAAAAATTTGTCTCAAAAGTTTTGCATACATGATACAAACTTTATTATGTTTTTTGCTACCTGCAACAATTTTCATAAAAACTTCCGCACACTTGTTAGATAAAATAAAAAATTTTCGCATTTTTTAGAAAAAGATTCATTCAATTTTTTTTGCATTTTAAAGAAAATTGTAGCTAAATTTTCTTGCACTGTTAAAAATTAAAACTAATGAATCTTTTGGTTTTAATTTTGATCATTAAAGAATTCATTTTTTGCATGTATATTGTTCAAAAATATCAGAAAAACAATGTAATAGGATAGGGAATATCAGTCAAAGTTATCAATAATGAAAAATTTTTATGACAAGTCTTTTTAGAAGAAAAATTTGCATTTTTTGCATTTCCAATAAGAAAAATTGCATCAATTTTTTTGCATTATGAAAAAAAAAGTGTAAAAAGGTTTCTTGCACAGTCAAAATTTAAAAATAATGAGTTTATTTGTTTTAGTTTTGATCAATAAAGAATTCAATTTATGGTTGGTTGTTGTTCAAAAATATCAGAAAATGAATGTATTAGGACAGGGAATATCACTCAAAAAAATCAATAATGAAAATACATTAGCAATAAATTAACAAGTTTTTTACAATAAGATTCGCAATTTTTGCATTCTCATGAAAAAAAATAAGTTTGGTTTTTGCAATTTTTTTTTAAAAATCATGTTAAAAGTTGCATCATGCATTATTCTTGCTCAAAATTTTGCATACACGATAGAGACATCATTAATTTTTCGCAACCTGCAACAATTTTGGTAAAATGTTTCACACACTTGTTAATTGAAACCCAAAAAAATTGCTTTTTAAGAAAAGGTTCCTTTAATTTTTTTTTGCATTTTCGAGAACAATGCAGCAAAATTTTTTTGCACTGTTGAAAATTGAAATTAATGAAGTTTTTTGTTTCAATTTTGATCATTAAAGAATTCATTTTTTGCATGATATTGTTCAAAAATATCAAAAACATCAGAAAACAATGTATAAGAATGAGGAATATCAGTCATTTGCATTCGCATAAGCAAAAATAAGTTCGGTTTTTGCAAATTGTTTTCAAAAAGTCATGAAAATTTAGAATTGCTTTTTTCATTATTCAAGAAAGCAACTCTTCAAAAATGCAAAATTTTTAGCAAAAATTTCACAAAATTTTTTTAAAAGAAAAGTTTGCATTTTTTGCATTTCCAATAAGAAAAATTGCAGTAAATTTTTTTGCATTATGAAGAAAAAGTGTAACAAGATTTTATTGCACAGTCGAAATTTAAAATTATTGAAATTTGTTTGTTTTAGTTTTGATCATTAGAGAAGTCAACTTTTGGTTGTATGTTGTTCAAAAATATCAGAAAAATAATATTTTAGGATAGGGAAAATTACTCAAAAATATCAATGATGAAAAAAAAAATTTTAGCAATAATTAACAAAATTTTTACAATAAAAATTTGAAACTTTTGCATTCGCATAAAAAAAAGTTGGTTTTCGCAATTGTTTTTTAAAAATCATAAAAATAGTTCCTTCATGCAAAGTTTTTCTTGAAAAATTTTGCATACATGATAGAAACATCATCACATTGTTTGCAACTTGCAAAAACTTTCATAACATTTTTTGCACACTTGTTACGAAAACGACAAAAAACTCGCAATTTAGAAAAAAATGTGTTTAAATTTTCTGCATTACGAAGAAAAATTTTAACAAGATTTTCTTGCAGTGTTGAAATTTAAAATTAATGATTTTTTTGTTTTAATTTCGTCAATGAAGAACTTAATTTTTTCATTTATGTTGTTTAAAAATATCAGAAAAACAGTTTTTAGGATAGGGAAAATCACTCAAAATTATCAAAAATGAAAAAAACTTGAGCAATAAAACTACAAGTGGTTTACAATAATAATTTGCATTTTTTTCCATTTTCATAAGCAAAAATAAGTTTGGTTTTTGCAAATGGTTTTTAAAAAATCATGAAAAAAGGTGCCTTATGCAAAAATTTGACTCGGAAAGATTGAATTCATGATAGAAACACTATTATGTTTTTGCAACCTGCAACAATTTTCATAAAAACTTCTGCACACTTGTTGGATAAATTAAAAAAACTTTCGCATTTTTTAGAAAAAGATTCATTCAATTTTTTTTATTTTAAAGAAAATTGTAGCAAAATTTTCTTGCACTGTTGAAAATTAAAATTAATGAATCTTTTGTTTTTAAATTTGATCAATAAAAAACTCATTTTTTGCTTGTATATTGTTCAAAAATATCAGAAAAACAATGTATTAGAAATGGGAATATCAGTCAAAATTATCAATAATGAAAACTTTTTGTGATAAGTCTTTTTAGAAGAAAAGTTTGCATTTTTTGCATTTCCAATAAGAAAAACTGCCTTAATTTTTTTTGCATTATGAAGAAAAAGTGTAAAAAGATTTCTTGCACAGTCGTAATTTAAAATTAATGAGTTTTTTTGTTTTAGCTTTGATCAAAAAAGAATTCAATTTATGGTTGGTTGTTGTTCAAAAATATCAGAAAACAATTTATTAGAATAGGGAAAATCAGTCAAAATTATCAATAATGAAAACTTTTTGTGACAAGTCTTTTTAGAAGAAAAGTTTCCATTTTTGGCATTTCCAATAAGAAAAATTGGATTAATTTTTTTTGCATTATGAAGAAAAAGTGTAAAAATAATTCTTGCACAGTCAAAATTTAAAAATAATGAGTTTTTTTGTTTTTGTTTTAGTTTTGATCAAAAAAAAATTCAATTTATGGTTGGTTTTTGCTCAATAATATCAGAAAAACAATGTATTAGGATCGGGAATATTACTCAAAAATTTCAATAATGAAAAAATGTTCGCAATAAATTAACAAATTTTTTACAATAAAAGTTCGCATTTTTTTGCATTCTCATAAGTAAAAGTTTGGTTTTTGCAATTTTTTCAAAAAAAAAAAATCAAGTAAAAAGGTGCATCATGCAATATTTTTGCTCAAAAATTTTGCATACACGATAGAAACATCATTAATTTTTTGCAACCTGCAACAATTTTGGTAAAATTTTTCGCACACTTGTTAATTGAAATCCAAAAAATTTGCATTTTAAGAAAAATTTCTTTTAATTTTTTTGCATTTTCGATAACAATGAAGCAAAGTTCTTTTTGCACAGTTGACAACTAAAATTAATGAAATTTTTTTGTTTTAATTTTGATCATTAAAGAATTGATGTTGTTCGAAAACATCAGAAAACAATGTATTAGTATGAGGAAAATCAGTCGTTTGCATTCGCATAAGCAAAAATAAGTTTGGTTTTTGCAAATGGTTTTTAAAAAGTCATGAAGTTATAGAATTGCATTTTTCATTAATGAAGAATGCAATTCTTCAATAATGAAAAATTTTTTGCAAAAATTTCACAAAATTTTGTAAATGAAAAGTTTGCGTTTTTTGCAATTCCAATAAGAAAAATTGCAGTAAATTTTTTTGCATTATGAAGAAAAAGTGTAACAAGAATTTATTGCACAGTCGAAATTTAAAATTAACGAAGTTTTTTGTTTTAGTTTTGATCAATAGAGAATTCAACTTTTGGTTGTATGTTGTTCAAAAATATCAGAAAAACAATATATTAGGCTAGGGAATATCACTCGAAAATATCAATAATGAAAAAAAACTTAAGCAAACAATTAACAAACTTTTTACAATAAATTTTTGAATTTTTTGCATTCGCATAAAAAAAATAAGTTTGATTTTTGCAATTTTTTAAAGAAAAATCATGCAAAAAGTTTTCATCATGCAATATTGTTTCTCAAAAATTTTGCATACATGATAGAAACATTCTTAAATTTTTTGCAACCTGCAACAATTTTATTAAAATTTTTTGCACACTTGTTAAATGACA
This sequence comes from Symsagittifera roscoffensis, assembly GCF_963678635.1. Taxonomy (NCBI): domain Eukaryota; kingdom Metazoa; phylum Xenacoelomorpha; order Acoela; family Convolutidae; genus Symsagittifera; species Symsagittifera roscoffensis. The sequence goes on from NC_087071.1 coordinate 15,593,724, forward strand.
TCCAAAAAATTTGCATTTTAAGAAATGTTTCTTTTAATTTTTGTTTTGCATTTTCAAGAAAAACGTAGCTAAATTTTTTTGCACTGTTGAAAATTAATATTAATGAATTGTTTTTTGTTTTATGTTCTAGGATAGAGAATATCACTCAAAGTTAACAAAAAGAAACTTTTTTAGCAATAAGTTAACAAGTTTTTTTACAATAAAATTTGCTTTTTTCAGTAGAATTAAAAAATTGAGTTTGGTTTTTGCGACTTTTTAAATAAAATCATTTAAAAACTTGCATCATGCAATATTTATTCTCAAAAATTTTGCATACATGATAGAAACATCATTAATTGTTTTGCAAGCTGCAAGAATTTTGGTAAAGTTTTTCGCACACTTGTTTAAAAAAATCCAAAAAAGTCGCACTTTGAGAAAAGTTTCATTCAATTTTTTCGCATTTTAAAGGAAAATGTAGAAAAATTTTTTTTTCACTGTTGAAAATTAAAATTAATGAATCTTTTGGTTTTTATTTTGATTAAAAAAGATTTCATTATTTGCAGGTACATTGTTCAAAAACATCAGGAAAACAATGTATTAGAATAGGGAATATCAGTCAAAGTCATCAATAATGAAAAATTTATAGCAAAAAATTAACAAGTCTTTTTAAAAGAAAAGTTTGCATGCAAAAAGCATTTCCAAAAAGAAAAAATGCATTAAATTTTTTTGCATTATGAAGAAAGTGTTTAACAAGATTTTCTTGCAGTGTTGAAATTTAAAATTAATGATTTTTTTGTTTTAATTTTGATCAATGAAGAACTTAATTTTATCATTTTTGTTGTTTAAAAATATCAGAAAAACTATTTTTCTAGGATAGTGAAAATCACTCAAAATTATCAAAAATGAAAAAAACTTTAGAAATTAAATAAAAAGTTTAGTACAATAATATTTTGCATTTGTTGCAATAGCATAAACAAAAATAAGTTTGGTTTTTGCAAATGGTTTTTGAAAAACCTTGAAAAAAGGTGCATCAAGCAAAAATTTGTCTCAAAAAATTTGCATACATGATAGAAACACTCTTATGTTTTTTGCAACCTGCAACAATTTTCATAAAAACTTCCACACACTTTTTAGAAAAATTTAAAAAAATTCGCATTTTTTAGAAACAGATTCATTCAATTTTTTTTTTGCGTTTTAAAGAAAATTGTAGCTAAATTTTCTTGCACTGTTAAAAATTAAAACTAATGAATCTTTTGGTTTTAATTTTGATCATTAAAGAATTCATTTTTTGCATGTATATTGTTCAAAAATATCAGAAAAACAATGTATTAGATTATCAGTCAAAGTTATCAAAAATGAAAAATTTTTGTGACAAGTCTTTTTGGAAGAAAAGTTTGCATTTTTTGCATTTCCAATAAGAAAAACTGCATTAAATTTCTTTGCATTATGAAGAAAAAAGTGTAAAAAGATTTCCTGCACAGTCAAAATTTAAAATTATTGATTTTTTTTGTTTTAGTTTTGATCAATAAAGAATTCAATTTATGGTTGGTTGTTGTTCAAAAATATCAGAAAAACAATGTATTAGGATAAGGAATATCACTCAAAAATATCAATAATAAAAGTTTTAGCAATAAATTAACAAGTTTTTTACAATAAAATTTGCTTTTTTACATTTGAATTAAAAAATTGAGTTTGGTTTTTGCGATTTTTTAAATAAAATCATTTAAAAACTTGCATCATGCAATATTTTTTCTCAAAAAATTTGCGTACTTGATAAAAACATCATTAATTTTTTTACAAGCTGCAAAAATTTTGGTAAAATTTTTTGCACATTTGTTGACAAAAATCCAAAAAAGTCGCATTTTGAGAAAAGTTTCATTCAATTTTTTCGCATTTTAAAGGAATTTGTAGAAAGATTTTATTCACTGTTGAAAATTAAATATAATGAATCTTTTGGTTTTTATTTTGATCAAAAAAGGTTTCATTATTTGCATGTATGTTGTTCAAAAACATCAGAAAAACAATGTATTAGAATAGGGAATATCAGTCAAAGTCATCAAAAAGGGAAAAAATTATAGCAAAAAATTCACAAGTCTTTTTAAAAGAAAAATTTGCATTTTTTGCTTTTCCAAAAAGAAAAATTGCATTCAATTTTTTTGCATTATGAAGAAAGAGTTTAACAAGATTTCCTTGCACAGTCGAAATTCAAAATTAATGAAGTTTTTTGTTTTAATTTTGATCAATAAAGAATTAAATTTTTGGTTTTATGTTGTTCAAAAATATCAGAAAAACAATGTATTAGATTATCAGTGAAAGTTACCAAAAATGAAAATTTTTTGTGACAAGTCTTTTTGGAAGAAAAGTTTGCATTTTTTGCATTTCCAATAAGAAAAACTGCATTAAATTTTTTTTGCATTATGAAGAAAAAGTGTAAAAAGATTTCTTGCACAGTCAAAATTTAAAATTATTGATTTTTTTGTTTTAGTTTTGATCAATAAAGAATTCAATTTATGGTTGGTTGTTGTTCAAAAATATCAGAAAAACAATGTATTAGGATAAGGAATATCACTCAAAAATATCAATAATGAAAAAGTTTTAGCAATAAATTAATAAGTTTTTTACAATAAAATTTGCTTTTTTGCATTTGAATTAAAAAATTGAGTTTGGTTTTTGCAATTTTTTAAATAAAATCATTTAAAAACTTGCATCATGCAATATTTTTTCTCAAAAAATTTGCGTACTTGATAAAAACATCATTAATTTTTTTGCAAGCTGCAAAAATTTCGGTAAAATTTTTTGCACATTTGTTGACAAAAATCCAAAAAAGTCGCATTTTGAGAAAAGTTTCATTCAATTTTTTCGCATTTTGAAGGAATTTGTCGAAAGATTTTCTTCACTGTTGAAAATTAAATATAATGAATCTTTTGGTTTTTCTTTTGATCAAAAAAGATTTCATTATTTGCATGTATGTTGTTCAAAAACATCAGAAAAACAATGTATTAGAATAGGGAATATCAGTCAAAGTCATCAAAAAGGAAAAATTTATAGCAAAAAATTCACAAGTCTTTTTAAAAGAAAATTTGCATTTTTTGCTTTTCCAAAAAGAAAAATTGCATTCAATTTTTTTTGCATTATGAAGAAAGAGTTTAACAAGATTTTCTTGCACAGTCGAAATTCAAAATTAATGAAGATTTTTGTTTTAATTTTGATCAAAAAAGAATTCAATTTTTGGTTTTATGTTGTTCAAAAATATCAGAAAAACAATGTATTAGGATAGGTTATATCACTCAAAAATATCGATAATGAAAAATTTTTAGCAATAATTTAATAAATTTGTTACATTAAAATTTTGCAATTTTTGCATTCGCATTAAAAAAACAAGTTTGGTTTTTGAAATTTAAAAAAAAATCATGTAAAAAGTTGTTTACAATGTTTTTTAGAAGAAAAGTTTGCATTTTTTGCATTTCCAATAAGAAAAACTGCATTAAATTTTTTTGCATTATGAAGAAAAAGTGTAAAAAGATTTCTTGCACAGTCAAAATTTAAATTTAATGATTTTTTTTGTTTTAGTTTTGATCAATAAAGAATTCAATTTATGGTTGGTTGTTGTTCGAAAACATCAGAAAACAATGTATAAGAATGAGGAAAATCAGTCATTTGCATTTGCACAAGCAAAAATAAGTTTGGTTTTTGCAAATGGTTTTTAAAAAGTCATGAAGTTATAGAATTGCATTTTTCCTTATTGATGAATGCAATTCTTCAATAATGAAAAATTTTTAGCGAAAATTTCACAAAAGTTTGTAAATGAAAAGTTTGCGTTTTTTGCATTTCCAATAAGAAAAATTGCAGTAAATTTTTTTGCATTATGAAGAAAAAGTGTAACAAGATTTTATTGCACAGTCGAAATTTAAAATTAACGAAATTTTTTGTTTTAGTTTTGATCAATAGAGAATTCAACTTTCGGTTGTATCTTGTTCAAAAATATCAGAAAAACAATATATTAGGATAGGGAATATCACTCGAAAATATCATAATGAAAAAAAACTTAAGCAATAAATTAACAAACTTTTTACAATAAAATTTTGAATTTTTGCGTTAGCATAAAAAAATTAAGTTTGATTTTTGCAATTTTTTAAAGAAAAATCATGTAAAAAGTTGCATCATGCAATATTGTTTCTCAAAAATTTTGCATACATGATAGAAACATTCTTAAATTTTTTGCAACCTGCAACAATTTTATTAAAATTTTTTGCACACTTGTTAAATGACATCCAAAAAACTTGCATTTTAAGAAATGTTTCTTTTAATTTTTCTTTTGCATTTTCAAGAAAAACGTAGCTAAATTTTTTTGCACTTTTGAAAAAAAAAATAATGAATTTTTTTTTGTTTTAATTTTGATAAAAAAAAAATCCATTTGTTGCATGATGTTGTTCAAAAATATCAGAAAACAATGTACCAGGATAGAGAATATCACTCAAAATTATCAAAAAAAGAAAACTTTTTAGCAATAAGTTAACAAGTTTTTTCACAATAAAATTTGCTTTTTTGCATTTGAATTAAAAAATTGAGTTTGGTTTTTGCGATTTTTTAAATAAAATCATTTAAAAACTTGCATCATGCAATAATTTTTCTCAAAAATTTTGCGTACATGATAGAAACATCATTAATTTTTTTGCAAGCTGCAAAAATTTCGGAAACATTTTTTGCACATTTGTTGACAAAAATCCGAAAAAATCGCACTTTGAGAAAAATTTCATTCAATTTTTTCGCATTTTAAAGGAAAATGAAAAAAAATTTTCTTCACTGTTGAAAATTAAATTTAATGAATTTTTTTGTTTTTTATTTTGATTAAAAAAGATTTCATTATTTGCATGTACATTGTTCAAAAACATCAGAAAAACAATGTATTAGAATAGGGAATATCAGTCAAAGTCATCAATATGAAAAATTTATAGCAAAAAATTCACAAGTCTTTTTAAAAGAAAAATTTGCATTTTTTGCTTTTCCAAAAATAAAAATTGCATTCAATTATTTTGCATTATGAAGCAAGAGTTTAACAAGATTTTCTTGCACAATCGAAATTCAAAATTAATGAATTTTTTGTTTTAGTTTTGATCAATAAAGAATTCAATTTTTGGTTTTATGTTGTTCAAAAATATCAGAAAAACATTGTATTAGGATAGGTTATATCACTCGATAATATCGATAATGAAAAAATTTTAGCTATAAATTAATAAGTTTGTTACATTAAAGTTTTGCAATTTATGCATTCACATTCAAAAAAACAAGTTTGGTTTTTGAAATTTTAAAAAAAATTATGTAAAAAGTTGTTTACAATGTTTTTTAGAAGAAAAGTTTTCGTTTTTTGCATTTCCAATAAGAAAAATTGCAGTAATTTTTTTGCATTATGAAGAAAAAGTGTAACAAGATTTTATTGCACAGTCGAAATTTAAAATTAACGAATTTTTTGTTTTAGTTTTGATCAATAGAGAATTCAACTTTTGTTTGTATCTTGTTCAAAAATATCAGAAAAACAATATATTAGGATAGGGAATATCACTCGAAAATATCATAATGAAGAAAAATTAAGCAATTATTTAACAAACTTTTTACAATAAAATTTTGAATTTTTGCATTAGCATAAAAATAATAAGTTTGATTTTTGCAATTTTTTAAAGAAAAATCATGAAAAAGTTGCATCATGCAATAATGTTTCTCAAAAATTTTGCATACATGATAGAAAAGTTCTTAAATTTTTTGCAACCTGCAACAATTTTATTAAAATTTTTTGCACACTTATTAAATGACATCCAAAAAATTTGTATTTTAAGAAATGTTTCTTCTAATTTTTCTTTTGCATTTTCAAGAAAAACTTAGCTAAATTTTTTTGCACTGTTGAAAATTAAAATTATTGAATTTTTTTTTGTTTTAAATTTGATTTAAAAAAATTCCATTTGTTGCATGATGTTGTTCAAAAATATCAGAAAACAATGTACCAGGATAGAGAATATCACTCAAAATTATCAAAAAAAGAAAACTTTTTAGCAATAAGTTAACAAGTTTTTTCACAATAAAATTTGCTTTTTTGCATTTGAATTAAAAAATTGAGTTTGGTTTTTGCGATCATTTAAAAACTTGCATCATGCAATATTTTTTCTCAAAAATTTTGCATACATGATAGAAAAATCATTAATTTTTTTGCAAGCTGCAAAAATTTCGGTACAATTTTTTGCACACTTGTTGACAAAAATCCGAAAAAGTCCCATTTTGAGAAAAGTTTCATTCAATTTTTTCGCATTTTAAATGAATTTGTAGAAAGATTTTCTTCACTGTTGAAAATTAAAATTAATGAATCTTTTGGTTTGTATTTTGATCAAAAAAGATTTCATTATTTGCATGTATGTTGTTCAAAAACATCAGAAAAACAATGTATTAGAATAGGGAATATCAGTCAAAGTCATCAATAATGAAAAAATTATAGCAAAAAATTCACAAGTCTTTTTAAAAGAAAAATTTGCATTTTTTGCTTTTCCAAAAAAAAATTGCGTTCAATTTTTTTGCATTATGAAGGAAGAGTTTAACAAGATTTTCTTGCACAGTCGAAATTCAAAATTAATGAATTTTTTTGTTTTAGTTTTGATCAATAAAGAATTCAATTTTTGGTTTTATGTTGTTCAAAAATATCAGAAAAACAATGTATTAGGATAGGTTATATCACTCGAAAATATCGATAATGAAAAGTTTTTAGCAATAAAATAATAAGTTTGTTACATTAAAATTTTGCAATTTTTGCATTCGCATTAAAAAAAACTATTTTGGTTTTTGAAATTTTTGAAAAAAATCATGTAAAAAGTTGTTTACAATATTTTTTAGAAGAAAAATTTGCATTTTTTGAATTTCCAATAAGAAAAATTGCAGTATTTTTTTTTGCATTATGAAGAATTTTGCATACATGATAGAAACATCCTTAAAATTTTTGCAACCTGCAACAATTTTGTTAAAATTTTTCGCCTACTTGTTAAATGAAATCCAAGAAATTTGTTTGTTAAGAAATGTTTCTTTTAATTTTTCTTGTGCATTTTCAAGAAAAACGTAATTAAATTTTTTTGCACTGTCAAAAATATCAGAAAAACAAAGTATGAGGGTAAGAAATATCACTCAAAAATATCAATAATGAAAAAAAATTTAGCAATAAATTAATAAGATTGTTACATTAAGATTTTGCAATTCTTGCATTCGCATAAAAAAAATAGGTTTGGTTTTTGAGATTTAAAAAAGAATCATGTAAAAAGGTGCATCAGGCAATATTTTTGCTCAATTTTTTTTTCTATACAAGATAAAAACATCATTAATTTTTTGCAACCTGCAACAATTTTGGTATAATTTTTCACACACTTGTTAAATGAAATCCAAAAAGTTTGCATTTTAAGAAAAATTTCCTTGAATTGTTTTTTTGCATTTTCGAGAACAATGTAGCAAAATTTTTTTGCACTGTTGAAAACTAAAATGAATGAATTTTTTTGTTTTAAATTTGATCATTAAAGAATTCATTTTTTGCATGATGTTGTTCGAAAAAATCAGAAATTAGGGTAATAGAATAGGGAATATCAGTCATTTGCATTTGCATAAGCAAAAACAAGTTTGGTTTTTGCAAATAGTTTTTCAAAAATCATGAAATTATAGAATTGCTTTTTTTATTATTGAGGAATGCAATTCTTCAATAATGAAAAAATTTTAGCAAAAAATTTACAAGCTTTTATTAGACCTTATAAAAATTTACAAGGTTTTATTGCATTTAATTTTTTGCATTAAGAAGAAAAAGTGTAACAAGACTTTATTGCATAGTCGAAATTTAAAATTAATGAATTTTTTTGTTTTAGTTTTGATCAATGAAAAATTTAATTTTTGATTGTATGTTGCACAAAAATATCAGAAAAACAATGCATTAGGATAGGCAATATCACTCAAAAAAATCAATCATGCAAAAAACTTTAGCAATAAATTAACAAGTTTTTTAAAATAAAATTTTGCATTTTTTGCATTCGCATAAAAAGAATAAGTTTGTTTTTTTTTACAATTTTTTTTAAAAAACCATGTAAAAAATAGCATCATGCAAAATTTTCCTCAAAAATTTTGCATACATGGAAGAAACTTCGTAAAATTTTTTGCACATTCATTAAATGAAATCCAAAAAACTCGCTTTATGAGAAAAGTTTCATAAAATTTTCTCTTATTTTAAAGAAAAATGTAGCAAGATTTTCTCGCACGATTGAAAATTAAAATTACTGATTTTCTTTGTTTTAATTTTGATCATTAAAGAATTCTTTTTTTGCAGGTATTTTTTTCGTATTTTTCGTATTTTACTCAAAGTTATCAAAAAGGAAAAGTTTTTAGCAAACATAACAAGTTTTTTGCAATAAAATTTTGCGTTTTTTGCATATGCATAAGAAAAAATAAGATTGGTTTTTGCAAATGGTTTTTAAAAAATCATGAAAAAAAGTTGCATCTAGCAAAAAATTTTTCTTGAAATTTTTGCATACATGATAGAAACATCATCTCATTTAATAAAACTTCATATCATAAAAATAATTAGGATAAAATGATTAGGTTAAAAAATCAAAAAGATTCGCATTTAGAGAAAAAATGAATCAATTTATTTTTCGAATTTTAAAGAAAAATGTAGCAAGACTTTCTTGCACGATTGAAAATTAAATTTAATGGTTTTTCTTTGTTTTATTTTTGATCATTAAAGAATTTATTTTTTGCGGGTATTTTCTTCAAAAAAAACAGAAAAACAATTCATTAGGAATATCACTCAAAATCAACAAAAATGAAAAGTTTTTAGCAAAAATATAACAAGTTTCTTGCAATGAAACTTTGTGTTTTTTGCATATGCATAAGGAAAAATAAATTTGATTTTTACAAATGGTGTTTAAAGAATCATGAAAAAAGGTGCATCATGCAAAAATTTTTCTCGAAAGTTTTGCATATATGATAGAAACATCATTACATTTTTTTCAACCTGCAACAATTTTCATAAGATTTTCCTGCAACACTTGTTAAATAAAATCAAAAAATTTTGCATATAAAGAAAAAGATTCTTTCATTTTTTTCGCATTTAAAAGAAAAATAAAGCAAGATTTTCTTGCACGGTTGAAAATTAAAAATAATGAAATTTTTTTTTTTTTTTTGATCCTTGAAGATTTCATTTTTTGCTTGATGTTGTTCAAAAATATCAGAAAAACAATGAATTAGGATAGAGAATGTCACTCAAAGTTATCAACAAAGAAATGTGTTAAGCTTTTAAAGTTTTTTTTAAAATAGAATTTTGCATTTTTTGCATTCGCCTAAAAAATTTGGTTTTTGCAATGTTTTTAAAATCATAAAAAAAAATTGCATAATGCAAAAATTTTTCTCAAAAATTTTGCAAACGTGATGGAAACTTTACGACATTTTTAGCAACCTGCAATAATTTTCGTAAAATTTTTCGCGCACTTGTTAAAAAAATCAAAAACTTTTGCAAATAGACAAAAAAATGATTCATTTAGTTTTTTCGCATTTTAAAGAAAATCGTAGCAAGAATTTCTTGCACTGTTAAAAATTCAAAATTATGATTTTTTTTTAGTTTTTATCAAATAAAAATTCATTTTTTGCATGCATGTTTTTCAAAACAATGTACTAGGTGAAGGAATATCACTCAAAATTATCAAAAATGAAAAAGTTTTTTGCACTAGTTTTCTACAATAAGATTTTGCTTTTTTTTGCATATGCATAAGAAAAAATAAGTTTGGTGTTCGCTAATGGTTTTTAAAAAATCATGAAAAAAGGTGCAGCATGCAAAAATTTGTCTCAAAAATTTTGCATACATGATAGAATTATCATTACATTTTTTGCAACCTGCAACACTTTTCATAAGATTTTCTTCACACTTGTAAACAAAATCAAAAAAATTCGCATTTAAAGAAAATATTCATTCAATTTTTTCCCATGTTAAAGATTGATGAAAAATAAAGAGTGAAAATTAAAATTAAGGAAATTCTTTGTTTTAATTTTGATCATTGAAGACTTCATTTTTTGCTTGATGTTGTTCAAAAATATCAGAAAAACAATGTATTTGAAGTTGTTCAAAAATATCAGAAAAACAATGCAAGTTTGATTTTTGCAAATGGTTTTTAAAGAATCATGAAAAAAGGTTCATTGGGTAAAAATTTTTTTCTTGCAAACTTTGCATGCATGATAGAAACATCATTACATTTTTTCCAACTCGCAAAAATTTTCAGAAAATTTTTCGCACATTTGTTACAAACCCGACAAAAAAACTTTGCATTATGAATAAAAAGGTAGAAGAAAAATTTCTTGCACGGTTGAAAATTAAAAATAATGAAATTTTTTTTTTTTTGATCCTTGAAGATTTCATTTTTTGCTTGATGTTGTTCAAAAATATCAGAAAAACAATGAATTAGGATAGAGAATGTCACTCAAAGTTATCAACAAAGAAATGTGTTAAGCTTTTAAAGATTTTTTTAAAATAGAATTTTGCATTTTTTGCATTCGCCTAAAAAATTTGGTTTTTGCAATGTTTTTAAAATCATAAAAAAAAATTGCATAATGCAAAAATTTTTCTCAAAAATTTTGCAAACGTGATGGAAACTTTACGACATTTTTAGCAACCTGCAATAATTTTCGTAAAATTTTTCGCGCACTTGTTAAAAAAATCAAAAACTTTTGCAAATAGACAAAAAAATGATTCATTTAGTTTTTTCGCATTTTAAAGAAAATCGTAGCAAGAATTTCTTGCACTGTTAAAAATTCAAAATTATGATTTTTTTTTAGTTTTTATCAAATAAAAATTCATTTTTTGCATGCATGTTTTTCAAAACAATGTACTAGGTGAAGGAATATCACTCAAAATTATCAAAAATGAAAAAGTTTTTTGCACTAGTTTTCTACAATAAGATTTTGCTTTTTTTGCATATGCATAAGAAAAAATAAGTTTGGTGTTCGCTAATGGTTTTTAAAAAATCATGAAAAAAGGTGCAGCATGCAAAAATTTGTCTCAAAAATTTTGCATACATGATAGAATTATCAATACATTTTTTGCAACCTGCAACACTTTTCATAAGATTTTCTTCACACTTGTAAACAAAATCAAAAAAATTCGCATTTAAAGAAAATATTCATTCAATTTTTTCCCATGTTAAAGATTGATGAAAAATAAAGAGTGAAAATTAAAATTAAGGAAATTCTTTGTTTTAATTTTGATCATTGAAGACTTCATTTTTTGCTTGATGTTGTTCAAAAATATCAGAAAAACAATGTATTTGAAGTTGTTCAAAAATATCAGAAAAACAATGCAAGTTTGATTTTTGCAAATGGTTTTTAAAGAATCATGAAAAAAGGTTCATTGGGTAAAAATTTTTTTCTTGCAAACTTTGCATGCATGATAGAAACATCATTACATTTTTTCCAACTCGCAAAAATTTTCAGAACATTTTTCGCACATTTGTTACAAACCCGACAAAAAAACTTTGCATTATGAATAAAAAGGTAGAAGAAAAATTTCTTGCACTGTTGAAAGTTAAAATTAATGATTTTTTTTTGTTTTAATTCCGATCAATAAAGATATCAATTTTTTGTATGTATGTTGTTCAAAATTATCAGAAAAATAATGTATTAGGATAGGGAACATCACTCAAAATTATCACTAATGAGAAATTTTAGCAATAATTTAACAAGTTTCTGACAATAAAAATTTGAATTTTTTCCTAGCATTAGAAAAAATAGGTTCGTTTTTAGCAAATTCCTATTAAAAAATATGAAAAAAAGTGCATCATGCAATAATTTTTCTCAAAAGTTTTGATCACATGATAGAAACATCACCTCATTTTTTGCAGCCTGCAACAATTTTCATAAATTTTTTTCGCAAACTTGTTAAAAAATCAAAAAGTTTCGGATTTAGAAAAAAAAATTCAGTTAATTTTTTCGCTTTTCAAAAAAACTGTTACAAGATTTTCTTGCACTCTTAAAAATTCTTATTAATGAATTTTTTCGTTTTAATTTCGATCAAAAAGTAATTCATTTTTTGCATGTGTGTTGTTCAAAAAAATTCAGAAGAACAATGTAGGTTAGGGAACATCACTCAAAGTTATCAATATTAAAAAGTTTTTTACAATAAAATTTTACATTTGCATATTACAGTTTTTTGGATTTGCATTGAAAAATAAGTTTGGTTTTTGCAAATGTTTTTTTTTATAATCTTGAAAAAGTTTGCATCAAGCAAAAGTTTTTTTTCAAAAAATTTTGCATTGATGATGGAAACATCGTTACAGTTTTTGTAACTTGCAAAAACTTTCAAAAAATTTTTCGCATATCTGATTTTTAACATTTATCTTGCGTTTTTAAAAACTAGAATTTCTTCCTTTTAACTTTGATCATTAAAAAATCTTTTTTTTTCACGTATCTTGATCGAAAATTTTAAAAAACAGTGTATTAAGGTAGGAAAAAGCACTCGAAGTCTTGAATTTTGATAATTTCTCACAAACTTTTTTTGCAAGTTTTTTGCAATTATTTTTTGATTTTTCACATGTTCATAAAAAAAAGGAAGTTCGTTTGCTGCAAATATATTTTTTTTAAAATATGAAAAAAGTTGCACCTTGCAAAAAGTTTCTCAAAGTTTTTCGCATACTTGTTAAAAGAACACTGCACGTTTTGCATCTAATAGAAAAGTAACATACGTTTTTTCGTTGAAAAGCATTTAAATTGAAATGAAACTGACCATGACAAGGTTTTCGTGAAGAAATATTTACAAACAATCAATTATTTTGAAAAAATCAGACTCAAATTTGGAGTTCTGAACTTTTCGAGTTCTGTATAAAAATGCTGAGCCCAGAGTTTGCGTAGATTTAAGTTTCTGATTAGAATTTTTTCCAGACGAGTCGTTTCCTTGATAAGCTTGGTGTCTTTTCGGCTCCTTACCATCGTAAATTATGGAAACTTTACGACATTTTTAGCAACCTGCAATAATTTTCGTAAAATTTTTCGCGCACTTGTTAAAAAAATCAAAAACTTTTGCAAATAGACAAAAAAATGATTCATTTAGTTTATTCGCATTTTAAAGAAAATCGTAGCAAGAATTTCTTGCACTGTTAAAAATTCAAAATTATGATTTTTTTTTTAGTTTTTATCAAACAAGAATTCATTTTTTGCATGCATGTTTGTCAAAAATATCAGAAAAACAATGTAGTAGGTGAAGGAATATCACTCAAAATTATCAAATATTGAAAAAGTTTTTTGCACTAGTTTTCTACAATAAGATTTTGCTTTTTTTGCATATGCATAAGAAAAACTAAGTTTGGTGTTCGCTAATGGTTTTTAAAAAATCATGAAAAAAGGTGCAGCATGCAAAAGTTTGTCTCAAAAATTTTGCATACATGATAGAATTATGATTACATTTTTTGCAACCTGCAACACTTTTCATAAGATTTTCTTCACACTTGTAAACAAATAAAAATTGCCATTTAAAGAAAAAATTCATTCAATTTTTTCCCATTTTTAAGATTGATGAAAAATAAAGAGTGAAAATTAAAATTAATGGAATTCTTTGTTTTAATTTTGATCATTGAAGACTTCTTTTTTTGCTTGATGTTGTTCAAAAATATCAGAAAAACAATGCAAGTTTGATTTTTGCAAATGGTTTTTAAAGAATCATGAAAAAAGATTCATTGGGTAAAATTTTTTTTCTCGCAAATTTTGCATGCATGATAGGAACATCATTACATTTTTTCCAACTCGCAAAAATTTTCAGAAAATTTTTCGCACACTTGTTACAAACCCGACAAAAAAACTTTGCTCTATGAATAAAAATGTAGAAGAAAAATTTCTTGCACTGTTGAAAGTTAAAATTAATAATTTTTTTTTGTTTTAATTTCGATCAATAAAGATATCAATTTTTTGTATGTATGTTGTTCAAAATTATCAGAAAAAATAATGTATTAGGATAGGGAACATCACTCAAAATTATCACTAATGAGAAATTTTAGCAATAGTTTAACAAGTTTCTGACAAAAAAAAATTGAATTTTTTCCTAGCATTAGAAAAAATAGGTTCGTTTTCAGCAATTTCCTATTAAAAAATATGAAAAAAAGTGCATCATGCAATAACTTTTCTCAAAAATTTTGATCACATGATAGAAACATCACCTCATTTTTTGCAGCCTGCAACAATTTTCATAAATTTTTTCCGCAAACTTGTTAAAAAATCAAAAAGTTTCGGATTTAGAAAAAAAAATTCAGTTAATTTTTTCGCTTTTCAAAAAAAAACTATTGCAAGATTTTCTTGCACTCTTAAAAGTTCTTATCAATGAATTTTTTCGTTTTAATTTCGATCAAAAAATAATTCATTTTTTGCATGTATGTTGTTCAAAAAAATCAGAAAAACAATGTAGGATAGGGAACATCACTCAAAGTTATCAATTTTAAAAAGTTTTTTACAATAAAATTTTACATTTGCATATTACAGTTTTTTGGACTTGCATTGAAAAACAAGTTTGGTTTTTGCAAATGTTTTTTTTTAAATCTTGAAAAAATTTGCATCAAGCAAAAGTTTTTTTTTCAAAAAATTTTGCATTGATGATGAAAACATCGTTACAGTTTTTGTAACTTGCAAAAACTTTCAAAAAATTTTTCGCATATCTGATTTTTAACATTTATCTTGCGTTTTTAAAAACTAGAATTTCTTCCTTTTAACTTTGATCATTAAAAAATAATTTTTTTTTCACGTATCTTGATCGAAAATTTTAAAAAACAGTGTATTAAATTAGGAAAAAGCACTCGAAGTCTTGAATTTTGATAATTTCTCACAAACTTTTTTTGCAAGTTTTTTGCAAGTTCATAAAAAAAGGAAGTTCGTTTGTTGCAAATATATTTTTCTAAAATATGAAAAAAGTTGCACCTTGCAAAAAGTTTCTCAAAGTTTTTCGCATACTTGTTAAAAAAACACTGCACGTTTTGCATCTAATAGAAAAGTAATATACGTTTTTTCGTTGAAAAGCATTTAAATTGAAATCAAACTGACCATGACAAGATTTTCGTGAAGAAATATTTACAAATAATCATTTATTTTGAAAAAATCAGACTCAAATTTGGAGTTCTGAACTTTTCGAGATCTGTCTAAAAATGCTGAGCCCAGAGTTTGCGTAGATTTAAGTTTCTGATTAGAATTTTTTCCAGACGAGTCGTTTCCTTGATAAGCTTGGTGTCTTTTTGGCTCCTTGCCATCAAAAATAATGCTGAACTAAATTGGTTGAACACTTTCTTTGGTTGTACATTTTCTTGATATATGTATTGAAATTTGTTTTATCTCTGAACAATTTGGCTATGAGATGTTCGTATCAAAATTAAATGAAATTTGCAACGTTCCAAGGAACAGAAAAAATCGTGAGTAGACAAGCAATACTCTTTGGATACTATTTAATTTTCTTAAAAATCGTAGGAAACAGAAATATAGAAAAATAGATGGGAACAGCTTGACACATAGCAGCGGCCACTGGGAAGAATGACTTTTGCAGAAAATGGTGGATTTATATAGTAGAAATAACGCCTATGCAATTTCCATTTAGGGAAACTTAATACACAAGCTTCCATATTTGGTACTACCTTCGGGTATGAAAAATTCGATGACTCATACTGCTTACTTCCGTTTTTTTTAATCTCAAAATCATTTCTCTCATTTGTCATTTGATTGATTTGCACTTCAAAATGTACCCAATAAAAAATGTTAGTCTCAACTATACTGAATTTTCAAAAAATCAGAGAAGAGTTGGAAGATTAGTTTGGTTCCAAAAACCCTAAAAGGGGAAAATGTACTTCGAACCACGCTTTCAACCATTAAAAGTGCATGATTTGGGACAATTTAAAAAATCCAAACAAGACCACCTTAGTGAAAAAAAGAGAAGCAAAATCGGCAATACAGTATATGAAATTGCATCATACAATATGAGGAGAATGTGTGTCAAAATCAAGAACTACAGTGTGAACAAGCCACCCTAAATTCAGATTCGACTCTTCACTGCAAAGGAAAATGAAGATTTGAAGCAAGTTGCTTATGCAACTATAGTTTGATGAAATCAAAAAATTGTCCCAAATTTTGGGAGACTTTATAATTGTTGATAATTGTAAACCTGTAAAATTTTGTATCTTTGGTAATTGAAATAGTTTGGTTCGAAATTATTTTTTTTTCTTACTAAAATGTACATTTAGAGCTAGGATATCTGATAAAAAGTCAGGCAAAATAAACAATTTATTCAAAATGCGAATTAAAACATTAGCCAATTATCAGTAAATTTTCCAGTCTTTGTATAAAAAAACAAAGAAAATTTTTTTAAGTATTTCTCTATCCTAATTTTATGTCATTTGTGTCTTATGTGAACAAAATTACAAACACGAATGTATATTTAGATTTTTTTGAATTTCTGTTTTTCATTGGTTGTTTTCATTTTCTTTGCCAGAATTTGACGTTTTGACTGGCTACAAAAAACTCCTAAACACAAATTCGAAACAGGGGGAACATTTTATGGTGATTGTTATGACAAATTAAATAAAAATGATACAACATTTCGAGTTTTTTCAAGTTTCTTTGTTTATTTCGAGAAAAAATACATTTTTATCAAACGTGTTTTCAATGTCTGAAATGGACATTTATTAGATTTTAAGAATGAACTACTTCAAAATTTAAATGAGTGGTGGATATATGACGTTGATGGAGATTGCGTTAGTTTTAACTTGTATAGAAACACAGAGTTCAATAATTTTGTTAAAAAGATTGAGAGGTGATTTCAGAAAAGAAGGGTACTGCCAGATTTATCATCAATGTTTTTTGTTTGGAAGATTCAACTGAGATTGATCAGTCAATCAGTAAAAAACAAAACAATGGAAGAGCCTATGAAGTAAAAATTGAAGATAAAGAACATCACTTCGATTACTGTTATGAGTTTGGTAAAAATACAAAATGTTGTTTTGTCAGAATATATTTTAACCAATTATCCAAATTTAAAATACTACCTATTAAGATAAAAAATTTTCCCATAAGTAAGGCTCGAGTCTGATTGGTAAATACCACAAGTTTTAATTGTAAAGGAATGCTCGATTCTGATTGTTTGATATCAAAAAAGATAAAACTTTCCCCATAAGTTTTGCTCGATTCTGATTGGTTGATATCAATTTTTTTGAAAACTCCAAAGTTACATCTGATGATTTTTAATTAAGCTTGATCAAGTAAGGTGATATCCATTTTCAATTTCTTTCACGTTAAAAACAATTGTAAAAGAAATATACATTACAGTTTTTACTTATTTTTTTTTTCAATTTTTGAGGCTTCAATTCTTCTGATCTAAAAACTTGGGACATTCTAAATCCCCCATTCATTCTCAAGTTCTTTCTTATTGAGATGCCGTCACTGAATGGAAACGAAAGAGTTGCATATTTTGATTGCGGCAGCGAATACACACTTAGAGATGCGTCATGACATCGTAGAACCTGTGGTGTTTTGAAGTGCTCGAACTGTATTTTCTTTTCATATAGCAGCGAGGAATTCACCACTCATATCAAGAAGAAGCGTTATTCTTGTCAACATAATGTTGAGTATGAAAAAGATGCTCGGCAGTCTCAAAACACACTCCAAGATAAGGTGAAGTTTTTATTTCTAAATAAAAACAAAGAGGAAATTTCTGTGAATGAAACTTTTTACTGAATCGGACAAGCTTATACAATTGTGATAAATTAAAAAATCCCAGTAATATTTATACAGTTTTTTTCACCACAATTCTTGATCTGTCACACTTTTTTTACTCGACGGTTCTGAGTGATGATAAAACCGGCACTAATAGGGTTCAAATTTTCTTGAAATTTTTTGTGGAAATAGATCCGAAAATCTTTATTCAACAGTAAAACCTCTATTGGTTGCAAGCTTGCGGAGTTTTTGTTGCGATTTTTTTCTAGTAAAAGTTCGCAACATACACTAGTCAATGGTTACATATTGTTAAAAAAGCGTTAAAACCTGGATATTGATAAAAACATCGACTAATTGAACTGTTTTGCCTAGTTACCTTTAAAAAAAAAAGTTTTTGCTAACCTTTGAAAAATTGAAGCAAATGACAAACATCATTCTCAACCAGAAGTTTACTTCAATAAATAAATTTGTAGTTGAAACAGCAATTTACAGTTGTCAGGTTGAGATATTAATTTGAAGAATTCTAGCAAAGGATTTATTGTATTATATCCGCTTCGGATTATTGAGTATTCGTTGTAATGATACATTTTTCAATCTAAAATTCAGTTTTCAAGTAAAAATTTGTGTGAGTTGGATTTAGTTGGAAGATAATAGATGAAGCAGAAATTGAAAAACTACTAAAATGAGATAAAAAGTCAATTTAATTCATTAGGAGTTGTGAGATAAAATTACTAAATATAGCTTAAAATTTAGATCTTGAGAAAAAATGCAACATGAAAAAACTTAAAGATTTTTATTTATGAGTTTATTGGAAACTGTGTTTGAGTTTATGAGTTTATTGGAAACGAAGTAAACCCCATTCTGACATCATTTGGGAGATGATACATGAAATCTAAATCAAAAACATGCTTTCAAGATCTACATTTCATTATTTTGGATAAAAACAAAATTCAATTGATGTGAAAAGATTTTTAGAGAAAAGAATCTGGAGTTTGACGAAAATTTCTAGACAAACATATAATTTAGCAGATTCGGATGTTAGTTATATGAATTTTAACAATTAAAGTTTTAATTAGACACACATTAAGGTTTTTGTTCTGGTTAGCTTAATTTTTTTTCAATTAGAAAATTAGATAGAACTATAGAGTTGTTTGCTGAATAAATTTCGCAAAATTATTCAATTATTGCGCTTTATTTCTTTCTTTCTTTTTCTCAATAGACATTTTTAAGAAGCATTCTTGCAGAAGTGTTTAGATATTGCTTAAAATAGAAACTAGGTTCTTTTATGTATTCCTACTTCCGAAGGTTTTCAGGGTATTCCTAAAAGAGCTCATATTTATTTATTCTTGTTACAATCTCTTTACAAATACATCATTACAATCTCAAATTTTTCATCTGCTTTTGAATACTTTAACTAGCAATGATTCTTTCTCGCTGAGACATTTTTGAGAAAGCTTCCGTCAAAAACCAAGAATAACCTAATAAATTATTTTCCAAGAAAACTGATAGTTAATGATCCCAAAAATTGTAATTTTGCTTAAATCGTTAGTCGGTACTTTTGCTTAAAATTGGTAGCAACTGAGCCAGGGAACCTAAAGGAAAACATGTACAAAATGCATCGTAATAATCAGGCGTTAACAGTTCTAATTTTATCTCTGCTAGCAAGTTGTTCATTCAATTGATACTAATTTCCTCCCCAATTCTACAGTTCTGACTAATTTTTCTTGCAAATTGAGGTCAATGGCGAAAGCATGTTCTGAGCAGAAAGCAAGAATAACCTTAAAATAAAGTACGATTAAACGGAAAATTTCCGATTGTTATGTTGTAGAAGCACCAGAGAGACAATCATCAGTTATGAAGAAGATTTTGTTAATTTCAAACAATATCCAATTTACTGTGTAGGAACGTTCACCCCATTGTTATTCAATTTTAGCAGTAAAATGCTCATATTCCATCATTTTTTTGAAATTTATTTTCATTAACATCAAACATTTCTCAGAAGTTAAAATTTTTGTACAATTTTGGGTCAATAATTGCGAAAAAAATGAGGAGTTCAATTATGGATTTCGATCTAGAAGTTTCAATGAAGTTTGCTCTTTATGCTCATTTGAATTGAGATTTTTAGATAAATTCCACCTGAAGTGGACAAAAAACTATTTAATTACCCAAATAAATTGTTAAAATGGCAAATTGTGGACAGATATGATGAATTCTGACTTTACATTCTCAAAAATTAAGGTTAATTTTCCCAAAAGTCGGAATTTTTAATTTGATTCAGCTAATAGAGGCTTTCTTTTAGAGTTCAAAGCTTTAAATAACCCGCTTTTGAGCTCAAATTAGAGGAAATTTTGGAAAAGTCGATACTTTTATTCAACGTTTTGTACCATAGTCTCAAGATTATGCCAATCAAAGTACAAATTGAGCTTAATTTTAAAATCTGCACATAAGTATAATTTTTCAATTGGATCATAAGCAACCAAAAACTAGCCAATATCTTGAGAGTCTGCAATTTTTTCAAAAAAACTAAAACTATTGCAATTTTTTCCAACAACTTTTTTTCCAGATATTTGTATTTTATAGATTTTTCAGTAGGTTTAAGCATAGTTTCACTTAAGCAGAGCACTGTTTTTAAGAGTAAGATCGTAAAATAAAATAATTAATAGATCGAGTTATACCAAATCTTATCGTGTTTTGAAGTTTTTTTGAAAAATTTTGATTAAAAAAATCTCACTTTTTGAAAATCCCACTGACTTACTATGTATCAAAAAACCTATGTACCTTCATTCCACTATATACACGTAATTTTTCATTAACATTTAACAATTAGAAAACGCGCGCCAAAAGTTTTGCGAGAAACTTAGACATTCGAACACAAAACCCAAAAAAAAATCATTTTTTCCATTCTCTTACCATCACACAAACAATGAAACCTATCCAAGACTATTCCTTGTCTTAAAACATTGTAGGCACTATACCTAATCATAATACATAGCATAGAATACCAGAAATCTATAACTTATCCTAATACATTGGGTCTTCCATGCTCCCCCTCCCCTACTTAAGCTCCAACATCTACTCCAGAGTTTGACTTGAGACCTCTAAAAATCCTTTTCCTAAATGAATTGATCATCAGCAAACTAATTTTCGATTTATCCGTCATCATATGCTGTCCGAATGAACCAGGTCCTGGTTTGCCGAAGTTGCTGCATCTTTAATATCTAATGAGAACAGTTTTGATTTTTTTGTCTGTTGTGCCCCATTTTAGGGCTATCACAACCTATCAAGTTCTGCAATTCCAGTTCCGTCAATTGGATTTGCTTCAACATCAACACTCGAGACTTTGATTGGCTTGATAAAGTTTGCGGCGGCCTGGGCGGTACCTATGGGTTTAACTGAATCTAGTTCATCCATACACTGTTACTGGAAACAGTCATAAACTATTTGCCAATTGAGCCCAAAATTATCAACGCTGCGGCCCTTTTCTACAAATATTATTTCATTGTTTTTATGCAACTTGTCAGGCATATTTTTTATGACCACCGTACCGTTTCTTGCCTAATTTCGAATTTGCAAGCATGCTTCGTCCAGAGTTTCCGTGATGCTCTGAAAGTATCTGAGCAACCGATGTAGTCATCCGCGTAAAAAGACTCACAAATTGCTAAGAAATTGCAAGTTTTGTCTGTTCATGATTTCTTTTGTCGGCCGTGTCTGACAAATCTTGTAAGGCTTGATAACTACTTGAAGCCATGCAGTAGCTGACACGGGTCATTCGGAACTTCTCAATTTAATCCTATTTTTGTCTTCTCCAGATGAAATGATGAAGATTTCTGTCCTTGAGTTGTAGTTATATTTGCCTATACATCTTGGTAATGTCGCCAGACATTGCAACTTCGAATAAAAGGAACCGGACAATGTTGTTGAAGAGGTCCGGCTGCTTGGGTACCAATCAGCAGAGACCCGTTCATTCATGTTTCATTTAAAGTCGGATTTGATCAGTTGAGAACAGCCCTGCACTTCGTTGTTGTTGAATCCGACTTCCAAACTGCATGATGAGGCAGAATTAAGTAACTCCTGACTGGCCGAAAAATCCTGAATTTCCCGACTGATAAAATAACTCCCGATTGGTACCTTCTTGATATGGCCAATGTCAATCATCTCATGGAAGAAGTTGTTTTATTGGTTCGTGGCTTAACGATTTTTTCTTAGCTTTTTTCGTCTTCGGGAAGTCTTCGTGTTGTGAAGGACCAAAGTCGGGCAGCAGTTAATGGGTGATTTCATCGTAGATCAACTGTGATTTATTGACGAGAAATCTCTTCATAGCTCATCCATCTGAGCGAAAGGTCGAAGTTCTACCAAATTTTTGGATACACTCAAGGCCGTTGTATGAGTGTTGCGATAAATGAGATGAAGGAATATCTTTATTTACCAGAATCTGTCAAAGCTGGTGGACTGGCTATCAATTAATTTGATTCCAGACCGTGGCGAGTGTGAGGTGACTTTGAGTGGTGACACCTGAGCCTATCTAAGCAAGCATCGTGTCAGTTAACAGAAGAGTTTCTTTCTTGACGTTCCGTGACGTCAAAACTTGCGTGTAGGTAGAATTTTTAAGCAGAACATCAATTTTGTTAGGATAGTCGAAAGCTGGATCCGCTAAGTTGTAGTTGCTAACCTTAGTATGTCGAACGCTAAAGTTTGTGTATTTGCAAGCTCGTGATCCGTGATGTTTTCTAAAACCGCACAAGATTTTTCGAAGTTTTTAACAGACTTTAGTATAAAAAAGGGGTTTGATCTTTCATGGGTAGGCTAGTTTTGCTCCGGCTCCTCTCAAAAATTCTATATGGATTTTTTTTGGTTTGATAATTTTCCGGTGCATGGTCTGTAGTATTAGATATTGCTCAAGTTAGAAACTAGGTTCTTTTATGTATTCCTACTTCCGAAGGTTTTCAGGGTATTCCTAAAAGAGCTCATATTCATTTATTCTTGTTACAATCTCTTTACAAATACATCTTTACAATCTCAAATTTTTCATCTGATTTTGAATACTTTAACTAGCAATGAATCTTTCTCGCTCAGACATTTTTGAGAAAGCTTCCGTCAAAAACCAAGAATAACCTAATAAATTATTTTCCAAGAAAACTGATAGTTAATGATCATAAAAATTGTAATTTTGCTTTAATCGTTAGTCGGTACTTTTGCTTAAATCGTTAAATCGGTAGCAACTGAGCCAGGGAACCTAAAGGAAAACATGTACAAAACAAAAGGCATCGTAATAATCAGGCGTTAACAGTTCTAATTTTATCTCTGCTAGCAAGTTGTTCATTCAATTGATACTAATTTCCTCCCCAATTCTACAGTTCTGACTAATTTTTCTTGCAAATTGAGGTCAATGGCGAAAGCATGTTCTGAGCAGAAAGCAAGAATAACCTTAAAATAAAGTACGATTAAACGGAAAATTTCCGATTG
This sequence comes from Symsagittifera roscoffensis, assembly GCF_963678635.1. Taxonomy (NCBI): domain Eukaryota; kingdom Metazoa; phylum Xenacoelomorpha; order Acoela; family Convolutidae; genus Symsagittifera; species Symsagittifera roscoffensis. The sequence continues at coordinate 15,616,890 of NC_087071.1, forward strand.
TGATGTTGTAGAAGCACCAGAGAGACAATCATCAGTTATGAAGAAGATTTTGTTAATTTCAAACAATATCCAATTTACTGTGTAGGAACGTTCACCCCATTGTTATTCAATTTTAGCAGTAAAATGCTCATATTCCATCATTTTTCTGAAATTTATTTTCATTAACATCAAACATTTCTCAGAAGTTAAAATTTTTGTACAATTTTGGGTCAATAATTGCGAAAAAAATGAGGAGTTCAATTATGGATTTCGATCTAGAAGTTTCAATGAAGTTTGCTCTTTATGCTCATTTGAATTGAGATTTTTAGATAAATTCCACCTGAAGTGGACAAAAAACTATTTAATTACCCAAATAAATTGTTAAAATGGCAAATTGTGGACAGATATGATGAATTCTGACTTTACATTCTCAAAAATTAAGGTTAATTTTCCCAAAAGTCGGAATTTTTAATTTGATTCAGCTAATAGAGGCTTTCTTTTAGTGTTCAGAGCTTTAAATAACCCGCTTTTGAGCTCAAGTTAGAGGAAATTTTGGAAAAGTCGATACTTTTATTCAACGTTTTGTACCATAGTCTCAAGATTATGCCAATCAAAGTACAAATTGAGCTTAATTTTAAAATCTGCACATAAGTATAATTTTTCAATTGGATCATAAGCAACCAAAAACTAGCCAATATCTTGAGAGTCTGCAATTTTTTCAAAAAAACTAAAACTATTGCAATTTTTTCCAACAACTTTTTTTCCAGATATTTGTATTTTATAGATTTTTCAGTAGGTTTAAGCATAGTTTCACTTAAGCAGAGCACTGTTTTTAAGAGTAAGATCGTAAAATAAAATAAATAGTAGATCGAGTTATACCAAATCTTATCGTGTTTTGAAGTTTTTTTGAAAAATTTTGATTAAAAAAATCTCACTTTTTAAAACTCCCACTGACTTACTATGTATCAAAAAACCTATATACCTTCATTCCACTATATACACGTAATTTTTCATTAAAATTTAACAATTAGAAAACGCGCGCCAAAAGTTTTGCGAGAAACTTAGACATTCGAACACAAAACCCAAAAAAAATCGTTTTTTCCATTCTCTTACCATCACACAAACAATGAAACCTATCCAAGACTATTCCTTGTCTTAAAACATTGTAGGCACTATACCTAATCATAATACATAGCATAGAATACCGGAAATCTATAACTTATCCTAATACATAGGGTCTTCCATGCTCCCCCTCCCCTACTTAAGCTCCAACATCTACTCCAGAGTTTGACTTGAGACCTCTAAAAATCCTTTTCCTAAATGATTTGATCATCAGCAAACTAATTTTCGATTTATCCGTCATCATATGCTGTCCGAATGAACCAGGTCCTGGTTTGCCGAAGTTGCTGCATCTTTGTTATCTAATGAGAACAGTTTTGATTTTTTTGTCTGTTGTGCCCCAATTTAGGGCTATCACAACCTATCAAGTTCAGCAATTCCAGTTCCGTCAATTGGATTTGCTTCAACATCAACACTCGAGACTTTGATTGGCTTGATAAAGTTTGCGGCGGCCTGGGTCGTACCTATGGGTTTAACTGAATCTAGTTCATCCATACACTGTTAATGGAAACAGTCATAAGCTATTTGCCAATTGAGCCCAAAATTATCAACGCTGCGGCCCTTTTCTACAAATATTATTTCATTGTTTTTATGCAACTTGTCAGGTATATTTTTTATGACCACCGTACCGTTTCTTGCCTAATTTCGAATTTGCAAGCATGCTTCGTCCAGAGTTTCCGTGATGCTCTGAAAGTATCTGAGCAACCGATGTAGTCATCCGCGTAAAAAGACTCGCAAATTGCTAAGAAATTGCAAGTTTTGTCTGTTCATGATTTCTTTTGTCGGCCGTGTCTGACAAATCTTGTAAGGCTTGATAACTACTTGAAGCCATGCAGTAGCTGACACGGGTCATTCGGAATTTCTCAATTTAATCCTATTTTTGTCTTCTCCAGATGAAATGATGAAGATTTCTGTCCTTGAGTTGTAGTTATATTTGCCTATACATCTTGGTAATGTCGCCAGACATTGCAACTTCGAATAATAGGAACCGGACAATGTTGTTGAAGAGGTCCGGCTGCTTGGGTACCAATCAGCAGAGACCCGTTCATTCATGTTTCATTTAAAGTCGGATTTGATCAGTTGAGAACAGCCCTGCACTTCGTTGTTGTTGAATCCGACTTCCAAACTGCATGATGAGGCAGAATTAAGTAACTCCTGACTGGCCGAAAAATCCTGAATTTCCCGACTGATAAAATAACTCCCGATTGGTACCTTCTTGATATGGCCAATGTCAATCATCTCATGGAAGAAGTTGTTTTATTGGTTCGTGGCTTAACGATTTTTTCTTAGCTTTTTTCGTCTTCGGGAAGTCTTCGTGTTGTGAAGGACCAAAGTCGGGCAGCAGTTAATGGGTGATTTCATCGTAGATCAACTGTGATTTATTGACGAGAAATCTCTTCATAGCTCATCCATCTGAGCGAAAGGTCGAAGTTCTACCAAATTTTTGGATACACTCAAGGCCGTTGTATGAGTGTTGCGATAAATGAGATGAAGGAATATCTTTATTTACCAGAATCTGTCAAAGCTGGTGGACTGGCTATCAAATAATTTGATTCCAGACCGTGGCGAGTGTGAGGTGACTTTGAGTGGTGATACCTGAGCCTATCTAAGCAAGCATCGTGTCAGTTAACAGAAGAGTTTCTTTCTTGACGTTCCGTGACGTCAAAACTTGTGTGTAGGTAGATTTTTTAAGCAGAACATCAATTTTGTTAGGATAGTCGAAAGCTGGATCCGCTAAGTTGTAGTTGCTAACCTTAGTATGTCGAACGCTAAAGTTTGTGTATTTGCAAGCTCGTAATCCGTGATGTTTTCTAAAACCGCACAAGATTTTTCGAAGTTTTTAACAGACTTTAGTATAAAAAAGGGGTTTGATCTTTCATGGGTAGGCTAGTTTTGCTCCGGCTCCTCTCAAAAATTCTATATGGATTTTGTTCGGTTTGATATTTTTCCGGTGCATGGTCTGTAGTATGATGATGTTCGTCTGAGCACAATTGTCAACGAAGACCCTCAACTGATGAACTGAGCAGCTCTGAGATCGAACTTCGTTATTTGCCGTTGGAAGAACTGCGATGGTTCTAGTTCGGTTGGTTTTAGGAGCATATAATCTCGCAGTGAAATGCGGGCTGTGCTGGCTAAAACTACCATGAAATCTTGTATGATGCTTCTTTTGACTTGTCTTCCACAATGATGTTGAAGGTCATTGTTGGATGATGTCACATGCAGGCAAAAAATTGAAGCAACTCCTGTTGCCTATCATAAAATTCTTTCATTATATTATTGGCATCGGTCTGTATTTCTCACACTGCCAAACTGGATGCGCCTCTGGACTGGTTGGAGATTTAAGCTGTGGTAATTAGAAGCCATGAGATCGTATTTTTCTGTTAAGAACATCTGCTGCTCACGCTCAGGTTTATGGGGTCCCGAATGAGATCTTTGAACCACCTCTAACGAGCTGACTATGCTGTCCAAGAATACCATCAATCATAAAAAATCAGGGCTTCAGTTCGTTAGCAGCTTACCATGCCTTCTGAGATTCAGAGACTCGAAGAGAAGTGAACGCCACAAATCGTTTTCTACTGATCATCCGACAGCCTTGATTGATTGAAAAATCTCAATCAAGAACGAGTGTAACTGACGGAGCTGATATACGTTCTCTGTTTAAACTGCAACGAGTACATGAATTCTTGACAAGAGCTTCCAAAGGATTTCACGAGCTCTTTTGTAAGTCTTCTCTAGCATTTGAAGCACTACCTTTTATATGTTTTCTGTGGTATCCAGGTTGACAATGTTTGCAGAAGCATGGCTTGTCGAACAACTTCTGAAACGGTGACAGATTTTTATGGTCATGGACTCTTGACCGAAAGTGATCGTTAAACCTTAGCCAGACAGCGAAATCGCCAATAAAGATAGGCTAGTTGAACTGCGGCAGTTTTCGTGTGGTCCTTGTATGTTCGATCTGCATATATGCAAAACGGATGAATTGCTGACTTGATGCGGCTATCATTCTCTATGCGGCTTGTAGAGATTGGCGCGCAGCCTTCTATGTTTCCTGACATTGCTCAAATATCTGAACGTGTTCTCAATCATCAGTGATGGCGTGAAGCATCTTGTGATCAGCAATTCAGTTTTGAGCAAAGCAATGCTCAAACTCGATTGTTTAACGCTCAATTCGTCTTGGTTGCGGTTCATGTTAGCACAAATGTCGCTGATTTGAGAAACTTACCATTTCAGAATTCGTAGACAACTGAATTAGCTCGTTTAAGCTTCTGGCTAACTGCAGTTTAGTTTTCTAAAGTAGGGTTAGCCAATGTGCTTAGTTTCCTTATTTTATGAGGCAGACCAGAATGAATACTTCACGATAGCTGAAAAGCGACTGTAACAGAAAAAAGTTGAAGTACTGATGATTTAGTTACTACAAAGTGGGGATAAAAGAGTTGAACAAATTATGGAAAAAATAACACCAATTGATATATTGAGTTTACGCGTGTATAAATCATCTTATCATTTTAAACATGCTTTGTTGGCTCCGAAAGTTATTTTTTTTGTGTCGCTTCAAGGGCGAACAAAATTTTTTTTTGTTTTTGAAAAAATAATGTAATTTCTGTTGCATCTTTTTGAAGTCTTATAACTTATTTGGCGAAAGTTTTTGATGAAAACACTTTTATATGGCATTGTCTTTTTTTTTCGGCTAAATGCTCGTCCACCCACCACTAGGGCTAGGGGTTTTGTGATTGCTTTTGCAACCTATGGTCTGGTTTTTTGCCCCCTATGCTCTAGGAGTCCCTGTCGGACTTGTTTTTTGGAATTTTTCCTGAGCTTGAATTTTTTTTCCGAGAATAATTGAGTTTCCTTATACTCTCAAGGGTCGTTGATTAAAATTACTATCCATGATTAAATTATTTTTATTCTTTTTTTTGTTCGGACTTAGTGATTTCGTCTCATCTTTTATCGGCTTATTGAATTCAATTTGCATCGAGTTAGAATTTAAAAATAAAGATTACTTTTGTTTTGAACAACTCAATTCGGTTGGTAATTCAAAAATTAAAGTTCTAAATTTTTCAACGCTCAAAATTTCTTTTATGACAAAAATTTCCTTTGGCGTTTTTTGTTTATGGAACGATAGGCGTCTAATCACGTGTTTTCGGCTTCGTGGACGCTCGGTAAATACTATAAGGTGCTTTAATGCTGGTGGTTGTTTTGCTCGTCTTTTTTTTTAAATTTTGTATTTACAAAAAAACTGTTAATTTTTTAAATTTATTTTTCTATTACAACAGTATCCTTAACAATTTTTTTTTCGAATCAGTTTAGGTCTGACCATGTGTTAATGAAATCAGGAGCTTCAGTCCTATCGCTAGCAGTTTCACATGCCTACTGAGATTCAGGATCGAGGAACTCGAAGAGAAGGAAATGCCAGAGAAGGAATTAGAAATAAACTAATTATGGGAAAGTTAATGATCATTTTTAATTGAGTTTATGCTCGTATAAAGTATCTTGTCTTTAACAACATGCTGTGCTTGCTCCAATATTTATCTTTTTTGTGTCACTTCAGGGTCAAAAAAGATTTAGTTTTTTTTTTTAAAACAATGTAGTTTCTGTTGCAATATTCCAAAGCTGATATCTTATTTGCGCAAAATTTTGATGACAACAGTTTCATATGGCATCGTCCTGCTTTTTGGCTCAATGGCTGGATGTAACGTGGTTGCTTTTGCAACCTATGTTCTGTTTTTTTTGCAATCTGGACAGACTTTGTTTTTTGGAATGGTGTCTGAAAAAAAATTTACTTCCGGGAAAAATTGAGTTTTCAATATGTTCTTAAGGGTGGTTGAATAAATTTACTATCCATGACTAGTATATTTTCATTTTTTGTTCGGACTGATTGACTTCGGCTCATGTTTTTCGGCCGAGTGAACTCATCGTATTTGCATCGAAATAAGGATAAAAATTGATTCTTCAAATTTTGAACAAATCAGGTCGGTTGGTAGTTTAAGAGATAAAGTTCAAATTTCTTAATCGCTTAAATATTTTCTTATAAAACACTAACCAGTGGCGATTTTTGTTTTTGGAGCAATGGGCGTCTAATCAGGTGTTGTCAGCTTTGTGGCCTCTCGGTAAATACTAAAAGTTTGCTTAATGCTAGTGGTTTATTTGCTCGTCTGTTTTTTCTGAGCGGAAAACTTTTCGTATTTCCAAAAAAGTTGTTGATGCTTTTAAAAAAATTTTACGACAACATTTTCCTATGGAAAATTTTTTTTCGGATCAGCTTAGGTCTCACCATGTGTTGTTGACAAAGTGAACAACCAAAAAAAATTAAAACGTATTGTCTTTTCGGCAGCTTACGTTGCTACGTTTTCGTTGCATCACTAGTGATGCGATGCTCGGCTTCGTCTCGGTGTTGATTACCTGTAATTGTGTTTCCCACTGTTTTTTCTGAATTTGAATTATCCTTCAAATTTTAAAAACGGATTGCTTTTTTCGTTATTCGATGGTTATTAATCATTTTTCAATTTTGCAGTGGAGGAAAAACAAATTAGGGTAAAATACCTAACAAAAAGGCCAAATTTCAGTTGAAAAACACCAGCAAGGTGCAGTAAAAAATAGAGTTTGTTCTCACTTTCGAAGAAAGTGATGGAATATCTCGGCTCAGTACGATTTTTTTCTTTAGACAAGCTTGGACTGCTTCTCCAGTCATGTTAACGGTAGATTTTTCAAGTCGTTCTTTCGTCGACAATCATTGAGAGTTTTTCAAGTTATTAAGAGTCGACAAAGGTTATTTAGACTCTTATAAAGATCGTGATGATTTTTTTTCGCTGAAAGTCTGACAATTTCTTCAGGCTCAACAATACTTTTTCGCGGTTTGATTTTAAAATTTTTTTAGTTTCAGCTCACTTCTTTTTTTTTGTTAATGGAAAGCAAACTCCACTATCAAATTGTTAAAATTTAAATGGCACAAAAAAGTCGGTTTCTAGTTTCGAAAGTGGGATTCACTTTTCAGACTTCCCAGCGGATTAACTGTTGATGCAGTTTTCTCAAACTGAGTCATTTTAATCTCTGTAAGGGCATCTAGTTTGTTCGTATTATGTAACTTGAAGTTATAATTTTTTTTTGCATTTATATCAAATGCTCTGATGATAAGGCTTTTTTGCCTGTGTATCAAAACTCCCGGCAGCAACTATTAATTTTTTCAATTTGTATGAAATTGAACGAAAAATTACGGGAACAACTGAGTTGTCAGACTTTCGTTTGTCTGCTCACACTTGCTCGGCTTATTTGCCACACCAGGGATTTCTATCGTGGTACTAGCGAGTTTCATCGTAGATGAGAGTATTTTTGATTTACTCCTGTAATTTGCGAAATTATTGGCCCTGATGTTGTACGCTTTCCTTGGCTCATTCTTCGTTTTTTTTTCCGCCAAAAAATCTTTTTCGGCCTTATTAGTTTCGGATTATGTTTTATCGGCTTAGCTTCCTTCAATTGTGTTGTTTCAAGACCAAAAAGCGATTAATTGATTTGGGAAATAAAAGAAGCTTTTGTTGCATGATTTCGAAGTTTTCAATTATATAATTGTGAGAAATTTTAATGACTCTAACTTCTGATGGATTTTTTTTGTTTTTCGTTCAATGGGCACCAGATTACTGTTTGTTGCGTTGGTGGCCCCTCATTAACTTTTGAATGCTTTTTTGTAAAAAATGGCAAGTTTTTCGACTGTTTTCTGACATTATTTTCTTTTTTCCCAAACTATTTGTTTCGGATTTTTATTTCTGTCTCATTAATTTTTGCTAGCTTACATAACTAAGCTCGCTTTAAATTGCAAGTAATGCCAAGCTCCGCTTCGTCTCTGTGTTTTACCTAAGCACCTGTTAATTTATGGTTTGTGTACCTACATAAGGCAAATCAGTTCAATATTATTTCCTCCATAAAACTATAATTATATGTTGGTACCAGGGTGATGTCCGGATTATTCCGACTGCTCTTCAAACTCTTAGCAGTAGTGCTCAATTTGAAAGAAAAGACCAAGTTTTCAGAAAAGCAATGTTTTTGAATATTTTTGAAGACCATCTATCCTCACAAACTAAAGTACAATGCGATATATATCCTGTTCAGCAAATTCAGTCATTCCAGATTAATTGATACTAGATAAAAAGATTTTATTTTTGTAATTGAAATAAAATTTGTTTGTAATTTGCTATGTAATTCTTTGTTATAGGAATAACTAAAAGAAGTGTTTTTAATTTTTTCACTTTTAAAGCAAAACAACTTTTAGAGAATACTCAAAACAAGTAAGTCTTGTTAGGTTTGATGTCTCGACAATTTTTTTCGGCTTATTTATTTTGTCTCACTTTCGATTTAGTAGATGAAGCTTTTGTTGTAACGCAGGTGATGCGAAGCTCCACTTCGCCCATGTGTTAGGTTTCTTTTGTTGTGTTTTCCCACTGTATGTTTTCCCTGAAAAAGAAAAACCCTTTTTTCCGAAATAAAAGTTGTCCCTATTCGTTTTACTTTTTTGTATTGTTGTGTCCATTTGTTTTCTTTAGTTCGTCAGCATTAAAAATCACGCTCTTTTTGTTTTGCAGATAATGCAAAATAGCCTGATTTACGCTTCTTATCGGTGCGAGGTTTGTATCGAAAAACGTTTCCGAAGATTTTAAATTATTAATAAGGATGGTTAATTTTTTTGATAATGTTATTTTAAAATTACTTGATAATCTTTTGAATTTTTTAGAGTTATTTGTATGAAAATCTATTTATACACTGGCGCAAACAATAATGTCTTCTAGAAAAAAAATGAATCAGTCAGACGATATCATACTAGATAACCGAGATCTGAAAGAATCAATTGCAGACTTTGTAAGGGCACTAAACCAAAAAAATACCTATTTTCCTGGTGTATATTTTTTTAAAACTTTTTGGAAGCACCTTAATAATTGTCAATGAGATTGAAGATTGCAAAAGCAAAAAATGGAGGAACTTGAGTCTGTTTCAAATTCTTAATAGGTAAGACTTAACAGATTGTTTACTAAGGGTACGGTTGCGTACGGTTCTGTGCGAAATTGTAGTAAAGCAGGCGGTTTTTCAAAATAGTAGAACAGTCTTATCAAACTAAATCATATAAAAAACATGGTTACCATTCAGACGCTTTAGAAAATTTCAAGCTTTCCAAGTATATAAAGGAGTTGTGGTGTATCGACGTGGCTTTTGTAGACAAGCTAGCAAGTCGGAACAATGGAGTTAAATATTTATTGTTTGCTGCAGATGATTTTTGCGGTTTTTCAAATTTCAAAATTTGAAAACAAATTAAGCCAAAGACACTTTTCAAGCTTTCAAAAAATATAATTTCTCGAAAAAAGACATCTGAAAAACATTCGATAGAGGAAAAAAAGATGGTTTGAGGCAAATTCACCTAGTGAAACGGTTGGTGAATTTGCAGAGAAAGCTATTCAATCCTTACGATAGATAGTTCATCACTACATAGAAGATCATTGAGAAAAAATGTGTTCAGAAATTGCCTCAGTTAGTGTCCAGGAAGCCTCCAGAGATGACAAGAAAAAGGATTTTTTTTCTCAGTTCTGTACAATAGATAAAGTGTAATAAATCACAATTTACGGATATAGTGAGATTTTAAAAGAGTTATATTCTTTTAGAAAGAGATACAAAGCAGGTTAATTTACTGAAAATTCAGCAGTATTACAAAAAAGACTCCTACAAAAATTATCATCAAAGATCTCGAAAAAGAAAAATTTTATGAAGAAGAGCTGAGAAAGCGTTCAAATTAAAAGTAAATATATTTTTTTAATTAACTTTTTGTCATGGATTCCCTTACTATTGAGCTAGTTTCTAAGGCATCTCTTAATTGTTATCCGCATAGTAGTATTAGTTGTTTTACAAACTATCTACGAGAACAAATACATTTTCAAGAAAAATTTGAGGTTGCTATTTCAAAATGTCAAGCTGTTCTTTGTTCCAAAAAGTTACTGAGGGAAAGTTTTCATCCGTAGATGGAAGAGAGAGTGTCGGGGAGAAGAAAAAAAACAGAACCGAAGCATATTGGACCTTGATTGTATCCAAGTTTTGTTGATATACTTGTTGCCATAAACAACAACTTACGAGAACAAGCATTTGAATATGTCGGAAATTATGTACTAGTAGATAATATTCCACAGTCGTTCAGTTACCTGAGAATAATAAAGTGCTGATTTGAGTCATGATTTTTAGTTGTGACTTAGAAAAAATTCAAACCGGGGTTATAAGGGGTGGAAAAAGACCACCTTATCCGCAGTATTCTTTTGACAATATAATAAAAATTTCCTTGATCATAAAAAGCGATTTTATATAATGTGACAATGTCGGTGATACAGATTTTTTTTCGTTGTTTTCCATTCAATTCCAAAGTAAAAACTGGAAATGTAATATCTAGAGGACTTAAAATAAATTATCAGTCCTTAACAAATTTACAGTTTAAAAGAATGTATCAAGCTTACAGTTTAAAAGAATGTGTAAAAGAACTTTTTTCATAGTATCAAGTTAAAGATAAGTGCTGATTTGAGTCTTGATTTTTAGTTGTGACTTAGAACAAGTTCAAACCTGTGTTATAAGGAGTGGAAAAAGACCACCTTATCCGCAGTATTCTTTTGACAATATAATAATAATTTCCATGATCATAAAAAGCAATTTTATACAATATGACAATGTCGGTGATACAGATTTTTTTTGCGTTGTTTTCCGTTCAATTCCAAAGTAAAAATACATTATATTTAGCGTTTCTTCTTCTTAAGGTTCTTCAAAATATGACATTTCTTTTTTTTCCAGAAAAAAAATTTATTTTAATAATTACTGAAACAAAATCAAGGACATGTCGAAACTCGGTTCCAAGATTTTTGGTTACAGAGACAAACGCGTTTGGTTACTCCCGAAGAACGCAATAAAAATTATATGCATGGAATTTTTAATTAAGACTCAAAACAATTATGTGCAATCGATTCTGGAGTTTCAAATTTCAAACCACTTTTCCGTTTTTGTTCTGCTGTAAAAAGTCTGCGATAGCTTTTTCCGCTTTGTTGATATTCCTTGCACAGCCGCTTTTTTAGACCGGATTTTTTATTCTTTTTCTTAAAACATGGAGGCCCTTCAGCTCCCCCAGCTCACCTCCAACATCTATTAGTTTCATCCGATGGTCTATGAATCAATTAACATAAGGATGAAAACCTCGAAAAATGCCAGAAGTGGCGTTCCCATTAATCCGATTCAGAGCTGAAGGAATATAGAAGTATTTAAGAACGAGACTACTCATAGCAAAGTACGGACCCAGCGTCAAAAACGGTTCAAACTAGAAAGATCCATACTAATGATTCTCTCAGTTTAAAAGTAATCATGATTTATGTTGAACTTAAGTTTATCTTTTTCCGTAATTTTTGTCGATTTTGCATTCAATTTCCACAAACATTTCAAACAGCTAAGTATTTCTTAAACAACTAAAAATTTCATAAAACTAAATTTCATACACATTAAGATTCTTTTGTTTCATATTTCCCCGACAAATTCAGAACTTTTTTTTTTTAAATAGCTGGTTCTCTTAATGTTTTCTGAAAATTGTACAATTCCTCAAAATGTGTTTTATATATGTCTCCATACAAGGTTTTTTTTTGTTTTTCCGAAGGAAATTACTGATCTAGCATGTGATGTGTAAAGTCAAGACAATGAAAGTTTTGAAAAAAAGGAGTCTTATACACTATTCCCGAGTTTCTAGCCAATTTTTGGTAATTGCTGAAATGTGCTCAAAAAGCAACATTTGCCCACAATGTAAAAGACGACATTTCTTAGTACTCACCGATAAACCTTTTGTAGAGACTAATTTTTTTGGGCAATCTTTTTTTTTCAGTTAACTGTTGGCCAGTTATCTTTGTTATCTTATTAAATGTCGTGTCGTCAGCAATCAGGAGACACTCTAGCTGATTTTTTTTTCTTGCAACTTGGCCAATGCTGATGAAAATTAGAAATTTAGACTGTCCTAGAACTTAACCATGAGAGACCCAAAAAAGGTTTTGCTTTTCTCATCAACCTGTAACAGCTTTTAACATGTCTGCTTTTTACTTAGATTAAAAAAAAATTAAAACGGAACCCTGGAATCTAATTTTTTCCAGCTTTTCCAGAAGCAAGTCAAGACTGAGCGTATCAAAAAACTTTGTGAAGTCGATGAAACATGCTAATCCTGTCTGCCGCTTATGGGCTACATATTTTATCAACTCGGCAAAACTAATCAAAGCATCAACGCTTAACGTTTAGGGCTGAAAACCAAAATAATTTCTTGAAAATTTTTTGGTAAATTTTCCGGATTAGTTTGCAAACCGTACTTAAAAAACTGACTAGCAAAAGCCACTGGGGGATCTTTTCAGTCACAATTTTTTCAAAAGGGGAATAAATTTTGCTATTTTTAAGGGTCGGAGTAGTACCTAGAAAATTTCACTAAGGTTCTGAAATTAACGACATTGAGTGTTCCCTTAAGTTGTTACTAATGCCATAATGAACAGTTAAATCTTGATTTTCTCATGATTTTAAGGCCTTTGATAACCTCCGAGTATTGCACAAAACTTAGTACAAAACTTTTTTGTCGCCAGAAAAATTCAATGTTTTTTTTCCAATTTTAGATTTTCTTTAAGCTCAGAGCCAATTCTTGAAAAAAGATGTTGGAAACAATTACATCACGGTTTATCTAATGTTTGTTTCGAGTTTTAAGTTTTCGAGCGGTGCAATTTTATGTATCGGTTTTAGCTTACGTGTTGTAACTGATTATAGTTTTCCATCAACTTGATTCCTTGCATTAATAGGTAAAATGATTTGCAAAAAAATTAAAATGTATTTTAATAAATTTTCACTAACTTCAAATTTCAGCCCTTTTTATATAAAAAACTACTTCCCAATTTTTGAGAATTCAGAAGAAATTACTTAATTTAAAAGTCCATAATGATCACCTATATTTGACTTCAAAGTTAAACGAGGTCTGGAGTAGTTTGATAATTAAATATCGATGCAAAATTTCATAATGTACTGACTCTTTTGTAGCTTGAAATTATTGATAAAAATCGAGGTTATTTGATTTTTTGTAGTTTCATCACATTTTGCTGCATCACCAAAACTTATTCGGTTTCTAGAAAACGATTTTATTTGGCTGAAAAATTTTGTCATGCTCGGAAAAAAGATTTAGGGATTAATTTGGTGGCCTATAAACAGACACAAAAGTTTAGTTTTTTTAATTTTCTGCTAGGAAAAATACTTAAATTTCAAAATTGACTTTTTTTTTGAAATTGAATTTTTTTTTTCATATGTGAAAAGTGCAGCCTCTCTTCTTGTTCTTTACAACAACTGGATAGTATTCATCAATTTTGAAGATTTCCTGTTTATCTATTTTTCAGAGATCTGGTCATGATGGCTTCTTATGGAACGTATGTAAATAAAAAAATAAAACCCCTCCCTGTATTTTCCCACCTTGTCTCATTCATTTGTCTTTTCCTTGTCAAATCACTGCAAAAAATCGAAAAGTAATTAGGAGTTGATATTTAACTAGAGTTGAAAAGTAACTAGGTTGATATTTCTGTCAACTGCTTTTTTAGCTTCAGTTAGCTGCAAAATCTGGTGAAATTGTAGTTTCAAAACTTTCTGAGCTGGCTCGTTGTCACTCGTCAAGTTGTTCTCGCTAATATCTGCAGCTTCTTCCAATGATTTTTTGAGCTCTCTTGTGCTTTTCGTGAAGTCAAATTTTTTCAACGTAAACTCCGCGCTTTTCAATGCGCTCACCGAACATGTTTTTGATTACCTACGTTTCTGTAATTGCTACTTTTGCCAAACTAGCAATGTGTTCTGTATTTTTTCATCGGTTGGAAAATTACTGAACTTTTTATATCTTTGCAAATTTCTTTAATCCGACAGTTTTGAGTAGGCGTAACCTAAATCAGTTTCTCCCATTCATGTTGTAGTTCCCGATCAGCAGCCGGAAGACGCTCCTTGTCATAAACACGTTATTTTTTTCGTCGTATTTCTCTTTCAGACAATATTTTCTGGCGTATATCGCCTTCTTGTCCCCAAAATTTAACAAGAATGGGACACATTCTACCTGCTGAAGAAGGCAAGGGGTGACAAGCTCTGATGCGATCCGTTGAAATAAAGTAAACAGAAAAAAACTGATAATGATATAAAAACTGATAATGATGAAGTAAACAGAAAAAAAACTAACTATCTGCGGAGCGGAATTTTGGAATAAATCCTAAAACTGTTGAAACTCAAAATATCCTTGCTCTTGTCTCGCTTCTGATCGATAACTTGCTTTTTCAAATCAGCATTGTCTTTATTAGGATGAAATATTTTTTTATCTTTCTGGTAAATACGCTGTTCAAGAATTGCTGTTTTACCCATAGAATAGTTGAAAAATTGGATAAATCATCCGGTAGTTCAGCAATTTGGTTTATACAAACTTAGGGTACCATTTTCAGAGTTTCAAATTTGAATAAATTATTAATTTCAATCAGGAGTTCAAGTATTTTGGAGCCAAAGTTTTGAATTCAATTTTCAATTTTGAAAAAAAAAGGTTTAAACTCACGTTGTTACTTTCGAAAAAAATGACGGAGTATTTGCAACGTCTGTGAAGGCAACAGTTAAATATTCAAATCTAGCTCACATGATGGATCTTAAGTTTGCTTAAAAAAAATTCTAGCCACCCCCAATCCAAGAACTGGAACCAAATTCAAAACTTTTTGCTCCAAGTTTTGTGAAGTCAGCAACAGATTCGATAAAACTAATTAAAGCAAGTTTTTTTGAACAAATCTGATTGGCTAGTGTAAGTCTAGTTGATTATTGCATGTACAGAAAATTACGAAAAACCAAAATTGAATTTTTTTTTTGAATTGAGCTGAAACTTAAACCACGTTTATTTATCTATTCAGAAAATAAAAAAATATATCTGCCAAACAATCTTTAGTGATTCAAACCTTCTGCTATTTTTCTGTACTTCTACCAAAATTAAAAAATTGATTATGAAGCTGACTTTGCAAGTTTAGCAACATATTCACTCTGAGTCCTAATTTTTGAATCGTAATATTTGATTTAGGATCAGGAGTGCTCAGAAAAACAAACCTTCTCGCAAAGCTTCTGCGTAAATGACCCAGTTGAATCAAATATGCATATGTTCCCATTTTTACAGTTCTCGAGAGTTTTTTCTCCTATTCAGCTCGACTTTTTAACCATTGTTTTTTGACCGAATTTTAAAGATATCATTTGAAAAATATTGTGGTTTTGAGCCAAATTTCGATTTTTTGTTTGTGTTCAGTTTCCGGTAAGTGCGTTTAAAAATTGTTGATTTCGAGAAAAACGCATGAATTTAAAGCGTCTTAAAATTTTTTCCTAATTGAATTGAGGCAGACTCATTTGCCAATGTTATGTATGTTGAAAATTTGATTTTGTACTTTAAGTAGCGTTTGGAATGATGAGTTGAAAAAAACACCCAAACTTTTCCATCCAGCTTTTAAAGGCAAACACTTTAATAGTTTTAAAATGCAGTCGGAACGTACAAGGCTTCGCCCCGGAACGAGCAGTCTTGTATATTTGCCTATTAAAAGCACACAGTGATAACTTCTATCCAACTTTATAAATCAGATTAGAAAGTTTGCATGAATTAATTTTCGTCAAAAGTATTTTGTTATACTAACTTGAAAGAAAAAAATGGATTATTGAGTTACAGCAAATATCAATGATACGATCCGGATCAATTAATTTCTAACTCAAAACAGATTTTGTTATAGTTATTTTTCAACAGAGGTTTGAAATTTTGATTCAATCCTAAATTCCGAGCCGCCATACCTTTATAGAAATTAAAGTTAGTAGAAAAAAAGTGAAAGCACATCAATTTAAAAATCAAACCAAAGTCTGTAAGTCAAGAGAAGAGGTCTTCGTAGAAACTAATGTCAAAATTAAGTTAAATGACAGGTACACTAGTGGACAAAATTAAACGCCCATTTACGTTTTTGGTCGCTAAATGTCTAGTTTTAAGAACAGTTTTTGACAACATTCACTGAGAACTTTATCGAATTTTTTTTACTGAGTGCAAGTGATCTAAGCTACCTGCTCTGATTTTTTTTGTGATTCTAAGCACTAACCAATTGCTTAACAATTAATAATAAATTTGTGTGAAAATGCCAGTTTTTTATTTTCTAATGAGCTTTTTATGGAAGTCAAATTTTCAAATAAGATGAGTGAAAAAAATTGATCGTTTAATTTGAAATACTTTAAACAAGAATTTTCTTTATCTTTCTGCTATAAGCTCCCGTGAAGTTTTAATGCACGGGGCGTCAAAACGGATATGACCGTATCTAGACGCCGGACCAAGTAGCTTCTTCAATCTTGTTATCTGTCAACTTTCGGCGGCCTAAAAACTAGATCATTTTCATTAGCTGTTAAAAAAACTTATTTGAGCCCATGAATATGAACTTTTTATTCTGTTTGCGATGATGTTTCCAAAGCTAGAACACCTTTAAAACTAGTTGGGTTACTTTGGCTGATTCACGCATTAAAATGAGATTTCTTAAGTTTTTGCCCGGTCAAGACCTTTCAAACAGTTTCATCTGCCTCATATGTCTAAGTTTTAACCCTTTCTCTTAAATAGTTGCAGAAGAAACAGACAAAATGTGATAAACGAGTTCATTTTTTTGCTGAAACCAAAAAAATGCACCTTCTATGTCCTGTGACTCTAGTTTATTCTGTTAAGACAGCTCTTATAGAAATGAAACTTCGAAACTAAAGTTGAAGCATGGATATCTATATACAATTCGTGCCAACATTTCAAAAACTGACATCTTCTGTTTTTGTAAAAATTTAAAAAGATGGCTAAAAAGAAAGTATCATGATTTTTGCTTAGGAAAACTCCTGAGCGATAATTAAAAGTTAGACATTCGAGACATAGACCCAAGAATCATTATTCTACACCCTAAGTAGCCCTATCCAAAGTTCTTAGTTTAAAAAATCTAAATTGAAGTAGCCAAAATTTTGCTTCAAGCCGTTGTTGCTTTTTTCTGTTAAAACTCATTATACGCAATTTAGTCAAATTTCTTTTAAATTAATGTTGATCCAAAAAAGTTTAGAAAGATAGAGTTTTTGAATTCAGCCGAAACAAACTTATAGTACTGAAACAATTTTAGAAAATAGAAAACGTAAATGGGCGATTACTGATTCATTACTGTCTCAATGAATCAGTAATCATCGCAAAATCATCGCAAGCATCATTCTGTTTGCGATGATGTTTCCAAAGCTAGAACACCTTTAAAACTAGTTGGGTTACTTTGGCTGATTCACGCATTAAAATGAGATTTCTTAAGTTTTTGCCCGGTCAAGACCTTTCAAACAGTTTCATCTGCCTCATATGTCTAAGTTTTAACCCTTTCTCTTAAATAGTTGCAGAAGAAACAGACAAAATGTGATAAACGAGTTCATTTTTTTGCTGAAACCAAAAAAATGCACCTTCTATGTCCTGTGACTCTAGTTTATTCTGTTAAGACAGCTCTTATAGAAATGAAACTTCGAAACTAAAGTTGAAGCATGGATATCTATATACAATTCGTGCCAACATTTCAAAAACTGACATCTTCTGTTTTTGTAAAAATTTAAAAAGATGGCTAAAAAGAAAGTATCATGATTTTTGCTTAGGAAAACTCCTGAGCGATAATTAAAAGTTAGACATTCGAGACATAGACCCAAGAATCATTATTCTACACCCTAAGTAGCCCTATCCAAAGTTCTTAGTTTAAAAAATCTAAATTGAAGTAGCCAAAATTTTGCTTCAAGCCGTTGTTGCTTTTTTCTGTTAAAACTCATTATACGCAATTTAGTCAAATTTCTTTTAAATTAATGTTGATCCAAAAAAGTTTAGAAAGATAGAGTTTTTGAATTCAGCCGAAACAAACTTATAGTACTGAAACAATTTTAGAAAATTGAACTTGAAAAAACAACTAATTGCCCAAACCAAACAATTAATAATAAGTAACAGTTTTTGTCGATCTTTAATAAAATTTCCACCAAAATTATCTTTTATAATTCTGGTTGAAATTCGAATATTTTTCCAAATCACATTATTTATCAAACCGACATAAAGTTAAATTACAAAGAGCAGAAAAACTGAGATCTCGGGTTAATATTAAAAACAGGGTTCCAAGTCAAACTCGTTTTTTTTTTTTTGAATTTTAACTTTCCAGAAAAAGTTAAGTTTCAAACAAAAAGTTAAGTTTCAAATTTTCAACTTGATTCTCTACAAAATTCAAAACTTAAATTCTCAACTGATGATTCCAGCCAGAGTTCTAAGCCAACTTTTTGACTCATCACTTGTTTAATATAAGCCTAGAAAGGAAAACTTAAGAGAGTTTTCAATAAGAAAAGTCAAACCTGTAGTACCATATAACGGTTTACGGCATAGTTCCAATCTTTCGTTGTGACATTTTTAGCTTCTTCATAGTCGTGTTTATAGAACTGTTTTATAATTGTTTTTGAATAGAATGCAACTTGTTTTAAAGCAAGTGTGTTATGAATTTAATGGCTTTAGGGCAGTTTTTTAGGTCGATGAGAAGAAATTTTGATTAAACGTTTTCTTAAAAGTGATTCTCTGCAAAAAAATCTCTAACTAAACTAGCGCTAGATATTTAATATATGTAGACAAATTTATGTGTATTAAAACTTTGTGCTTATTTAAGCAATAAATTGATTAGAATGTGCTGATAAAAAGACTTAGGTGTTCAAGAGTGATACAAAAATGGTAATATAAAGCAGTATCTTAAAACCTATTCTTCTATTGAAATTTTCTTCGCGAATTATCCTCCTGAAAAGTAAACCATTTTGTTCATATCAATTTGCTAGTACAAGTTGTATTTAAATTAGTCGAAGTAACGAGCTAAAATTTTAACTCAGATATAGTTGTTAGGAATAGTAAAAGCGCGTTAAAATTTTCAAAGTCAATTATCTTGAGTTGATTGCAAGTTATAGATTTAATCTGAGGTGTACAGTGCTGATTTAAATTAACCGGACAAAACGCGTTAAACTTGAAACTTAAAACTCATTTTTCTCAAATTGGGTTGAGTTTAGGTGAAAACTTATGAAGACAAAACTTGCTTAGAATTTTAGCAGAATTAATATGGTGTAATTTGTTTTGCGAATTTCGGGTCCGAAATTTTACCCCAAAAATGGATCATTTTGGCTATTCTTAGTTAATCAAAAATTACGCCAAAAATACCCAGTCGATCACAGACATAATCATATCAAAGTGAGCCCCTTACGTAGCCCAACAAACTTTATGAAGGGTATTTTCTCCAAAAAAAATGCAAATTGTTTAAAAATTGTTTTTAAATAAAAAGTTGGTCTTGTATATAGTAAAAATGGCCTTTTTTGTCTATCAAACAAAAATAAATTAATTTATACAATATTTTGGAGAAAATACCCTTCATAAAGTTTGTTGGGCTACGTAAGGGGCTCACTTTGATATGATTATGTCTGTGATCGACTGGGTATTTTTGGCGTAATTTTTGATTAACTAAGAATAGCCAAAATGATCCATTTTTGGGGTAAAATTTCGGACCCGAAATTCGCAAAACAAATTACACCATATTAATTCTGCTAAAATTCTAAGCAAGTTTTGTCTTCATAAGTTTTCACCTAAACTCAACCCAATTTGAGAAAAATGAGTTTTAAGTTTCAAGTTTAACGCGTTTTGTCCGGTTAATTTAAATCAGCACTGTAGCTATGACTAAATAGATATTGAGATTCAATGTTTTTGAGTGTTTTTACAATGTGTTTCATCTCTAGTATTAATGTGCAAACTGTAAACAAAGCTCTTCTGATTGGATTTCGGAAATAGACGTGTCAAAATACTAAAAAAACTACAAACTAAAAATCTACCAATTTAAAAAGAGTTAAATTGATTGTCTCAATGAATCAGTAATTATAATTTTTATTTAGCGCAACTCTTGCTTTTCTGCTTAGAACAGACATTTAAAACAGCACTTTTACTCAGAACACATAGTTCAATTAAATCTAAGTTTTGCTGACCTGTTTTCCTATTATCGTTGATGTCATGCAAGAAAAAGGTGGACAGGAAATACTTTTTTGACCTCCATAACAAAAAAACGGTCAATATTGTTTTAGTTTGGAAGATAGAAAGCTATTAGTAAGAGTCCATGAAAAAATTAGTTTAAGGTACTTCTCAACGATTAAATACTGTTTCTAGTTCAACGCAAGGACTTTGGTTACGCCTTTATAGAAACGATTTTTTGACATATTTCTCTACGCTTATCTATCAATATTAGTCGAAGTTACAAATAATACAAAAAAATTTAGGTCAATAAAGTTAAGTTCTTTTAAAAAAAATCTTATAAAACAACATAAGTTCTTTTAAAAATTGTATATTCAAATTTTCACTTGAAATTTTTGTATGTTTTTTGAAATAGTCTACGCAGCTTGTGTTAGTTTCAGCAAAGTTGACAGCAAAATAAAAATTGTCGTTGAGGAAAAAGGCAAATCATAGAGTGAGAGCACTTTTAATATGTCTACAAAATCCAAGTTAAAAAAATTGAAACTCGAAAAAAAATTGTTCAAGCTTTTCATCGCAGAGCTAGCTTTATGCTTAAGCAAACTGTTTCGCAAGCAAAAGTCATTCAATCAAATTTCAAAGAATGTCCGAATTTATATTTGATTAAAAAATGCTGGTCTTTCAATTTCGTTTAAAGAAAAAAACTTTCACAAAAATCGTTTGATTCAAAAACAAAGTCAATACAGTAGCATTTTTTTCTAAAAATTGTACAAACGAACAGTTTATTTATCTGGGTTTTTCTAAGAAAATCTAAGAACATTTATTTATATAGCTTTATAGAGAAAAAATGTTTTTTCCTTCTAAAGAGTAGCGCTGAACCAACCCTCCGATGATGTTTTAGGTTAAGTTTTGTTACCACTGTAATTTCCCGCATTCAATTTCAAGAGTTAGCTCTAATATTGGTAATGGCTTCGATAATTTTGGTCTTCTAATTTTTACAAAACTTAAATTTTTTTTTATTAAAATTCAATTAAAACGTCTCATTTTTGAACGACGATAATTATTTATCTTGATTTTCTTAAATTATACTGGATTAAATCGTTTTTGAAAAATTGGCAAGAAAATATGTAGGAGGAGGAAGCATGACGACCGTTTTTAGAGACATTTCAACAGCTATAATCAACCATGAACAAAACTTCGATTCATTATAAAAGTGTTCCAATCAAAATCAATTATATTGGACTCAGAGATTTGCTGTAAATTTGTAACCAAGTTCGGATTGGAGTTTTTGTTCACAGAGTTTCTGTCCGAAAACAGTATAACAATTCGCATTTTTTCGATGAAAATGTATTATTTGTCTTTAAATTGTAACTCAGTCATTTAAAAAACTTCAATTTTTCTCATAAAAAAAATAAAAACATTGCGATTGAAAACTTAGTAATTATTTACCAGAGCTGCTTAATACAAAAATCTTATCTTTCCATCAAAATTACATCAATTAACGTTTTTCATTCCGCAGAATTGCAGAGTCGGTCGAAATTAAACCGTTTTCGATCGAGTCGGTCGATACATAAGTCTAACATCTCAACCTGGGTGATACCGTCGCTGGATTTGAAAATTAGTCGATTGAGTAGAATTTTTTTTACTTGTTTATCATAATCAAACTTCGCCACCCCCTCTCAAACTAATATAGTCCCGCATCCAGTCATCAACGAAAGTGACCCTCAATGCAAAGGTGTCTCCACCATATAACCCGAATTCACCGTAAAGTAATTCCACAAGGCCAAACTGACAATCATAATCGAGGCTAGTCCTAATTCCGAACAGGCAAATTGCTCTTCCCTCTTCATCAACGGCAAACATCGGTGATCCAGTTTCTCCAAAGCATGGGTCTCGTAAATCCTTTTTAAAATTTCTCTAGATTGCCTGCGCTATTGTTACCAAAATGTATAATGCAAAAAAATACTTAACTTTTTAGTTAAAAATTGCTCTCAAATTGTTTCATGTTTGTTTATTTCTTAACTTCAATTGTTTTTTCGCCTAGAAAATTGTATCCGTCCGGCAAATCATAGCTTATTTGGGATATTTTTAATCCCCCCCCCCCTTGCAAAAGGAGGGATTCGCTACTACGTGCAACACTCTTTTATGATTAAAAGTTGAAAAAATACTAACAGGGGTGACAATTTCTTACTAGGTACCAAGAAGGTGGGGCGTAATCGAAAAGGCATTTATTGTTCAGATACATGCAGGGGCGGATCTAGGATTTTCTCGAGGGGAGGGCGGATTTTTAAAAAAAAATTAGAAAATTTTGTCGACTTTTTTTAGGTCGAACAAAGTGAACTTCCGAGCACTCCCAAAGCACTAAAAGGACCCTGTTTTGGTAAATTTTTCTCCTTTTGTAAACTGCGGTTTTAGGCACCTTTTGGAAAATGTGGACAATACAGTTGCGTTTTTTTTGGCGGGCACTCCCCCCTCAAAGTTAGTATATACTGGCGCCAAAGGGTCCGTCACCAAAAAGGGTCCGTCACCAAATATGGATATCTCAAAAAGTACAAAGGGGGACTCCCTAATTGTCAAAGTTATCGTATTACTAATTATCAATGTTTCTTACCGAAAGTTCCTCGATTCAGTTTAGGTAAAAGATAAATGACGCATGTAAGTTAAAAATTTCACTGGAAGTCATCCACAAAAATTGCACATGCAAATCATCCACAAAAATGTCCTGACACGTCTTCGTCCAATCTCTGTATATCACCTTGGATGTATTCATCCCTCTAAAAATATAACACAGTCGAAGAGTATGCACTCATCCACGCAGTTTTTTTTGTGTTCGATATCTCTTTTGGCATTATACTCTTCTTTGTACTATCACTAGGGCGGTCCACTAAATTAGCTAGCCAGCCTCTACAGAACGATTAACTATTTACCCCGGTTCCACGTTCCACGATTTGTTTCTTTCGCCCTCTCGGGTTGACTGTGATGACGTTCAACAGTGGTTTTACTCCCGCCCATATAGCACTGGTAAAGAAAAGTTTTCTCAGTAATCTGGGCGGTTTTATGTCTCTTAACGGCCTACTAATATGGTTTTTTGGCTCGTACTGTTCAGCGGGTTCGTTATTTTGTATAAGATATATGATATATCTGTGAGAGTATTACACAACCAATTGCTCTGGTTACACCGCTTCTGCAATCAAAAGTGTCACCGGGTTTTCCCAAACAGGGTCACAAACTTTCAGCAGCAGGATTCCCATATATGTGTGTAATCTGTCGTTGTAATGAGGGTAATGAGCGTCGGAATTAAGGGTCAAGATTTTAATAACCTCGTAAATTTTAATTTTTATACCTTCCAGTATGCAGTTCACAATTTTTTCTGCCAGTCACAGAATTTTGGGCCAGTCAAATGAAATGTCGGAAATTTTTTCGGAGATATAGCGGTCGAAGTCTGTCAAATTGAATTGGTGCAATGCACATTTCTAGATGGTTTTTCCTTGGCGCTTTGCGCTGGGTCTGACAACTTCGAATCTGGAACATCAATTTTTCAGCCATCTACAATGGATCGGTTCATTCGCATTTTCTGCAGTATTCAGTGCATTGAGGATTTCTAAGGCAAACTCTGATCAAAGGGCTGATTTAACCCGCGAAGTTCAGTTTCATAGCTGCATTTTCTTTCCGATTAAGTATTTCGCTTTGAGTTTTTGTGCTGTCCATGACATAATTTTTTTCTCATCAAAATTGAAATATTTTCTTTCGATATTGCAATTAGCCAACTAATTGCAGACTCTTGTAATATTAGGACTGCTGTGCCCAAATGTGATACATTTTCGCTTTGTCCATTGGTTGATTTGACAATTAGTTTTTCATCAACTTGATTTTCCTTGGGATAAATGATAAAAATATGTCTACACATCTAATTTATCGTGCTTGTGTTTTGTTTTGGTTTTTTTTATCAACGGATCTCCAAACGAAAATTGTTGGTAGTTTGTTATCGGCAATTTCATTTTGTTTATGCTATTTTCTATTTCGCTTTCAATCAAAAAACTTGAGGTATATGATTCCAACAATCCTCATATAATTGCTCTAGAAGTGCCTGCAATCTTTTTCTTCGGGCGTCACATTTCACTCTGATTTTATTTTTTTTCACCAAACGTACGAGCCCCACGCAAACGCAGAGAGTTTTTAAAAGTCCAGAGAATTTTGAGCCCCAAATCTGCTCTAAGGAGTTCCGTGATAGCTGCCCAGTTTCGAGAAAAAACTAATCAATCGGTTGATTGATCCATTCAACGATTTAATATTTGTGAAATTTCCGTTTTTTTTTATTTTTTCAAATTAATTTTTTTTTACTGGTATGATTTATTTGTTTGCAGTTTGAAACCCACACATTTCCGCTGCGTTTTCCGAGATACGTGGATCTCTGAACGTGAATTAAAGTCGAATCGATCACCCGCTAGATTTCATCGAATCCATCGCTCGCAAGCCAGTTTTCATCACTTTTAAAGTCCACCATTGAAATTATATGTCTCATTGATGTTTCCGCTCATAATGCAAAAATTACAATGTCTACCTGAAGGCTCTCTGGGGTTCATCTGCAATTCTACATAGCTTAGATCAATTTTATTACGTAACCGTTGTATTTTAGCCCTTGCTAATGCAACATATTTGACTGGTTCATTCATTCATATTCGGCATTTGATATCTATTGAGATATGTTTGCTCATTGATGAGCTTCGATATGAGAGCTAATTAAAGCAAACGTTTTCGTTTGCAAAAAACTTCGCGATGAAATGGCTGTTCCTTGTACATTTTGCTTATTGAACAATGGGTCCTCTTTTATCAGCTTTTCTACCTTTTCTTTGAGTTTCAGCGAGGGTACAGAAGTTGTGGCGGCATCACAAACTTTCAGCAGCAGGATTCCCATATATGTGTGTAATCTGTCGTTGTAATGAGGGTAATGAGCGTCGGAATTAAGGGTCTAGATATTAATAACCTCGTAAATTTTATTTTTATAGCTTCCAGTATGCAGTTCATAATTTTTTCTGCTAAAGTCAATTGATAGTATGCTGCATCACAGAGTTTTGGGCCAGTCAAATGAATTGTCGGAATTTTTTTTCGGAGATATAGCGGTCGAAGTCTGTCAAATTGAATTGGTGCAATGCATATTTCTAGATGTTTTTTCCTTGGCGCTTTGCGCTGGGTCTGACAACTTCGAATCTGGAACATCAATTTTTCAGCCATCTACAATGGATCGGTTCATTCGCATTTTCTGCAGTATTCAGTGCATTGAGGATTTCTAAGGCAAGCTCTGATCAAAGGGCTGATTTAACCCGCGTAGTTCAGTTTCATAGCTGCATTCTCTTTCCGATTAAGTATTTCGCTTTGAGTTTTTGTGCTGTCCATGACATAATTTTTTTTCTCATCAAAATTGAAATATTTTCTTTCGATATTGCAATTAGCCAACTAATTGCAGACTCTTGTAATATTAGGACTGCTGTGCCCAAATGTGATACATTTTCGCTTTGTCCATTGGTTGATTTGACAATTAGTTTTTCATCAACTTGATTTTCCTTGGGATAAATGATAAAAATATGTCTACACATCTAATTTATCGTGCTTGTGTTTTGTTTTGTTTTTTTTTATCAACGGATCTCCAAACGAAAATTGTTGGTAGTTTGTTATCGGCAATTTCATTTTGTTTATGCTATTTTCTATTTCGCTTTCAATCAAAAAACTTGAGGTATATGATTCCAACAATCCTCATATAATTGCTCTAGAAGTGCCTGCAATCTTTTTCTTCGGGCGTCACATTTCACTCTGATTTTATTTTTTTTCACCAAACGTACGAGCCCCACGCAAACGCAGAGAGTTTTTAAAAGTCCAGAGAATTTTGAGCCCCAAATCTGCTCTAATGAGTTCCGTGATAGCTGCCCAGTTTCGAGAAAAAACTAATCAATCGGTTGATTGATCCATTCAACGATTTAATATCTGTGAAATTTCCGTTTTTTTTTATTTTTTCATATTAATTTTTTTTTACTGGTATGATTTATTTGTTTGCAGTTTGAAACCCACACATTTCCGCTGCGTTTTCCGAGATACGTGGATCTCTGAACGTGAATTAAAGTCGAATCGATCACCCGCTAGATTTCATCGAATCCATCGCTCGCAAGCCAGTTTTCTTCACTTTTAAAGTCCACCATTGAAATTATATGTCTCATTGATGTTTCCGCTCATAATGCAAAAATTAAAATGTCTACCTGAAGGCTCTCTGGGGTTCATCTGAAATTCTACATAGCTTAGATCAATTTTATTGCGTAACCGTTGTATTTTAGCCCTTGTTAATGCAACATATTTTACTGGTTCATTCATTCATATTCGGCATTTGATATCTATTGAGATATGTTTGCTCATTGACGAGCTTCGATATGAGAGCTAATTAAAGCGATGAAATGGCTGTTCCTTGTACATTTTGCTTATTGAACAATGGGTCCTCTTTTTTCAGCTTTTCTACCTTTTCTTTGAGTTTCAGCGAGGCATTTTGGAATAATCGTCAAATAAATCTCTAAAGTTTTTCAGGATTTTTAAACGAATTTTTGCCCCAACATTTATTTTTTTTTTGCGTTTCGCTGATGCACGCGAATCACGAGCGATGGCAAAATGTTTATTCAAAACATGTAACGAAGGAGGACGAAATTGGTTTGGCCAGATGCTTTTGCGATTTTGATCTGCACTTTGTGTGGACGCATTTTGTTGGCCCTGGTTGAATGTGTTTCTTCCGAACTAAAAGATTCCGCGTCTAACCTTTTTGCACAGTAACTCGCCTCTATTTTTCACAACTGCACTGGTCAAGGCATGTTTAGCATTCGATGGGCTCAAATTCCTCAGAATAAACACTACAAATATCCCAAAAAACTGATTTTCACGTGTGGGTTTTTTGAAAAATCTCTGGTTCCGTTTTCTTTTCAGGGACAGGAATAGCATCGACTTCAATCTTTTGTTCACTTCAACCATATTTTCATCTTTATCTTGGTTATTGTAAGATTGGACATTGCCTCTCTGTCTGTCCTCGCTGCCGAGTCTTCAGCCCCTTCTGTTTCTTCCAATGTCGTATCAACAGTTTCTGACATGCATTTTACTTTAAAAAAGGCCAATCTCAGTTAAAAAACGAGTTTCTTCTTCTTCATCAGCGCATGAAAAAAACTGTATTAGTTTTTTCAATTGTACAACGGGCCCATCAGTTTTAATTAATTGAAGGATTGTGTAAAAGTTCTAGGCCTTTTAATTCAATACACGGTTAGATAACTTGACTACTCGTGTCAGGGTGAGGACATTAGTATTCAAACGGTCCTTTAACGTCTAAGGGGCAGTTTTTGGCTTAAAATGATGATGTGTTTGAAAAACTAAAAAAAGAAAAGAGAACTATTATTTTCTCAAATGATCCACCCACAGATAGTGAAGAGTAGTGAAGAGTTGCCATTTTATCATGGATTTTTTTTATGATTATCTTTTGTATACCTGAAGCTCAATTTTGACATGATTGCGGAAATTAGGAAAAAAATGCACTACGAATAGTGGTTCTGTTGGTCTAGAAAAATTATTATGTGACTGACTCTGTTGAGAATTGGATGAGTCAATGCATACAATATTTCGGTGTCGGTACCAAGCTGGTACCCGTACTCTCTCACATCAATTTCTTGAAGTCCATGCTCAGGGGCAGGCTTGTATTCCGGTTCTTCTCTGAAGCAGGGGATGATCATTTTTCATCACAGTCGACATTGCTTTATAATGAAATTTTTATTTTTTTTTACGATTTTAAACATAGCAAGAGAAAATGGAAAAGTGTCATCGACTCAATAGCACTGCAAAAAGCAAAAACAAATCTATAAAACATTTCTGGCTTTCGATTATGAAAACAAAATCAACAACAATAGGTTACAGTTCTTTCAATATCGAGAATTTTTTAGGGCGGCCGTTTTTCTCGAAAATACTAACACAGAAGAAATATTGGTAAATAGCCAAAAAATTTTATTCTGCTCGTATATTCTGAAACTAAAAGCAATTTTGAAAGTTTTGTTCGTGTAATTGCAGTTTCGCTAATGAGGAACCTAACTTATCTTCATTATAGCAAATCCATTGGAATTTAACATGAGAAAAAATCGAAAGTCAAAACATTGGAAAAAATTGATTGTGGAAAACAAACAGCAAATAAAGGTACAAGAACTTATTAACAAAATAGTCAGCCTCCATAGGCATCTTCAATGCGTTTATGGCCAGTTAAGAACTCGGCTAATCAAAATTAAAATTTTAATCTAAATTCTCGTGTAAATAGCCTGGTTGAGAACAATGATTGTCATGTAATTCCTCTATATGTAAAAATGCGTGTCGTACAGTCTCATGTAGTTTCAAGAAAAAAAACAAGCATAAAAAGAGTATAAAAAACACTTTCTCCTGACCTTCGAGTTGTGTGATAGCGCATTTCCGTAGCAAAATAAAGAACATTTTGATATTCGCCTTAAGCTTTGTGTTTTAAAGTATATTAACCAAGGACTGTCTCACAAAAAAATCCATTAGGATAGTGGCTAGTTTTCGCAGATAAACTCCAAATACAGATGTCTAATGAAACTTTTTTTGCAATATCATGCATGTTCATAAATTTAGTGATTGCTAAACAATTTCAATGGATAAAAAAACTTGTCATAGCGAAAGAAATTTTATATTTGTTTTACGATTGATAAACACATGTTAAGCTATAGACCCAATGTTTTTTTGCCAGCCATTCTTTCGGAAAGTGTTGGTCTTAAAAAACTTCAATTATTCCTCAAGTTTGAGTTTTTCGTTTTTGTTTCTATGGAAAAACTTAAAGTTTTGATGATAATCATTTTTGGCGACTAAAACAAAACAAACTATTTTTAAAAATACCTAACGACGTATACAAACTTGTTCTTTATATTTAATGAAAAAAGCTTATGTTTTTTAAATACTTTGAAGTTTGAAAGATCAGCGTTTTTATACCTTTTATTAAAGAAAAGGTTTTTTTGATAACCAGACTGCTTCAAGGCCGTCAAGTTTATAAACAATCGTTTTCAAAAACTTTAAAATAGTTTTTGAATAATTTTTCCAAATTGCATGACAAATATTTTTCCATAGACTAGCAATAGGCGTGTTTCAATATAATAGACTAAGCAAAAGTAAAATTGCTTCAACTAAACTCTAAATTTGTTTTAATTAACGTATAGATGATTGTGCTTTCGTTTTTTGAAAGTTTCCGACTGCTATTCATTGTGATGTGAAGTCCTCAAAAACTGTAAATTCCACCTCAATATATATCGCATCTCGGAACAAAAGTTTTGAAACTTTTGCTGTTATCGATCACAAGTCAGAACTTGATGTCAAGTGTCGCGCTACTAGTTTAAAGAACATTTTCTTGGAGATCAACTAGCGACATAGTAGCACAAAAGAACAGTATATGTAATCGACAGTCTCGACGCCACATGTTAAGGTTTAGAAAATCGATTATACAGATTTTTAGGCCTAAGCTTAGCTGCAATATAGATTTCGGTCAGATAATGTGTATGAAGTTGAAGAAAAAAAAAGTTATTTTAAAAATGGAATTAAAATATTCGCATGCTTAGTAGGGTTCAAAGTAGTATCAAAAACTTAACTTAAGTCGAGAACACTCGCAATTAACCTGAAAAATTTTCCACTTCTTGATTATATGGCTCGAAGTGAAAAATACTGCAAACAATCAGGCCTTGAATAAGTTTCAAGACAATTTGCAATAGATCTTGATTTATAGTTTGAGCCAAATCGTTTGGATTGATACTGTTTTTAAGATGCATAATTAGTCAAAAATTGAGTAGCCTTTGTCGACCCGTCTGAGAAAAATGCCAATAATTTTAGCAAAAAATTAGTCAATTCATGATTGTCGACTGTGTTCAGACGCTCGTTATCTCACCGGTATTTGACAGGAGATTCCCAGAAACCCATTCCAATCATCCTTGAGAGTGGGGAGGGGCAAAAGATTTATTCGTTTGTCCCCCAATAGAAGTGTGAGTCAGGTAGCCTATGTTTAACTTTGCGTTCTAAATCATCCTAAGCCAATCTTTATAGACAAACTTTAATTTAAAAAAAAATTAATACAAAAGAACCATTGCTATTGTTGATTTTGTCATAAGTTTCCCCATAGAATTCTTTGTGACATCCATATGGGCACTTCTACATTCAAATATTTTTCAAGTTTTGAGGGATTACGTTTTTTTTTTAGTTTGTTTTTGTTCAAAATTATCCAAGAATTTAGAACCTTTTTTCTCTTTTTGCATTAAAGGCCTTCCTAGAGTTTTGGTCGTACTCGAAAAACCTTTTTTTCCCTAAAAATCGCTCCTGTTAATTCTCTTTCAAAAACCTCTGCAGACTTCAAAATCCATCGCCCCTTAGATTTTCTGGCATGTGTAGTGGGTCATCGCACAGTTTTATTGGAGAGGATTCTTCAGGTCGTGTTGCGTTTTCCAACTTGAGCAATCCAAACATATGATCTTCTATATCTCGTCTGAAACAGTTTTTTGTCGCGACTCTTACATTATCCGGGCCGACCCTGTAGTAATACCTTTAATTTTTAGCTGTCCAATTTCAGTATTTCCAGAGTTTCACAAAAATAATAAATTTTTCCACAATTTGTGACCGACGATATGTGTCCGCGACATTCGCGACTAAAAAAGTGTCTTCAGCCAGCGTGACCGAAGACCATTTCTCCGCGATTGTGGCAAAATCAACAAAAAACAAAAACCAAACATGCGCGATGGGAAAAATTATTGATGAATTTTGTCCACGAATGGATTAAAATTGTAAAAAGTTTGTGCCACTGATCTGATTCTGAGCTGAAAAAGAGCCAAAGAGTATTTAATTTTGACTGATGTTGATAATTTAAAGCCCAAAAAGTACAATAACAAAACTCATGGACATTAGTAGATGCTGCTAATTCATAGCTCTTTGAAAAATTTTTGTAAGGTTTTTAGAAAAAAGAATCAAGCTCAGTCTGGATTGAAGTAGTTTCTCTACTCTTTAGTTTCAGCAAAAAAAATAAAAAACAATAATTTTTGTTTCAGCTCTAACAAAAAAAGCAAAAAATAAGAAAATCAAGACTGAAACCGAAAAAATTCCCGATTGGCGCGATCGAAAAAAGTGGCCAATTCATTTTTGCAAAACATTTTTTCGGATTTTCGGAACATCTAATCAATTGTTATTCAATATATAAAAAATATGTTTTAAGTAAACTGCTTTTTAGTGTTACCAAACCCATTTGTGTTAGTGTCCTTGATTCTTGAAAATTTCAGAGCGGGTGTCTTTGTGGTATGCTTTTAAAAACGTTTATAATCACCTTCAATATCGCTTTCTAGAATTTTGTATGATTTGAAGCTTAAAAATTTAACTTAGATCCACATTTAGCCAAGCAGTTTCGAGATTGTCATTTTTTAAAATTTTGCGAGAGATAACCAGACTAATTTATTTTTTTTTCGCGAGAAATAAACAGGCTGTCTCGAATTTTTCTCCAGGATTTACGCTAAAATTTAGGAATTTTTTTAATAATTACTACCAGATTGTCATAGTTCCTTACAAGACAACTGCAATTAGTTTTTAGGCTCCACTGTTTTTAGGATAATACACATGGATGTTACAAACAAAAATCATTTAATACTTTTCACTTACGAAGATGGCACCTGTACTTCTTCTGTTATTGTTCTAAAATATCCTGTACTGTATAGGTTTGTGAAGTCCCGAATTTCCACTTCATATTTTGCTGAAACGAATAGGTTCAGAGTCTTCAATTTGGTTTTTGTTCCGCCTTTCGTAACGAAAGTAATGGAATTTTCGTTTTCGGTGTGGTTTTTTTTCTTCAGACAAATTTCGAACTTTCAACTAAGCATTTTTCACGGATTTTTTTTATCATTCAAAGAGTATTGCTGTCCTGAGCCTAAATTTGAAAGGACGTTTCGCCGTTGAAAATCGCCCTTTTGTGGAGGGATTATTTTCACAAAAAAAACTCAAATAAAAAAAATAATTTTTTTTTAATACATTTGATTTGTTTTCATGTTGTTTTTGCAGCTCCAAAGACATTAGAAGGCAGTCAAAACCTTCAGAGCTTCGTCCTGATACGAACAGTCTTACTTATCTTATAAAAACTACTTCCCCATCCCCACCATTGATTTTCTGCCGACATAGTAAATGAAATAAACCAACAGAATGAAATAACGCGGAAAGTGTACAAGCTAAAACTGAAAGTCAATTTTGCCCAAACCTTTACCAGAGTTAGGATATTGCTCTTCAATTTGCACTATATACTTTTGGGTGGTGTTCGGCTTAACATTATGTCTCAAACACTCTAATGGTCGCACTTCGGTTAATAATGATGGGATTCAGTTTTGGCCGACCATTCTGAACAAAATCTAGCGGTGCTAATATACAATATATTTCAAAAAACCCTGGTTGAAGCCTATTTGTTTGGATTATTTTGACAGAGTTTATTGGCAAAAGGGTATTTATGATATATCAACCTAGATCATTCTCGCAACGTAAAATGAATTTTCTAATTTAAGAATGAAATTCTCATATATTTCTAGCGATCAACTAACTATATTCTAACAAGAAACAAAAGGGGGTTCCTGTATTTTAGGGTGTTTTTTTACTTTTTTCTTTTCTAAATTAATGTTTCTTTACAGTGTGTTTCTTTTCTAAATGAACAATGCTTTTTTTCACTGTTCGCTTCAACCCTTAATAGGACTTTAGGTTTTCTCGGTTAGGTTTTTTGCATGATAACCATATTCATAATTTTCGTTTTCTATCTCCATTTTTCTAATTTTTCGCCATTTCACTAGTTTTATTTTATGGTTTTCTGAATTAATGTTTTTTTTTTTGTTTTTATTGAAATGCTGCTCGAAGAGCTTAACAAGGAAACATGGCTTTGGAAGGGAGTTAATAAACCCACCTGCACTGAAGTTTCATACAAAAAACAATTGTAAAGGAAGTTTTACTTAAAAAATCTCGGAAAAGTTAATTAAATGTCGCAGCAATTTATCGTTTTCATAGATTTTTACATTCAAAAAATCGTAAAAATTTTTTTTTAAAGAAAATAACTTCAGGGAATTGAAAAAAGAGTAAACTAATTAAAATATAAGCATACCTCCAATGGTTGAAGCGTCTGCGCAATTCAACGTCGTAAGCACCCATTGTTGAGCTACGAGAGCTCCTGAACACCGCCAGGTTCTTTTCCCATCAACCAATTTGTAAATCTTTTGCATTCTTCTTCACTAGTTTTATTTACTTTTTTTCTAGAAGGAGTACCAACCTAATAATGGCCCGAAGTTATAGTTTTCAAGTCCAAAAATTGTGTTATAGTTCAAAGTTCTAATTTTTGGCATAAAAAAGGACACTGAAATTTAAATTATTTAAGTTTAGGGTATTTCAGTCAACTAAAATTATCAAAACTAAGAAGTTCAGCAACAGTCGTAAATGGTGTTTCAACTAAAAATATTTTACGAAAGCTTCTCATTTCAAAATCAGTGATCCGTTTGACCTCGAACTTGGAGAGAAGCTGCAAAACTGATATGAAGTTGATTTTTCAAAGAAATGCCTCGAATAGATCAACATGGTAAGAAAATCGCCCTAATTTTACCAACAGATTAACGTTTTCAAACTAGAATCACTAAATCAAAATATTTGTTTATAGGTTAATGAAAACAGCGAAATGGTTTTTTTTTGAAAAACGAAAAACGGATTATGCAAGACGGCGAGACAAGGCACTGTACGGGCGAATTGGTTAAAACTATATTTTTAACGACCGAATTAAAAGTCGACGAAGCTCTGAACCCTGACCACCCCAAATTTTCCCTAACCCCCTCGATTTTTTGCTGTGGATTCACTTGGTGAAAATTTCGGATCGTGCTATTCCAAGTGTCCAAGAACTCATTCAAACGGTGAAAGATAATAGCAGTACAATAACGGCCCAAAACTGTGAGGATTCTTTGAAAAATTTGAAAAAAAGTTTAGGTGTCTTGCTCAAGTTTCTATCCAACTTTTTATAACAATTTCATATAGTTATCGAAAATTTCGTCTGTTTTCTTTCATTTGCATAAAAATTTGTCTATTTATTTTCTAATTGAAAAATTATAGCACTTTCAAAAAAAACCTTTATTTAAAACAGCCTGTAGTTTTTATTTGGGTGTCGTGAGGCGACCTTCGGTACCTCGTTACTTACTTGTTCTTTTGCAGTCTCACTGCAGATTGATGTTAATTATACTAACCGAGGTCATTGTGCTAAACTATACTTAATACCACGCAGAGCGTGTTCATTCTCTTCTGATATCTATACTGTTTGCAAGATAATCTTTTTCAACTTAAACTCATGTTCATTCAGGATAAACTTCCTATTCCAAGCCTTCATTAACCCGCCATTCCTGTGGGAATCTTGGATTGGTCAATTTTTCTTGGCCGCTGGTCTGAAGGATAATATCAATCCTCATGATCTTTTAACCGAACCCACTGAGGTTGTTGATGAACCTCCTCCAAGAGCTGTGTCAATTGCTGATGGCGAGGACGCTGGAGCTGCGTAAACCCGAAGACAGCGGGATCAAGCGGCGATTCGAAGAATTAACCAGTTAAACATCGAGAGGAGGAGAAAAGGCCCTCGGATCAGTCAGAACTAGTTTTATCACGAAGCTGGAGCCCGTATGAAGTCTCGCTTGTTCTTCGCTCTGGGGAACGACGGGAGGAGACGATTCGTTGGCTCATTTCCTCACAAGGACATCATTAATATTCGTTTTTGAGAATTTCATAACGGCTGTGAAACATTATTCAAGGTTGAACGGGAATATACGGTGGAACGTATCAAACTGTAAATCACGGTTTTAATGCTTGAAAATGACACTTTCTCGTCTTTTTACGCTAGTTTGAGCACCCAAGTGGCTCTGTGTAATTGGCTTCATGATCAAGAAAGGGAGACTTTGAAAGACCTCTTTCGACGAATTCGAGATATAGATATTCAACAACAACTTATCAAGGCTAAGGCCGATCTAGATGGCACCTTCAAGCTCGCACTTCAGTGCAAAAAAGGGGCAAATACATCTGCTCAATTCCAAAACTACTTCCTCATAATCAACATTTAAACGATATCAAGGTTAAACAAGAACCTACTTTTTCCATTCAGTCATCTAGAGGGAAACGGAATTATCCTCAAAACCAAAATAATCGACAAACGTCACAAAACAATCAAACAAATAAGTCATGTTACTTCTGTGGTAATCCTTTTAGTCCGGATCACCGAAAATCTTGTCCAGCTCGGGAAGTAACATGTAATCTTTGTCGGAAACCTGATCACTTCGCGAAGTGCTGCAACTCGTCGAAACGACGTGTGAATCTAGTTCAGGAAAATGAGGACGCTTCGGGGCCATCTATGGATTGTAACTTTATAGATGTCGAACAAGACAGTGAGCCAGAATATGGGGTGTTACAGCTGGATTCCGCTGTAATGATTAACAATATAGAAATTCTCAAGTCAAGCGGAAGAAAATCTAGGAGCCTCAGTATCCACTTGCGTTCAGGTCGTAGTTTTTTCTATTCGACTGTAGACACAAGAAGCCCAGTCTCGTTTCTGAATAAATGTACCCCTGATTTACTTTTGCAATGAAATCCACTATTTGAGTTTCGTGATATCAGACGTTACCCTATTGATACCTTTTATGTGGACTATAATAAGCAGCCCATTCGTCTACTTGGGTCGATCCAAATCCCGATTTTTCCTAGTGACTGGAAGGTGGATAACGCCCAGTTCCTCATTTCGGAGAACAGAGCTCGTAATCTCCTTGGTTTGGACTTGCAGGAGCAACTGGATGTTGTTACTAGACAGTTGAAGGCTGAATCAGTTCAGTCGCTGAAGTATGGTTCTTCGGACCCGATATCAGAAAACTGGAGTTCCTTCTTTGCAAAGAATTACGCCCATATGTTCAGTCGTTTGGGCCGATCTAAACATCATAAAGTTTATACTAACTTCAAGTTCCCATTGGTGCCACGTCGAATTAAAGGACGTAAAGTTCCGATTCATATTCAGGATAGGGTCGCGAACGAAGTAAAATTTCTGGTGGAGCAAGGGCATATTGAAAAATTGGACAAAAGTACGACTGATTTCTTCATAGCAGCGATTGTGCTAACTGCAAAGAAGGATGGCTCTATTAAATTGGCCCTTAATGCTAAGCCGATGAATGCTCAGATCTGCAAAAACAAGTACCAGATGCCGAACGTTCATGAACTCATTGACTCACATCGTAACTAGAAATGTTCCTGGAAACGTTTGGTTCAAATCCTTGGATTTGAAGTATGCGTTTAGTCAGTTGCCATTGTCATCGCTCACTAGCAGTCACTGTAATTTCAATATTCTATGCGGCGAGGCGACGGGAACGTACCGATTCAAGATCGGATTTATTGGGTTGACTGATATGCCTACCAAGTTCCAGAAGGCAATGAATTGTACCTTACAAGGGCTAGAAGGGATTGTACCTTACAATGGATTGTACCTTACAAGGGCTAGTACCTTGACGACATTCTGATAGTCACTAAGGGAGATGTTCAAGACCATAACGAACTGGTCGAAAAGGTCATGCATAGATTTGATGTGGAAGGATGGGCTCTCAAACTGAGTAAGTGCGAATTCTCTGTTAACCAACTAACTTGGCTTGGGTATGACATTAATGAGGACGGTTATTCACTTAAATTTTCAAAGATCGATGCAATTCAATCACTCAAACCACCAAGAACCTTAAAACAACTTCGTTCATTTATGGGCATGTTAAACCATTTGCAAAGGTTTATTCCTGATTTGCATACCCATACTGTTCATTTCCGGTCATCCTTAAAAGCCTGTAATAAACAGTCGTTCTTGTGGGGAGCGGAACAGAGTCTTTGTAATTTTGATTCATCAAAGGGTTCGAGGGTCAAATTCGACGCTATAATAATGGTTCAGGAGCTTGCCTCTAACAAGAAGTTGAACCTGGAGTTTGGGCCCTAACTGCTTTTGCTTCGCGTTTCCTTAACAATGCGGAGGTTAAATATAGTACTAACAAATTGGAGCTATTGGCAATTGTTTGGGCCTGTGAATGTTTCCCTACTTATCTGTTAGGTACACGTTTTCAAGTGTTGACCGATCATAAAGCTATGATATCAGCATTAAATGAAAATTATAATAATAAATCGTATCAGTCTCGTCTTGCTCATTGGGCAGATTGCTTGTTACCTTTTGATTTTGAGGTTATTCACGTCCCAGGGGTCACGCTGGGGATAGTCGATTTTTTATCACGTTATCCTACGTTCCCAGTTCCTGAGACCTCTAAATATGATGAACTTTTCGTAGTTAAATCTATTGGGGCTTTCCATCAGGCCCTCTCTTTTATTAATTCTTATACTGTATCTCCGGTGTGGGATCAAAATTGTTTGCGGCCGCAAGAGGGTGTTCAATTTGTGTCACATTATAATGGTACTATTTCTTTACGTCACTCGCCGGTTGGGGGCGACGATAGTATTACTCAAGGTTTCAACCAATCGTATCGTATTATGAAAATGGCTGTTTGCATTATTTGCCAAAAGAGGGCGTCGATTTATGCTCTTACGAATTCAACCAATCAGAAACTGGTATGCAATTTTATTATCGCAGACCAGTTGGTATTTCAAAAATTTACTGTCTACGACCTGAATCTTTACAAAACAGTCATCTAATCTCATCTCCTTTATTCTTAAATAAAAAAATTTTCAAAATGACACAACCGTCTGGCGCTAAACAAACTACTATCCGGCCCACTACTCTCGACTTGAATGCTACTATAAGTCAACTTGACCCTCAGACAATTCTTAACTCAACTGCCGAGCAGGCTGATTTACTGACATTCGTGGAGTCTTTTCCGATAAGTTCTCCGAGTTTTCGCCGACCCAGTCCAAGGTCACCAAATCGATCACTTCAACTGAACCGCATCTCTCGGTTGGATCAAGTACGCCAACGAAACAGAACCCCGTGAACGGGCTGCTAAAACCCGTTTTGTTGCCTCCAGGACTACAAATAGAAAAGATGGTCACACCCAGCTATTGGAGGCAATGAGACGGTGTCGCCTATCAAAGCCAGGAAAAATCAACACGGCCGCAAAGATTGGAGCTCACGCTGTCAATGGGGGCAAACCTCTTCTTTCCTCGTCAAAGAGGGAAATCGTGGAAATACCTGGCCTCTTCGATGCAGACCTTTTGGAGTAGTTGACAGAGGAGGATCGTTTTCTTGGCCCTATGAAACGAGCTATCATAAATAAGGACATCACATCTTTCAACGAGCTTGGTTCGTATATGGCCCAAGTCTGGCCTAAAGCAGCTGTGGTTAATAATTGTGTAGTTATCGATAATAAAATGGCCATACCCGAATCTCTCCGACAAGCAGTGCTCACTCGTCTTCACCGATCTCACCCGGTACAAGAAGTCATGATGGCGGCCTCTGAATACCTCTGGTGGCCATTCATGAACCGTCAGATCATTGAAACGTGCGAAAATGCCGTGAATGCACCTTGTTTGGAAAGAATCTTAAACCCGCTTCAACTTTTAAACCTTTGCCTGTTTTTTCTGGACCTAATCAGGAATTACAACTAGATTTTGCTGGTCCTATACTTGATGATAAAGGGTCTAAGATCTTTCTTTTAGTAGCAATCGATCGATTCTCTAAGTTTCTTTCAGTTCTTATTTCTAAAACTAATGGGGCTAAGAAGGTTTCTAAGTTCCTTGATTCTTACATTCCTATCCATGGTCTACCTCACTCTATCGGAACGGGTCACGGCTCAGGTTTTAAAAATAACTTGTGCAAGAGTTTTACTCTATTAGAGGTTTTAAATATGTCTTCTCGCCGGTCGGAGATCATAGACGCAGTGGTTTCGTTGAAAGAACGATTCAGACAATCAAGAGAAAACTGGTTGTTGCAAAACTCGATCCTAATGTCAAAAAATTTAAGGAAACGATCCAACAAATACTTGAGGACATTCGCAAGAGTAATCATTCGGTGCTTAAGAAATCACCTTTTGAATTGCATTTTGGTCCTAAACCTAATACTGAATGGTCTCAGGCGCGTAATAATGTTGTTAAAACTGATAATTCAGCCCAAGGACTGGAGCGCAACCTCCTTACGCCAGACCAGATTGTCAGTCAGGCTTACAGCAGGGACAGGGCAAAAATTGTTCCTCGCGGCAGCACTAGTCCAACAGATCCTCCCCGCTTCAAACCTTTGTTCTCGCTGGACGGAAATGTGGCAGATAGTGATCCCTACAAGGTGTTGGCGGATCTCGCTCGGGCGGCAAACACATGGTCGCAATTCAAACGCAACCTTCCACCGGATGGGAAAAAAGGTCCTCAAGTAGTTAGCAACCCGGCATTCGGACCTCGCTCAATCCCTTAAGTCAGGACTCAATCTCAACACTCTACGCTTCCCGGCAATAGTAACACCTGCGGGGGCACAATTTAGCTCCAGGCGTCCACCAGGTGTGGAACCCCGTCGCCTCTCGAAAACAAGTAAATTAGAAAACCTTCTAATGTCTGATCCTATTCGAGTTAAAGGCTTTAGGAAAATAATTGATCAATCGGGGAAACTTCTTTATAAACTGACTAAATTTAAGATTGTTCGTGTTACGGATCAAACTTATGTTACCGACACTGGGAATGTTTACCGGAAAAATCACATCTGCCTCAAACCTAATTATCGGTCTACCGTTTCAGTTGCTCCTAACACTCTAGGTAATCGACTTCAAGCTTCGAACTCTACCTCTGCCTCTCGGGGTGCAGTTATAAGGGCCCGCTACTTGGTCTCAGCCGGTGCTACTTGAACAACGGGCAAACAACCCAACCCTCTCTACTCCGATGGTGGACCTCACAGTTGACGCTTCCAGCGAAAGCTCAGCTGGATCTAACGGTGATCTTCAAGTGGTTGATGATTATTCTCCTATCGGAAAACGCCAGAGGCTTCAGTGTGACTCACATCCGGTCAGGTTTGCTCCTCAGTCTAACTCTACATCGCAGCCCCACACTTCGACGAGTGCTACTTGCTCGTTACCGAACGACTCTACCGCACGACTTTACAGTTCGTTAACTTCGCCCCAACCGCGGACTTCACATCGTGCTGCCTCCTCTTCGACCGCTCATTTTGCTGACTTTCCTGGTGTTAATCCTACTCGTTCTGGACCTATTATCTCTTCACCGGACATGGTGTCGTCACAGGGTCTGGTTCTTCCCTCTCATTCGGCGTCATCAGAGCTGCCCTCCTCCTTCCTTTCGCTTTCTCTACCTGCTCAACCAGTGGTTGACGACGCCGAGTCAGTCCGGATGTCACATCGTATTAAGAAGCCCACTCAGTTTTTTGGCGATCCGTTGCGGCTTTATTTTAAATCAGTTGAGGAGGACCCAACTTTGCCCTCTGAAACGGTGATAGTATCTTCGTCCTCACCACGAAAACCCCTTATTCGGGATCGTTTTCCACCTGGACCTTCAACGACGACGTCTCCCCCTCTCGCTCCTGCAAAAGATGCTACTGGAAAGGATTGACTATATGTCAAGTTTAAAACTCTTCTAAAACTCTTCTAAACTCATTCAAATTCTTTAAAGTTATCATGTTCTTACTGGTTAACTGTACAGCATTTGTGTGGGATAGGGGGCTATCAATCATTTGCTCGTTTGGGTGCAGTTTTATTATCTCTCTAATTTTGGGTTGTCTCTCAAAATTTTTTCTCCCGCGGGGAATATCGTGAGGCGACCTTCGGTACCTCGTTATTTACTTGTTCTTTTGCAGTGTCACTGCAGATTGATGTTAATTATACTAACCGAGGTCATTGTGCTAAACTATACTTGATACCACGCAGAGCGTGTTCATTCTCTTCTGATATCTATACAGTTTGCTAGATAATCTTTATTAAACTTAAACTCATGTTCATTCAGGATAAACTTCTTCATCCGAGTATTTATTCGAGACCAAGTATTTTATTCGAAACAAAGCAATAAAGTGATTCAAGCAACTAATTTTACAACTCTAAAACAATTTACTTATTGTTCAAACAACCAAGTTTTCATTCTAAAACCTCGGCAAATATCATAGGTAAAACATTCGCTCAAATCAACTCGGTTTATCGCTGTACTTTGGGCAGGCCTGACTTTTCAGAAAATGAATTTGTTACTACAGTTGTCGACATTTTTGTTCATGGAAACGCGATTGCTCCTGTAAAAGTTTAGGCACTTGATAAAAAAAACGGTTTCAGCTTTTAAAATATTGTAAGTGATCACGGTAAAAAAAAGCATAACCTTACCTTCTAAGCAATGAAAATATCCAAACTTAAGCTCAGCTTTTTGTTATTCTCAGTAATCATCTGATATTCATGGCTGAAATCATAAAATAAGGCGAATAAAAAATCTAACCAATAACATTCTAAAATGAAAAAAAATGAAGTGATTTACTTTACATATTAACTTTTCAATTTTTTGCATAAATTTTGATTACGAAAAACTGAACTTAAATATTTAAAATTATAATTCATTGCCCTGGAAAAAATCTGCAAAAAAGTTTTCCAGCAATTTTCTCTTTAACAAGATATCCGATGGGGGAAAATGGAGCAATTAAAAAATTTAGAGTGTTCGGGACTACGTATTGGAAATATATATTACCTAAAACTCCCAGTGATCGGTGTTCGACGATTTGCATAAATTGAAGAATACTTTTGCTTAAAAGTTAGTGGTACTTATCTTGGGTACGTTTGTTCTCGAAATCGTACTTCCATAAAGCATCTGACTTAAATCAAAATTGGCAATTTTCATATTCTATTTAGGATAGCCAGTTAATGTGCAGGATAGCCAGTTAAAATTGTCGTCATAAAGTTTGTCTGCTTGTGGTTTGTCGGCTTAGCTGCCAAATAACAAAATTGATTACTTTGGACGCAGTTTTTGTGGCAGTTTTCAATGCAGGCTTCCATTGTTTTGAATATTTCTGGCAATTTGGATTCTATTAGCCTGGAACTTACTTTTTTGCTGTTTTTTTTACCAGAATTTTTCCTCCGCTTCAATGATTTTAGCGCATCTTTTTTCGGCTTAGTGACCTTGATGGGGTTTAGCGTAATTCTTGTGCTTCATTCCGGACCGCATAATATGTTAAAACTTTTAGAACAGAAATTATAGTTCAAAGTTTTTCAGGACATCAAAAAAATTTTCAATCCTACGGGTATTTACTTAACTTTCATCAGCTCAGTTGCCGCTTGTTGAACCTTCGTTATTTACAGTGTGGTTTTTGACGTTTTTTCTTCAGATAGAAATTAATTCCAGAAAAAATTTCATTTTTTTTCAAGTTGATGTCTTTTTTAAATGTTTTTTTTTTTGGTTTAAAAGGCTTCCGTTTCATGTCTGCTATCTTGCACTGCTATTTTGTTGTTGTATCGGAAGTGGTGCGAAGAAGTGTTTCAAAAAAATATCATGGTACATTAAGGCAGAGAATTTTCGCTTTCGATAATTCCTATAATCTTAAAGTGATATGAAAATATTATGAAAAAAACTCCATCATGATAAAAGTACCCGAAAAAATGATTTTCAACTCGAGGAAATACAAAATGATAGCAATAAACGAAGCAGTGCGCTATAGAGTTCCTTTGGATCTAAGAAGCATTTATTTACTAAAAATACAAATGATTAATGATTGTTACACAAAAACAATCGTTTGTGATGTGCAACCATTTGTATACATTTCAGCTTTACAAAGAAAAAAAGTCATGCAAATTTTCCTTGTAATTTGCATAGATTGAACGCAACACGGAAAAATGTTAATTAATCAGTGTAATTAGACGTTCCAGTTGGCTGAAGGACTTTTACTTAAAACCGTAGTCATCATTATTGTATCAGCACAACAAAAAACTTGTTTACACTTCGTGCAGATAAACAACAATTTTTGTGGTTCAATTTTCTATCTTTAAGACCCTATTTAGATTTTGGTACCCGATTTCAGTTTTGCAATTTTACAATATCCTGTTTTTTTTTTCTGTCAAAAATACATTTCATGACTTGGAGTAATTTTAGCAGAATCGCCTATAGTAATTCTAAAAAAAGTCAACTCAGATAATAAGTAAAATAAACTGAATTTTACTATTTTCATCCATACCAGTAGCTCCGAACTCAAAAAGAAAAATAATAATTTGTAATATAATGACTAAGTTAACAAAAAGTGATCTTTTTTACTCACACCCTCATTCATTACAAGGTTAAATTGTGTACTTTGTGAAATGTCAGCGGCGGATTTGATCTGTTCTTTATTTTTGATTTCTCTGATCGTGCCGACAAAATTTCAGCTGGTTTAAGGTAACGTCTCAGGATTCAATAGACCTACACTCGCCTAAATGTGTGTCTAACCAGTGATTTGACCTAACCAGTGCACAGTTTGACCCCGTAATGTTGCAATAGGGGAAAATTCGTTATTAGGTACAAAAATTACATATGCATAACCATTTTTTTTAGGGAAGATTCGATACTAGGTACCATAGGAGGATTAGAAATAGAGACATCTAAAAAACGATTTTTTCCTCTGTTTTAGCACTTTTTATTACAAATTCAATGAATTTTTTAGCTTTAAAAAACTCTTTTTTTCATCTGTGACTAGTTTTTGTAAAGTATGAGGCTTAAATTTTGCAAAGTTGGTCAATTTGGGACAATTAACGCGCGATATATTTCGCGCTATTAGAGAGTAAGTGGAAATTTAATCCCACTTTAAAATGCTTGCAAATTGAACTGGGGCATGCTATTTGCCAAATTTAAAACTTTGCTTCAGGCGGAATCCATTTGATACGTTTTACATAGAGTGTGGGTGTGGTTTTTCAAAACAGAACGCAACAAAATTCCCGAAATTGTTTTTAATTTCAAACAAAAAAATTTCATAAATTTTCTAATAAGATATCACTACGCTATAGAACTTTCAGGAAGTTGGAACATTCCGGAATTTGCCCTGATACGAAACTTCTTCTTAGCTTCAACTGCAGTAAAAATACGGTATAGTAACGGATGTCTATTTTTTGAAGTTTGATAAGGATCTTATTAAATATCACTCCTTTTTTGGTACCTAGAAAAGAATTCGATATTCTCTTTCTATAAATCACTAATTCAACGGAAAGCAAAATTGTTTTCAGAACATTGCAAAGTGCTTTCCTTTTTGGCAATTGTAGGGGGTCGGGGTTAGTTAGCAAAATCCCTTGATAGTAGTAAAAGAAGAATGCCTTGACGTAGAAGCGGCGCCGGTTTTGTTCACACATCGTTCCTTTGCAGTAGGAAATTTTGTCTTTGAATGTCGAGGTAAGCACTTTGTTGCTGTTTTGCTCTTTGACGATAAAACTAGCAAAATTATTAACGTTTTCTGATCTTATTTTTTCGTGAAAAACATCTGTTGTAGAATTGAGTGTTGTAGGCTCCC
This sequence comes from Symsagittifera roscoffensis, assembly GCF_963678635.1. Classification (NCBI taxonomy): domain Eukaryota; kingdom Metazoa; phylum Xenacoelomorpha; order Acoela; family Convolutidae; genus Symsagittifera; species Symsagittifera roscoffensis. The sequence goes on from NC_087071.1 coordinate 15,661,508, forward strand.
AAATTTCTGCGCCTTCGTAAATGGCCCAGTTTTTGTTCACCATAACTCCGAGCTGAAGTTAACGAGAAAAAATACTGGATAGAATCAGGGGCGGATCTAGGATTTTCTCGAGGGGGGGGGGGGTTGCGGATTTTCAAAAAAGTTTCAAAAGTTTTATTGAACTTTTCTTAAGCTTGACCAATTTGATTTTTCGAGCACTCCCAAAGCAGTAGGAAGATCCTGTTTTGACCAAACTTTCAGCGCCGTAGTGCAAAAAAATGAAAAAAGACCAAAAAAGCAAAAGCGTTTTTAGGCATTTTTCAACAAATTTTTGACCTCACCTAAAACTTAGCATATATGGGAGCCGTAGGTGCCCTTAGAAAAATATTGAGGTCCGTCAGCCATGAATGGATATCTCAAAATAGTACAATGGAGGGTCCTTTGAGTCGGCAGGCGATCAAATTCCTAAGGGGAGGGGGTCGTCCCCCTTAAATCCGCCTCTGGAAAAAATAAATAATTTAATTGGTGAAATGTTGCTAGCCAAAAAAGGTTCAACAATCAGAAAGATTTCCGTTTTAATTTAGTAATTTTTTTTTAGTTTTTGAGTTAAGAGGATTTTAAGTTAGACCTAACTTGTTGAATTTTTTGTGTCAATGCGTTTCCATTGGCACAGCTACAACTCGCATCAAGACATCTAAAAAAAATTATTACTGAAAAATTTTGGCATGAGAATTTCAAGTTCCTACCCTCTGTTGCAAAGATCGTAATATATTATTTAGTATATTGCGAGTTGACTTTTGTTGCAAAATGTCTTTTGTTGCGAAAATAAAATTTTATTGCGAGTTGTATTTTGTTGCGAGTTGTATTTTAATGCGAGTTGTGTTTTGTTGCGAGTTGTATTGTATTGCGAATTTTCTTTTGTTGCCAGTTGTTTTGGTAAGTTGTTTTTATTGAGAATATTTGCATAACAACTTGTTGATAGTGGAAACACTTTAACTTCAAAATTGACTCAACTTACCCTGATAAACTTCCAAGTAGTGGCTTCCTCCATTTTTGGCAAATGGGGTCGAATGTGGATTTTAACAAATGTCTCATTCTTCAGCATCTGCACTTGAGGAGGACAAATGACACTTAATGGGTAAATGTGATGCCTTAAAACTCAGAGTGATTACGAAACGATCAGCAGATTTTTATACATACTTTCATCAATATCCTTTTCCAAAGGAGGGACGATTCATAGTACAGAATTCACACAGGCCTAACCTTTAAGTAAGTTCATTATAGGGTGTTAATCTGTTACTAAGTGGTACCAGTACCTTTACAAATGGTATAACTCCCAGATGACATAAATTTCATTTTTTCGTTGAAAATCAAAGTTCTTCTATAAGTTATTTTTTCTCTTTTTTACCCCGAATGACAACACATGAACAAAATTTGGATTTAATAGCTTGCACAAATGTTGGAATTAAACAAATGTTGAGTGGAAAGTTGCCGAAGAATTTGATCATAATAAATGAATTGATGAAAGCAAGCTTGTACTTTTGAGAAGAAATCATATTCAGTTAAGATAATACGTCAATGAACATTCGAATTGAAGTTTTTACTACTTTTTATACCTTTTTCGCAAATAAGGTTCCCTCGAAAAAAACTTTCGATGCAATTTTTACCTGGATTTTATGCAACTTTGGAAAACTTTCGGTTTTATGGCTCCTGTGAAATGTGCCATTTCAAACGTAATCGGCTGTCAGTGCTGTTTTAAACTATCTGGACAAATTTTGAACAAAATAAAAGTTTCGTTCTTGTTTTTCAAAATGGGCTGGGACAAAAAATGATGGGAACAAAACTATTTTTCACTCTTATAACTTTGTTGGGCTGCGTAGGAAAAAATTTTATATAGTTTTTTCAATATTCAACTACAATGTCTAAGCGTAATCCTGGAAGTAGAAAAAAGCCAAAATTATCCATTTTTGTGATAAAAGTTGGGTTTTGAGTTTCGCAAAATTAATTGCGTTCTTTTATCTCTTGTAAATTTCGAAGCATTTTTTGTCTTCTTTCTTATTTGCCTAATCGAGACAAAAACTGAGAAACGAGAAGCATACTTCTCTTACAGTTTTTTATAAGGAAAAATCCGTGTTATGTTACAATAGAAGTGCCGAAATTAGTAAGAAGTTGCAAGATTTTCAGAAAAAAGAGTTTTATAAAAAAATCCACCTGTGGCCATTATTGGTTAAATTCAGTGGGTGTGCAAACTGGATTGTATTGTTTTTGACTTCGAGGTTGCAGAGATAACCGATGTAACATGTATCCCCTTTCGCTGTTTGTCCAATTATCTCGAAATCTGCAGTTTCATGCGGCCAATCAATGGGCTCTGTTTCATGGAAAATAGCTTCTACGTCTGCAAATGAGAGAAAATAAATTTAAAAAAAATCAAAATAACGTTACTTGAAGAGGAGTCTATTGAAAAAAAAACTGATTTTTGAAAAAGATATTCGATAATGCATTAAAGTTTTCCTAATTGCTCATATCTTTAGTTGACTTTTTCAATCTACGTATCTTAACAAAGATTTCTAGTCTAAATTGGTCATTGGTGTCGAAAACGACATTTTGATCCATCATATTAAAATCGTGTAACATCCATCATGTTAAAAATTGTTAAAAACCTAACAATTGAGATTACATTAGTTTTTGACATAATGGGTTACTCTAGTTCACCGATGTTGCAGGATTTGGCTGCTATTGATTTAAAACTCATGTTAAACTTCATTTTACAAAAAAGTGCATTTGTTTCCTTTGCGATTCACATTTGTATTTAACAGGAAAAAATAAATGTAGTTTTTTTAATGAGCCTTTACTTCAGTTTCAAGTTATCTCAGCTTTTTTAACCAATCTATGCTTAACTCGCTATAAGCTCAAACGTACAAGTTTTTTTTCCATATTTTACTCACCCTCATGCGCCCTTTTTTTGACAAATTTTTCCACAAAAGTTTACTCGAAACTAAAAAAAAACGAAGAAACTGTTGACTGATGTCACGTCACGCTTAACCCATCATGATGCAATTGTTTCTCATAATTGGTCCACTTTTATGAAGTTTTAAAAAAATATTTTGAACATGCGTTGCCCCCGCAACGAGCGCCCATGGGTTTTAGTCAAATATGATGGATTTCCAAGACTAAAATTTCTTTTTTAGGTAAATTTCAACCCACGAAACTAATTAAATTGCCATTATAATCGAAAGTTAATGAAAAAGTGAATCTAACATGTCCATTATAATTGATTATAACTCATGTCTTTTGAATTATAATCGATTGTTTCTCTCAAAAGAATCCTTTATAAATAATTTATTTTGAAATAAAAAACCATTATATCCATTATAACTGAAAAAATTAAAATACCTTTTTGTACTACTCTCAACTGTTGTGCAGAAATTTTGTGTTGGGTCATGTCTGTCATAGTTGTATCATGTTTCTCACAGTTATAACCAAAAATGGTAAAACTTTGACTACGTTCAGTAGACCGCATCCATGTAATTAATCCCCACCCCCCAGCATCACCTCCACCCCGCAGCTTACCAACTCCCTCGTCGCCCCCCTTAACCCCCCAAGCCTTAACACCCCCTCCTCTAACGCTCAACACTTAGTCCACCGCCTCCTGTTCATTCTCTAACCCACTATAGCCCTACTTCAAATGAGGAGGGTTATGAGGGGGGTAGGCGAAGTTTGATTTGATTAGCAAGAAATATAAATGAAATAATCAACTGCCATGAATTGAGAATCGAGTTGATAATCGAAAATAGAAAAAAAACATTAAAAAATTCGATGAACAAAATGAAATATTAAAGACAGAAATTCAGTAGCAAAACACGTACCAATTGCACTGAGCAACCAGTAATATGAACTGGAAAGCAAAGTGATAAATTCATACTTCAGCAAAGACTTCTCGAACAAAATGCAATATAATTGATTATAGTTGATTGTATTAGTTTATGATGACATAAAGAATGGAAAAATCATCCGTTTTTAAAGGTTTATAATTGATTAATATGTAATTTTATAGATACTGCTATAAAAAGACAAAAAAATCAATTATGATCCATGGACGCTTGGTGCGAGCCTTTACTTGTCTACTTCTGTTAGTGTTCTGCATTTTAGATTTTTTTTAAAATTCTACATTGCACTTGAAGAAAATTAGATCAGTGGAATAAGGGCAATGCTAGTCATAAATCTGGAAATGTGTCGGGTGGAAACGTTCAGTACTGCAAAGATTCTAAAACAAGAAAAATTTGAAAAGCTAAAAAAACAACGAAAGCTGAAAAACTATTTTTGTTTCCATTTTTTTGGATTCACTGAAAGAAAAAAATTGCGGTCAATTATTTCCGCGCCATATGCGCATCAATCGATAAAAACTGTCTAAGGTAAGTTCAACTTTAAAGAAAAAACAGATGAATTATCCATCACCCGCTATCAGAGTTATGAAAGTTTCTCATGAACTCTTGTATGGAATCTTGAAAAATCTGCCTTTTGATCTGTTCGAAGAATTCAAACCGCGCTCTCGAACATGTATACTACATGGCAGTTTTTGTTTGAATCATCGGAGCAAAAATTTCAGCCTGAGATGCGATTTTCTACGGGCCAAAAAGCAGTTAACGTTAAATTCCTCAAAATAAGCTGAAAACATTATATCTGAAAATATAAAGAGATAAAATTGGTTAACATGAGCTCATTCTACACAATGTTTCAATTGACTTGAATTAAAGCAATCCAAAGATAACGAAATTTAACTGTATGTTTTGTTCATTTGGATCATATCATATCAACTTTTTGAAGTCTGCTACTTTGTTGGAACACTCGAACTCATCTGAAATTTGTACGGTCTTTATGTACACATGAAAATGGTTTCCATAATGATCATCGACCAAAATTCAGGAGACCGTGTCCATGTTTTTTATGGAAAACGTTTTCATGGGTACATATATATCGTACATTATTCAGCTGAGCTCAAAGATTTCAAAGTAGCGGACCTAAAAAGATTGACAAAACTTTTCAAACCTTTCCTTTCCGTCAAAAAATTTATGCGCAGGCCACAGAGCCACAGAAGAGTAAATAATTAGAGATTTTTGAGACATCATTTCCGTAGGAAACATTAGCCCTCTGGACCAAATTTTCCTGAGTTTGTATTTTTCTTACTAAGTTTTTTTTATGTCAATAAGCTATATTTTTTTCACGATTTTTCATGGGTCTTTTCTGTTATACGGCCCAAAAACATTTTGTTCCCAAAATAGAAGCATAACGCTTGTAGCTGATTGATTGAAGCTCATTAAAACGGAAAAACATGGGCAGCTTCTATTTTTATCTAATAGCTCCATTTGAGATTTTTTATCGCTTAGGCCGTATTAGAAAAAAAACACCTCACTTTATTTAGTGTACTTACCACATCGGCTTAGACGGCAGAAATATTCTCTCTCGAACAGATTCAAGCTAGAGCCATTAGTGCAATTTAATAGGCGTGCAACTTCAATATCAGTAGTCGTTTTAGGTACACACTCTTCTGTTGTTTTGTTTCTTTCGTAATATTCACAAACTCGGGTTTGTTGTACTTTCCAGTTTCCACAATGAGTTTTTTCAAACATAACACAAGACGGAAACCAGTCACTCATCTTTGGCTGGTATTGCTGTTCACTTTTCTGCTCCGGACTTTCACCTATGAACAATCAGTAGATTTTTGGCATTTACATAACACTCCTCAACTCTATGGTTTCCTCCTAAATAAACTCTACCCGCCCAAGTACAAAAATAATTTACTAAAGCTTTGGTGAAGCGGTGGTTACGTGGTTACGTCTTCGCTTCTCAGTCGGACCCGAGCACCCTTATCCGAGCTCGTTTCTTGTAGGTGAAGCAACATTATTCAACCCGAAAAATATCCAAAAAACAATGGCTTTCCATGAAGAGCTGAACAGCTCGTATGTTGGTTCATTCCTTGCAGATAAATCGTCCTATAGCTTTCTGTTGTTAATTCTAAGTTTGTTAAAAATCAATTGGTGCGAAAAGTCAACACAATTTTCTTGGTTAGCGTTGTTCCGCCATATCTTGAAGTGGGGGCCGGGGGAAGGAATGGTTAAATAGATCTATTTTTCGTACAAAAACTGTTTTTCTTCTAACTGACTAAAAAATCCTTTGAAAGCTTGTCATAATCCTTCCGGCTTAAGTGTAGGAGCAAAAACTGCTCAAAGAGTTGTTCTTAGAAAAAAATGAAGAAAAAAATTGAGTATAAATTTACCAAAACTGTCTAGATCGCAAAGAATTTCTCTTTGAAGAAATTGATAGTTATCATCATAAAAACAGGAAAGGTTTCGCGCGAGCGTAACATCATCTGTTGTGTCTATGAAGCATTCCCCTTCCCCCGTTTCATTCCATCGATAGAACAGGCATTTTCTGTTTTGAATGACTGTCGAAACTCCACAGTATTTTTTATGTTGGTATTCGCGCCTGCAAACCCTGGGAGACCATGGACTTAGCCAAAGATCAGGTGTGAAATCATTTTCTCCAGGAGATGTTGAGCCTGAAACACATTTATTTTATAAGACAAACAACCTAAACTGAACAAAGAGAGTTTTTCGTTCATGGGTTCTTCTATTTTAACAAAATTCAAACCGGAATACAAAAAGTAATGTTTGTTTTTCAATAAATATTTTCAGCTATTTTATACTGGGTGATGCTTTCTGAAACTTAGCTGATAAAACTGGTGTCCACTTTAACAATTTAAATAAAAAAAAGAAAATTTAAGCCAACTTTGTACTTTTGATCAGTTTTTAACTGGATAATTGATTGTTTATGATGAGTTACGTCATGTACTGTCATAATGTATCTCACAAACAAAATGAGTTCCACAATAAATAGTTTTAATATTATTTTCTTGTATGGAAAAACTCCACCTAAACAATTCATTTTTAAACATACATGCAGAATTAATTATCTCGTTGAAATAAATTTTGCCTACAATTTTCACATGAAATTAGGATGCAAGAGCCTAGTTTTCATAATCTAACTCGAGTTACTACGTTGAAGATGAACCCGCACGGAAGACCATTTTTAGAGCCCATTTTTCATTGTGGGCGCGTATCAAGAATTTTGCTTAAGAAACGTTTTTTTTTCAAAATTTTGATTAAACGAAAAAAATCCTCCTGAAAAAAACTTGATCTGCATGATGCAAGAAGGAAGAGTTGCTCAGAAAAAGATGATTACGCAAACTGCAAGATTCAAAGGGACCCTTAAAAGTTTAAGATGACTGCGTTCTGTGTTAAAATTTGAAGATTTATATATATTTCGATTGTTATGATAAAAAAAATTTTCTTAATTTTGGAAACACTGGAAGAAAAACCACATTCTAATCAATTTTTTATAATCATTGAAACTGGATGAAGTTGTTGATTTTTTGTCGCAGTTTTCTAAAAGTTCATATTCTCGGACCTATGTCAATTTGAACCTTACTTTTGGACCATTTTTAAGAAGTTTAGAAACATTCATCCCAATCCATATGACAAAAGGAGAAGCAAAGAATGCGAACTTGTTAATTTTTGGTCACTGTCATTCATACACCCATTGCAAAACTGGAGCTAAACTTGGACCCAATTTGCAAAACATTGAACTCAGATATTCCCCAAAAAAGGAAAAGGACATAAAAAATTGTTCCTTAAGTACATATGAGCCGAATCGCTAGACATCTTTTTTTTCTTTTGATTTGTGATCTCATTCTGATCTTTTTTTAAAATATTGTCTAATTAAACAGTTTAAAAATGAGCTCGTTGAAGTCTCCGCACTTTAAAAAATAGTTTTACTTCAAATTACGTTTTTCAGCTAATGTTTTTCAAACTTTCTAGAGTAACTCTCCAAAATTCAGGAATTTTTTTGTTGCTAAATCACTTCTTTGCTCAAACCAACAATTTGCGATAAAAATTTGCATGCAAAATCAAAAAATGTTTACTTTTCCATGGTAAGATAAAATATAGTCTATCAAAAAATAGAACACAATTTTCAGCCACGAAATTTTATTAAAACCATTTCACATTAATCAAATCAGAAGTCCAGGAAAACTGATTTGATCGTTCTGAAATTAAAAATTCACTAGAATTTTCGAAAATTTTATAAAAGACAGCCTACTTATCGAGAAAATCCTAGATCCGCGCCTTGTTGAGATTATTAAATTAATTAAATTGTCTCGGGCGCAGCCTGAGTTGATTTCACATCAACAAAAATTACAAAAATTAAATTATTAAATTTTAAATTTAACACCTGAAAAGTTTTACAAATTACGTTTTTATTCGAGCTAATAAGATTTGTTTTTGCAACTAACTTTTTTTTTAAAATATTTTTAGTGGTACCAATTGAAAGTTCTAGACGCAAAAAATGACGTTGAGTCGCGAAGAAAAGAGCACTGCAACTAATGAACTCATTCTGGAAATCAGGGAAATAAGAGAAATTGACTATGCTTAGACAGGCTGGATAGCTTTTCATAAATCCTCTGCGAATCACAGAAACCACAATTAAAGATTATTATTCGTGTTTTTAACAATAATGATTAATAACTTGATTGCGGGAATATAAAAGAAAGTTAAAATTTGAAGATTTATATATATTTCGATTGTTATGATAAAAAAAATTTTTCTTATTTTTGGAAACACTGGAACTAAAACCCACATTCTAATCAATTTTTTATAATCATTGAAACTGGATGAAGTTGTTGATTTTTTGTCGCAGTTTCCTAAAAGTTCATTTTCTTGGACCTATGTCAATTTGAACCTTAATTTTGGACCATTTTTAAGAAGTTTAGAAACATTCATCCCAATCCATATGACAAAAGGAGAAGCAAAGAATGCGAACTTGTTAATTTTTGGTCCTTGTCATTCATACACCCATTGCAAAACTGGAGCTAAACTTGGACCCAGTTTGCAAAAAATTGAACTCAGATATTCCCCAAAAAAGGAAAAGGACATAAAAAATTGTTCCTTAAGTACATATGAGCCGAATCGCTAGACATCTTTTTTTTCTTTTGATTTGTGATCTCATTCTGATCTTTTTTTTAAAATATTGTCTAATTAAACAGTTTAAAAATGAGCTCGTTGAAGTCTCCGCACTTCAAAAAATCGTTTTACTTCACATTACGTTATTCAGCTAATGTTTTTCAAACTTTCTAGAGTAACTCTCCAAAATTCAGGAATTTTTTTGTTGCAAAATCACTTCTTTGCTCAAACCAACAATTTGCGATAAAAATTTGCATGCAAAATCAAAAATTTTTTACTTTTCCATGGTAAGATAAAATATAGTCTATCAAAAAATAGAACACAATTTTAAGCCACGAAATTTTATAAAAAAACCATTTCACATTAATCAAATCAGAATTCCAGGAAAACTGATTTGATCGTTCTGGAATTAAAAATTCACTAGAATTTTTGAAAACTTTTTAAAAGACAGCCTACTTATCGAGAAATTCCTAGATCCGCCCCTTGTTGAGATTATTAAATTAATTAAATTGTCTCGGGCGCAGCCTGAGTTGATTTCACTGTAACAAAAATTACAAAAAATAAATTATTAAATTTCAAATTTAACACCTGAAAAATTTTAGAAATTACGTTTTTATTCGAGCTAATAAGATTTGTTTTTGCTAGTAACTTTTTATTTTAAATATTTTTAGAATTATTCTTAAAGTATTTGATTAACGGAACAAAAACTGCAATAGTGGTACCAATTGAAAGTTCTAGACGCAAAAAATGACGTTGAGTCGCGAAGAAAAGAGCACTGCAACTAATGAACTCATTCTGGAAATCAGGGAAATAAGAGAAATTGACTATGCTTAGACAGGCTGGATAGCTTTTCATAAATCCAGTGCGAATCACAGAAACCACAATTAAAGATTATTATTCGTGTTTTTCACAATAATGATTAATAACTTGATTGCGGGAATATAAAAGAAAGTTAAAATTTGAAGATTTATATAAACTTCGATTGTTATGATAAAAAAAATTTTTCTTATTTTTGGAAACACTGGAACTAAAACCACATTCTAATCAATTTTTTATAATCATTGAAACTGGATGAAGTTGTTGATTTTTTGTCGCAGTTTTCTAAAAGTTCATTTTCTTGGACCTATGTCAGTTTGAACCTTACTTTTGGACCATTTTTAAGAAGTTTAGAAACATTCATCCCAATCCAAATGACAAAAGGAGAAGCAAAGAATGCGAACTTGTTAATTTTTGGTCACTGTCATTCATATACCCATTGCAAAACTGGAGCTAAACTTGGACCCAGTTTGCAAAAAATTGAACTCAGATATTCCCCAAAAAAGGAAAAGGACATAAAAAATTGTTCCTTAAGTACATATGAGCCGAATCGCTAGACATCTTTTTTTTCTTTTGATTTGTGATCTCATTCTGATCTTTTTTTAAATATTGTCTAATTAAACAGTTTAAAAATGAGCTCGTTGAAGTCTCCGCACTTTAAAAAATCGTTTTACTTCAAATTACGTTATTCAGCTAATGTTTTTCAAAAAGAAAACATTCATCAGGCTTCATAGAAAAAAGAGACCAAAACGGACCAAAGAGACCCAAAAAAAATTTTGATTTGTTTTGACGAATCTGTAAAAACTTTTCTTTTATGAAAACTGTATGAAACGCAACTGCCGAAATAGTTTTCTCAAAACACAGTAGCCAAAATAGAATGCAATTGCTAGAAATCTAAGAAATGGGGGTCTACAAATTTTTTTGGGGGATTTCTGAGATCAATTTGGTGGAACTATCGAAAAAAGTCGTGGACACAATTTGTTGAAAGTTTTCCGAAAATTTGTCCTCTTAAGAAACTTCTCGTGCACAGTGTTTCGTCTTACCTGTTAAATCCCATTGTTGACAAATAAAATCTCTTTGAAAACTGAGCCGACCTGCGTCCAGTTGACATGACAGTTTTCGACCCAATTCTAGAGAATTAGTTTTTTGAATTTGACACATGCCAGTTTTTGAGT
>NC_087071.1:15672691-15725788 GCF_963678635.1 Symsagittifera roscoffensis
TAAACTCCATTGTACATTTTTCCGTCTGCCTGTCTTTTCTTGTAAACGCAAAATCTAAAAGTATGCAGCTAAAAGTAATTAAAAAGATACAGGCCATACTGCATACATTCTTCAGACTGTTTTTATCTATAAAAATTGATTTTTTTGATGTGGTCTTAACATTATATTATTTGGGTGTTTTGAGTCATACGGACAAAAAACTTAGGTTTTTTTTTTACATTGGGTATCGTTTTTCTAATTGCAAAAAACTTTTTTAAGCAAGTCGGAACATGTTTTTTTTTAAATCACAGTTGATGCACAGGACCGGAAAAATCAGATATTTATTCGTTCTCTTATCATAGCTTCACCTACACCCTTTTTAGGGAATAACGTACGATATGTTTATGCTATGTTTTTGTGCGTACGCGGGCTTGACTTTATACTTATAAGTTTAGACATCAATTTTCAAAAAAAAAATCAACTAAAGAAAAATCATTCTTTTTCGAACTTTTACAACTTTTTTTCGATCGCATTTTAGTCTTACTGAATTTAACTTACTATTTTTTTCCAGTCTCAAAAAAATCTAGTTTTTAAAACTGGTTATTGCGAGGACTAGAGAAGAAAGGGAAGCTTCCGCCTTAAATAATTTTCAAGTCAGACTGAAAACTACGAATAGTTTCTAGTTGTACAATAAAGAAAAAAATATTTTTTTATATAGGGTTCTTGTTTGGTTGGTTATTAAATATTTACAGTGAAGAAAAAACAAGTTGAATGATGAATACTTGTAATAATCTCCTTCCACCCATCAGGCGTATGTGAAGTTTTTTTAAAATCAGAGTTTTTTCTTGCAAGGGATTGATGGGCGAATGTCCTTCTAAAATCAATGTATAGCTGACAGAATATCTGTGCATGTGAAAATACATGTGATTAGCTTTTTCAGATTTGCCGTGAATCTAGACAGATCGTATCGAACGGCAGGACTATAGTGTCGATTTCGAAAGTCAGAGCGAAACTACGTGCGTTCTTGATATCTGTTCGTGGTTGACCGACTAGTGAGAAAAAAAGGTAGACTTTTCTGAGTGAAGTACAGAGTGACAAAGAAATGTATCATGTTGGCCGTTTGTTCTCTTTCAATGGGTACTTCTACAGCGATGTCAGCACCATATTTTTATAACTCAGGACTGCAGCAAGCGAAACCAAAAAATTTGCCATTCCCATATTCGGATTGTTATTGATTTTGTCATCTTCTTTTTACTGCTGCGATTTCTTTTACAATTTATCTGCCCTAAAGTGGTTCAATTTTAAGTATGACCTAATTAGTTGTTTTTTGCAGAAGCTTTTTTCTTAGTTACTTGAAGTTACTTAGAAGATTTATGATTGATTCTGATTGATTTTTGCATGTTTAGAAGCTGTTGAAGAAAAATAAATGAAGAATGTTGGGGGAAATCATAGTAAAATGGAGAGTAAATTAGATAGTTCTGATAAACCATTAGGGTCCTGTTTGGGATAGAAAACCGTTAGGAAAAAAGATTATTTTTTTGAGTGATCGCATTATGAAACTTTGCAAGCTTAAAATTTTACGTTTTTAGTGTCTAAAAGTGGCCAAAGAAGCTCAAGCGCTCGGATGATCAAAATTGGTTCTGCGGGGTCACTAAAACAGTTTTTTCGAAGGAATTTATGGATTTTGTGGTAAATTGTGTGTTCCATAGATTTTTTCCAAAAGTGGGATTTCAATAATTTGGACATGTGCGATGATAATTGGCGGCATTCTTCATTCGGGACGGGATTGATGTAGGTGCAGAAGCTATACATTTGTCTGACCGGACCGTCAGAGTGTGCCGTGCAGCTTAGTGACTTCTATACACTTTTTAAAAGTTAAAAATTAATTTGAGGTATAATTGGAATTGATGTGAATATAGCAATGGTATCGGTTTCCTGCTGGTGAAATTTGCGTGAAATGTCTTTGAATGGCACGGTAGTAGGGGTGTGTATCTGTGTATGTAGTTTCAAACCTTACATCATGCTAGTAAATATTTTCGGGTACTTTTCGGATTATAAAAGTGATTGCCTATTGGAAACTGTCACTTGGGTTGAATTAGGATTTATAAGCCATGATATTCTTAGTGCCTGATCGATGGTATGATACGCATTTTTTGTGCATGACAAAATAAAACATTGTCAGATTCAATAGAACTTCTTGGTTTTTTATGCGTTTACTGCAGGACCAGTGTTGTATGATGAATCTTCCTTGTATCTGTTGACGTTGTGGTCATAATAAGCAATGGTGTATGGACTCGATATTCGTGCAACATGACGGCTCAGAATTTGTAATAAACCAAGGTTAGTGTAGTCGTTTAGTTTAACTCCTTTAGTGAGCTTGTGGATTGTTGTAGTTTATAATACTACGGCGTCAATTTTCCTAAATGGGATGCAAAATAGTTTAGCGAAGTTGTTAAAGCAAAACAAAGAGAGTAGAGAGATGAGGGTGCGTTCAATAACATAAATATCTCGTCCATTTTATGGTTCTTCATCGTTGTAACATGATTGGGGGAAAATGGGATATTCACAATAAGGTATTTGTGGGTGATAGTGTGTCATGGATGATATCTTGAGATAGTTCTGGAATTAGAGGGGCGGTTTACTGAATATCTAGGAGGTTTATTAAAATATTTTTGTTTCATGAGGGCTCGTTCTCTTCGTGTTGAAAAGTTACTAGCTGATGGATGTTTCTGAGAGTGAAGCGTTGTGAGAGATAATTTTTGTATATTGAGTGATACAATAGTATGGTGGGTAAGTTTGCAATTTCGTATGAAGTTCTCCAAGTAGATTTCTAAATGATCGTCAGTTATTGGGCTAGATGATTCGTTGATTACGCTAAAAATTGGTGAAAAAAGAGGGGTAGCTTTAGTGTAATAGAATAGGAGAAAGAGTAATAGACTTTGATAAAATGGCAACTATGGGGATAATGGGAGCAATAGTGGTAAAGAGTGGTTGCAATAGGTTAGAAGTGGGGCTGGGTTTAGAGTCTATAAACCTTCGAGCGTATCTAAGGCGGAGTTTTCTTTAAAAAATGTTGTGTGTCAAAAGTGATTCGTGTTGAGTCATCAGAATGCATGTGGGATAAGTTGGATGATAATAAATCTGAAATTGAGACCTGTATGAGAAATGTGAGAAGGTCATTGACAAAAGCTAGAGAGGGCTGACTTTTGAGTGATGAAAGGTATAACAAACATTGTTTTGGAGATCCAATTTGGCCGCTCATTCTAGTCTAAAACCATTATCGTTATGAGAACGAAAGTTTGTTCTGTGAGTTTGGTCTCAACCGTGTTCGTATCTTTTGCTTTAAATCTGTTATATTTGAGCAAAACTGGACCTGGTTGTTTTTTATTTTGTTGGTTGAGTTATGTCCTTAAGAAAATTTAGCTAGTAATTTATGTGTACAAGTAATTTTAAAAAATTTGGAGTAGGTAAACATTGTGACTGCAGACGCACTGATGGTCCGCTGACGCTTTTTTGTGTTTCTTTATATGTAATTAGTTTTGCCTTTTTAAAAATATTATATTCACTAATATGTGCTTCAAGTAACGTTTTTTGATTGCGGATGCAAAAATTCCAAAAAAAATCGTGCACATTTATCTAGGGCTACGCTTGTAAATGTATTGAACATGTGTTAATCTATCCTATATAAGTTAAAAATAAAAACCCTGGAAGCTTAAATATTGCATACATACTTTTTAATCTTTCTAGTGTTTCAAGGGGTCATACCGCGGAGCCATTTATAAAAGAATTCATCTTTTATAAATAAAAAACTAAAATTATTTTTAGGTGATATATCTTGTGGTCGTTTTTTTCTCTTTTTAGATATAATAAGTCTCAAACAACTAAAAATATCCAATGTACTCTTGTGCATAGTTATCCGAAAAATCCGCTGTTTTGGTGAGTTTATTTAAAGTTTCGATCTATACATTTTCGTTGGATAAAAAACTAAATGTTTTGATAGGTGATTTATCTTGTCTTCAAAATTTTTTTCTGTTAAGATAAAATTGGTCCTCAAGAATTAAAATAACCGCTGTATTCCTGTGCATAGAAAGTGAGAAGTCCGCTGTTTTGGCGAGTTTTTTGAAAAGTTTTAATGTATAGAAATTTGTTGGATTGTATCCAATTTAATGAGTGGCTGTTTTGTCTTGATCTGAAGTTCTATGTCGATTTTTGAATAAATATTGATTAATGTTTAGTCAATGTTGGGTTTGCTATTGCCGAATGTTTTCTGATGAAATTTGTTTTAGTACTTGCATTAATGTAGGATAAGGTGTTAGGAGATAAGAATTATCTCACTCAGGATTAAGTTGTACTTCATTGTCGCTATTTTTTGATCATATTTGCTTAGCGATATCCCAAATATTTGCCTTTTGAAAGTGCGTGTACAAAATGCACTTCAGTTTTCTAGAAAATTGATGATCTTTGGTAGCAGCGTTTGTCTGAAAAATATGTGGCGAAGAAAATTTTTTGTGCATGTGCAGTACCAAAAGATTTTACCTTCGTAATCAATAAACATTGAGCAGTTTCCTGAGAAAAGGTATCCTGCATAAGTGTTTTTAGTACTGCTAGTGCTAATGCTGGTAAACTTTGTGTTCTTTTGAGTTCACATAAGTGATGAACTTTTTAAACTTCGGAGATTGTCATTTTCTTGAAAAATTTGAATAAAAGTGTAGTCAAGCTTCATGTTTATGTGTGGTTCACGAGTGATAGTTCCTGAAGACGTATGCCATCTAGGTTTTCTGGAAAATTTTTTTCCCTATTTGTCCGCTGTTTTTTGAAGTGAAAAATATGTGTACAGTTCTTCATCGTCGCTATTTCGGTTTGTGGTGTTATCAGGAATAATGCGCTCTCCTGTTTTTTTTTTTCATGCCATCCGTTTTCCATTTCTACTATGATTTTAGAATTTTGTGTATTAAGTAAGTGTTTTGTATAATCACATTCAAACTGGATTTTTGGTTAAATTTGAAAATGTGTTAACATAATTTCTATACCTGGAGTAATTCTATTTTGTTTTACTTCCGATTTTTTTTTCCTGTTTTTACTTGATAAAAAGTCATTGAGTCAAAAATTGTTTTCTGATGAATTTTTATCAATCGTGCTTGCACTTTTGCTACATGGAAAATGGTTCAAGTATCTTCAGGAAACCGTATTTTGTTGCGTGTGTGCGAGTGGTAGGATTACAATAATCTTGATCAGTTTTTTATGGCTAGCAATGATTTAATTTTGTGTCATCTTTTAAGTCTAGTGTAAGCCTTAATGTCATTTTAAATATATTTTAAGTCTAGAAAATTTTGTGCTGCAGTGAATTCCAATTTATTCGGGTGTAGTCCGTATTCCTGTAGTTTGCAGTTTTTTCTTTCTGTATTCATTTTAGGTGTACGTGGTCGTACTTTCGTTTTCTGTGTAGGTAGATCCTTTGTTTGATTTGATGCTTTCAAATGCACTGGTTGTGTCTTAACGATGTGCAGTCCAATAAATGAATATATTTGAATTAATTCTCTTAGAGCGTATTCTTTTGGGTGGTACGGTAAAGATTATTGCTATGTTGCGTATTTTCTTTTTTCTTTTTTTTTCAATAAACATCTGTTGTTTTTTTTTCGATTAGTTTTTGGTGTCTTTTTCTCTGGTGGTTGTGGTTTTTTGTTTATTCTTTTTTGTATTGCAAGTTTAGTATGAGTATATAGATGCCAATTTTTAAATTTGAAGCTGGAGTAAAATGTCAACTTAATTGCAATTAGAGTTTTTGTATTTGTAAATTTTTTTCTTACTTTTTGATAATATTTGTCTCTATTTAAAATCCAATCGTTATGCTTACCGGAGGTTAATTTAAAAGTTGTGGGTGATGGAAAATGATTGTCATCACGAGTATGAATTGCAAGTTTTAACTTACTTAATCTTTGGTTGGCTTACAGTTTACTGGTGAACCTTTTGAGGCATCAGCGGAAAAAGTTAATCATTTACGTTATGATTGAAAACCAACTCATGGGGTGATAATTTAAAATCGTTTTGAATTGGGAGTTATTAACTAGAGTACGTAATTTAACGTTTTTCGACCATTCGTTGAACTTTTAATCACTTCCAATAATGATGAATCGGAAAATATTCCTGTTGTGAACGATATATGCCTTCAAATAGTGAATTTGTTCATGGAGCATGTAAAGTGCGAAGCTTGTTCTGATATTGTATAAACGACATGGGGTTATTTTTTCGTTATTGTTACTTTCAATGCCATTTACTATTGTCTGTTACAAAAGTTTTGGGTAATCCAACTTTTTATATCCAGTTTTCAAAAAGCGTTGCTTACGCATAGTAAGCATTAAAGTTTGGTACCGGTTTTAGTGCTAGGTAATGCGTCACATGATATTCGTTGGTTGAAATGAAGACTTTGTTCTTTAAATTTTTAGTTTTCTGCTTATTTCTTCTGATTTGGAAATGATTTCTTTAATTCACATGAGAGACAATTATTACATATTATAGCACTTTAATCCAAACAGCTGCATTTGGGAAGTGAAATTCTTAAATAATCATAAATTTTTCTTAACCACTACGTCCTTTGGTATTTGATGAGTGCATATAACAAAGAGCTTATAAGACTAAAATTAACAGCAAACACAGTACTTTAGTATCCATATGTAAAATTTCTAAATTATCTGTGATTTCTTTGAACTTAGATAGATGCGTTAATAAACATTCAGAAAATTTCTTAAAGTTTTGATTCTGTTTTAGCAGTTTTGTTTTATATTTGTTATAACAAGATTTCAATTGGCGAAAAACAGTGTCGAAACTTTGATTTTTTGAAGTAGCTCGACTGTTAATTGAAGTGTACATGGTTAAAAAAGTGTTTTGAAATTCAAAAATTATTTCAGAAATTGTGTTAATAGGGTCTTTCAAATCGAATGTGTGTTTTTTTATAATAATCTAATGGTCAGGCTACATCTATTTTGTCAAGTAAACATTGTTTCTCGACAAGTGGAAATGTTCTTTCTTGTTCAAAATTGCTTATTACTTTTTATTTTAGTGTTTTTCTTTATCCATGAAGAATACGGAATGGGTGTAAATGTGTTTTTGTCTTATAAGTTTATTTCAAAATAATTATTTTGACTTTCTAAGTAGAGTGGGAAAAATTCTATTCTGTTTCCTTAGTCGTTTAATTTTAAGATAAATTTTAAGTAGATTTTTACAACATATTTTCATTCTATTCGTGGCGGTGTTTTATCTTTAGCAAAAAAAAACATTTTTTGAATTTCAACTGTAAATATCTCCCACTCATTTGTAATCTTCATTTGTGAACTTTTTTGAAATTCAATTGTAACTTCTCGTGCTAGTAGTTCTTAGAGTTACATATGTCCAACTTCAACAGTATCGTTTGAAATCTGTGTACTTTGTGTTTTGCAATTAATATATGCGTAAGAAGAAACTTTATGGGTTTATGATCTGTGAATAAAATGTTGAAGAATTGGAAATTTTGTTGGGTAATTATACATATGAAAGCTTTACATTCTCGCATCAATGTATAGAGTCTAAAATCTGCTGGAGTAATTAGTGTCAACTTTGACGAAATGAGGTTTCTTTTTTTTTGTTCCCTGATTGGGATTGTAACAGTTTTGCGCTTTTTCCAGAATTGGATGTGTCACCCATGGGGTAAAATGATTATTTCGGATTGGGAAATGTGTTTGAGATTGGTTCACATATTCATTTTTTGATTTGATCAAATCTTTTTGGTGTTCTAATATCCATTCGAAATCATTGTAATGACGTAAAATTTTACGAACAGTCTGAGGTGTAGTCGCGTTTTATAAAAAGTTGTTTTTAAAATTTTATAATGGCTGTATTTTTTCATTATTTGTAATTTTTTTTCTTCAGTTTTGTGTCCTAAAAGTTTTAACGGGTTAGGAAAATTTTTTTTTAAGGTTGCTTCCCTATTTTCCGTTGTATTATTAGATGAATCTTTGTTTTTATTTTTTTTTGGCTGTATTTTAACAATTGCGTAGTTTTGAGACTTTAAGGGTGTAATTGTTTTTTCTTCAATTTTATATCCTAAAAACGTTTATCGGGTTAGAAGAAAAAGTGATTTTTGAGGCTGCTTTCTTGTATTCTGCTGTAGTAATTGAAGAGTTTTTGTATCGCTTTGAATCGTCTATAACTGAATTGAATTATATTGCGTTGACTACTTTTAGTGATTCGCTAGAATAAAAACGGGCTTGATAAATAATAACGGGTTTGAATAATAACGGGTTAGAATAATAACGGGCTTGATAAACAAGTTACCTTTTGGTTGTTGTTCTTTGTTTACTGGTTTTTTTTAAAGAATTTTTTTAAAATCGTTAAACTTAATCTTCTAAAGTGTGTGAGAATTTTTCCTGCGCGTTGTTTTTTAAAAATTGCCTCAAGTTTTAGTGAATACGTAGTGTTGAATGGAATTTTTCCTAAACTGTTCAAATTCCTTTTGTTTTATCAGTGAGTGTTTGAATTTGAATTTAATTTAAAAAAATTGTTGCTTTGGTGTGCATTTTGCAATTTGAAACGTAGGTTTAAATCACAGTGTTTTTATGAGACAACCAAAATTTTGCGTTGGTTTGCCGATTATTTGTTTCTTAGACAGTTCATAATTGATTATGGTAGAATTCAAATATGGTGTTGCGTTAATGTAATTTTTCACGCTTTATGTTTTTTCTTCATCTGGCTATAGTGTAAGATTTGTTTGACCTTAACCTAAAAGTCCAGAAGGAAGTGTGATAATGTAAAGTGAATTTTTGTATGCATTTTGATTGTATTTTTTTCGCACATTTTTTTGGCAATTTTGATATTCAAAATTTTTGATGAACTGATCTGAATTCAAGTACTCTTGAAATTGAGTTGCTGGGAATTTATAGATGTTTTAAGGAAATGGTTTCAAACGTTTTTAGTTTTTCTTTTGGATTTGAAGATTTTTGAGAAAAATGGGGGGGGGGTTTATAATTTGAAAAAAAATGTTAAAGATTTATTCTTTTTGCGTGTAAACTCATTCATAACTTGTAATTTACTACTTAAAATTTTTTTGCTGAGCGGATATTTAGTGATAAATGGGGTTCCGTATATGCTATTTTTAATGTCTGCTATGTAGAAAATTTCTTTACAGGGATTTAGAAGGAGTTTGTTGTTTTCTTTTGTTCTTGTTGGTTGCAGACACAGTTTAATTTTTCCGTATAATTTTGATTTTGTACCTTATGCTGTTGTTAGTTTGTTTGTTGTGCCTTGGCTTGATCGTTCCGTGTATGTCATGTTATAGTTTTTGATCCCGCATCCGAGTAAATTAAAAAAAAAACCTCTAAATCTGAGGATTGAGAATTTGATTTATGATTTGGGTTTTTGATCAAATGTCCATATTTTTAGTTTTTTTGTTGATGTTGTGGTAATCATGTTTTGGTATATATGACTGGTTTTTTTTTCGGTTTAATTTTCGTAATGGGTTACGTGGTTCGTCTGTAATTTTTTTTTGTGTCTGCTTCATTGGTATTATTTCTTTTTCGTGTATTCGGGTAATGGTTTTGATAAACGAAATTTTCGTATACGACATCACTTTGTAACATATTTATCATAGGTGTAGTTTCGGTTTCACTGTCTTCTGTGTCTTCTAGTTCTGTGAGTTGTTATAGCTTATGTTATTTATTTGGAGGCCAGGGGTTTCAATAGCTTCAATTATTGGTGGATCAAAAAGTGTTTCAAGTTAAGTTTGTATTTGATTCATTTGTCGTTGATGTTTTGGTGTGCTGCTTTTCTAATATTTTGGTATTTTCGATTTAAGTTATCCCAGTTATTCCTGTTTGGTGACTTGGACAAATTTCAAGATGTTCGTTTATTATATCTAATAGCTGTTGTTTCTGTGTTTATTGTTTGAGTTTTCATGTGATCGATTATTGTTGTTTCTATTGGTATAGTTGTTGTTTGGATAGTTTCTGGAACGGTGGTTTGATTGTTTTTGTCTAATATTTGATTAAAATCTAGAACAATTGTTGGAGGAATTTCTGTTACGATTTCGAATCTTTTCGTAAACGTTGATTTGAATTTTTTTGACTTAATTAAATGAGTATGATCGGTTTACGTTGTAGTTAAAATAATTAATTCTATTGGAATTCGATCTTGAATAACTTTTTTTAAATGGCTATTATTGCTATTAGAACATCTATTTCTAGTTTGAGGGTTGTAATCTATGCGAAGGTCATCCTCAAAAAGTGTTTTTGTTCATTGACTGTGATTTTTTGTAACTATAGTTTGGTTGTAGTGATTTTCCTGAATTTGTTTTACATGGCATGTCCTTATTTATTCGATTGTGATCTTTTTTCATGTTTCGATAAAAAAAACTGTTTGAATTATTGTGCAGCGGTGGTTGGAATTGGTTAGCCGATTATTTGTTTCTTAGACAAATCACAATTGGTTATGGTAGAATTCAAATATGTTGTTGCGTTAATGTAATTTTTCACGCTATATGTTTTTTCTTCATCTGGCTATAGTGTAAGATTTGTTTGACCTTATCCTAAAAGTCCAGAAGGAAGTGTGATAATTTAATGTGAATTTTTGTATTTATTTTGACCGTATTTTTTTTGCATATTTTTTTGGCAATTTTGATATTTAAAATTTTTGATGAACTGATCTGAGTTCAAGTACTTTTGAAATTGAGTTGTCGGGAATTTATAGATGTTTTAAGGAAATGGTTTCAAACGTTTTTAGTTTTTCTTTTGATTTGAAGATTTTTGAGAAAAATGGGGGTTGTTTTTTTATAATTTGAAAAAATGTTAATGATTTATTCTTTTTGCGTGTAAACTCATTCATAACTTGTAATTTACTACTTAAAATTTTTTTGCTGAGTGGATATTTAGTGATAAATGTGGTTCCGTATATGCTATTTTTAATGTCTGCTATGTAGAAAATTTCTTTACAGGGATTTAAAAGGAGTTTGTTGTTTTCTTTTGTTCTTGTTGGTTGCAGACACAGTTTAATTTTTCCGTATATTTTTGATTTTGTACCTTATGCTGTTGATAGTTTGTTTGTTGTGCCTTGGCTTGATCGCTCCGTGTTTGTCATGTTATAGTTGTTGATCCCGCATCCGAGTAAATTAAAAAAAACCTCTAAATCTGAGGATTGAGAATTTGATTTATGATTTGGGTTTTTGATCAAACGTCCATATTTTTAGTTTTTTTGTTGATGTTGTGGTAATCATGTTTTGGTACATATGACTGGTATTTTTTCGGTTTAATTTTCGTAATGGGTTACGTGGTTCGTCTGTAATTTTTTCTTGTGTCTGCTTCATTGGTATTATTTCTTTTTCGTGTATTCGGGTAATGGTTTTGTTAAACGAAATTTTCGTATACGACATCACTTTGTAACATATTTATCATAAGTGTAGTTTCGGTTTCACTGTTTTCTGTGTCTTCTAGTCCTGTGAGTTGTTATAGCTTATGTTATTTTTTGGAGATCAGGGGTTTCAATAGCTTCAATTATTGGTGGATCAAAAAGTGTTTCAAGTTAAGTTTGTATTTGATTCATTTGTCGTTGATGTTTTGGTGTGCTGCTTTTCTAATATTTTGGTATTTTCGATTTAAGTTATCCCAGTTATTCCTGTTTGGTGACTTGGACAATTTTCAAGATGTTCGTTTATTATAACTAATAGCTGTTGTTTCTGTGTTTTTTGTTTGAGTTTTCATGTGATCGATTATTGTTGTTTCTATTGGTATAGTTGTTGTTTGGATAGTTTCTGGAACGGTGGTTTGATTGCTTTTGTCTAATATTTGATTAAAATCTAAAACAATTGTTGGAGGAATTTCTGTTACGATTTCGAATCTTTTCGTAAACGTTGTTTTACATGGCATGTCCTTATTTATTCGATTGTGATCTTTTTTCATATTTCGATTTAAGAAACTGTTTGAATTATTGTGCAGCGGTGGTTGGAATTTTTTATCATTTTGTTGTTGTTGTCTACATTCGGCGATACTCTGTCCACTTTCTCTACAAGAGTTTAAAAAGTTTTTGACTGGAATTATCTCATAAAAACTGATTAATAGTTTGATTTGTTTTTACTATCTCTTTACATTGCTTGTCTGATGTGCCATTCTGCCAGATAGCACAGCGCAACCTTCCGGCGACACGAAGAAAAACGAATAAAGGCCATATTAACGAAAAAGTATTGCGAAGGAGGGTAGGAATATTCTAGAATTTTTATTTTCAAAATTTCGATCGGAAGGGGAATATTACTCAGAAATACAAAAAAGACGGCCATTTTGACGAAAAACGACGAAAAAGCAGAACAACGACAAATATTGTGGAAAACGGTCGCACGAGAGACGAGAAATACAAAGCCTCTTATCGTGGCAATAACACACGATAAGAACCTTAGCAGTGGATATTAGTGGAGAAGGAAGCTTCAGTGGGAAGGAATATTCCACGGAACCCTCCCGTGCCACAAATTGGAAGAGATAAGAACGTTATCTCAGGAAGATTACGGGAGCGGAGGCTTGGTCCCCCAGAGACTGTTTTATGTGAAGGGACTATATAAAACTAACTTTGTAGCTACTTGGATGTCGTAGAAGTCTAAATTAACACCGGTATTATTTGATATTTTAGAATATGAGTAGCTAGAAAGAGGAAAGGGTCAATCCATCTCCAATGGATATAATATAGAACTGTCACACAAAAACATGTTGAAATAGGTTGTTCGAGCCGTGTTTTTAATGGCAATCACGTAGTCTGAGGATCCGAGACTCAGCTATGTGGTTGTGTTCGCATGTAAACGAAAGCTGATCAAAAGTCGTTTGACTGATGGCCTAAAAATGGTAACTTTTTACTTAGCCCTAAACAGACCAGAAAATCAACTGGCAAGGTCGAGACGGTGAAAAACGAGTAGGATTAAGGTAATTGACGCCTGCCAGTCGTTAATAGGTACTTTTTCTACGCTCCGTCGCTGTGTAGTATTTGGGCGAATGTTACATAGACGTTTTTATGGCGCTCCTGGGTGGGCCTGTCAAAGGCATAAGACCATCATGATCAGCAAGCGTTTCACGACGAACCCTCCGCTCCAGGCGTATGCCCGAGTTAGAGGCCTTAATGACCGTTATTGTACTAGGGGGAAGGTGCGTACCCTCTGTCCAGTACTATTTAGCTTTTTAACTTAGTTAACACCGAAAATTCCGGGGGGCGGAGGGTTAGGTGGGAAGTCATGAGCCCGCTTGTCCCAAGGTCCCGGGACCAAAAACAATTAAAGAGAAAACAAAAAACCAAACAAAAATAGTGTATAACCAAGAAAAAGCCAAAAACAAAATTTATTTGAAAACAAAAAAGTACAAAAAACAGTAAAAAAACCCAAAAAAGACCAAAAACAGTAAAAAATGTAAAGTGACAGTTTATATGTTATTTCCGGACGAGATGTGATCTGACCTTCCTATTTGTTGTTGTTTCAGTTTGATTGAGATCTTTTCTGATAGAAAGATTGTGTGTTTTGGTGAAGGGTTGCGTACCCTCCCTTGAGTGTAATTTGAGTGTTTAAGCACGTTAATGTTGATTTTGCCGGTGACCGGAAGGTAGAGTGGCAAGCTGATCAACGTGTTCCACACTCAACAGGGACATAGGGACAACATCCACAACGACTGTCGGGTATCGTTGAAACAATTTTAGTATCGTTCGGGTACTATTTCATTAAAACTTAAGTGGTGGGGGCACGATTGGCGCGGTCCGATTGTACCCTCCATCGATTACAAATTTCCCAGTTAAGGGTCTTAATTCGGGTATTTTGGTGCAAAGGAGGGTATAGTACTTTTCATTAACGACTACTAATAGGTTATTATCCTTATTACATATTACTTATCTCCTAATTAGACCCAAGAAACACCCAATTTTGTCGAAAATTATCGATTTTCTACCAAACTGTAGACCCCCAAATTTTTGGATATCCGAGCTTTTCCGAACAGCAAAAAGCTTTTATATAGGGAGTAGCTACGTAGTTCGATCCCCCTAACTAAAGAAACCGCGCGAGAAAAGACTCAGTGAAAGTTGGAAAAAACCAAAATTTTTCGGTCAAAATTTCGATAATTTTCTGAATTTTGTCAATCTGTTTTGGGGATCGAGTTTTTGAGTTTTTAGAGTTAGAGCAATAAAAATTTTTGTGTTAGGAGCGTGCTATCATAACGTGCTCGGCTGCCAGAAAAATTCTTGAGTAACCCTCCGATTAGCTCCGTAGATAGAGCTAACGACTTAAGGATTGGAAAAGGAAGGAATCGGAGGGTCTAAATTTGATAGTTATTGGCCAAATTTTTGTATCCAAACCAATTTTGATCCGGTTTTTTGCACTATTCCAGTGCCGTACAGGGCTACTACGCTCGTTTCAATTATTTTTAGGCACTTTGGATAGGAATTGCGGAAAAAGTTTCTCAGAACCTATATAGGTGGTGAAAAAAGGCCGTTTGGACAAACACGTTTTTGACAATTTCTCAAAGACTAGCCGACCGATTGGGATAATTTTAGTACCATAAGTCGACGTTTTTGACCATATTTCCGGACCGCAACCGCTTTTGGGTTGATAATCACGGAAAAGAAAAATTTTTTAGAATTTGTTGGTTCGGAGGGTCCAAATCGCAGGTAACCCTTCGAGCGGCAGAAAATTTTATCAAAACACCTTTTTATCCAACTGGGAAGGTTGACCGTGTCAGCCAACCTAGTTTTAAGTCAGGTGGACCGCTTTTGGAGACTTTATCGCGGTAACATAACCTTTTTTCTTGATTTTTGGGGAACCCTCCGAGGTAACCCTCTGGAGTCAGCTAAAGCCCTTAGCAACCCTCCTTAGTGGAAAACTTCCACGAGGTCATCCAAAGAAGTTAAAACAGCCCCCCCCCATAGAGAATTTAGCTTGTTTTGACGCTTCCTGAAGTTAATTGAAGGCCCTTCTAAGTGAAGCTCAGAAATTTGAAAATTTTGGAGGTACCCTCCGAAGTAACCCTCCGGAGCATATTAAGCATCTTATTGACCCTCCTTAGTAAATTTAAGGGGACCCTCCGAAGTAACTTGGGTGATTAAGGTACCCTCCGAAGTAGGCTAAGCGTCTTAACAACCCTCCGAAGTAACCCTCCGGAGTGTCTTAAACCTTCTAAACAACCTTCCTTGTTAGAAACTTGAGGAAACCTTCTGTGGCAATTTGGGAAACGGAAAATATCCATTTAATTAAGATCATATTAGGATATTAGGCGTGCTTATTAGGATCATAAGAGCCCATTTTGACCCGGAAATTCGTTATCAACTTTGGATTCTAGATCGGGTGTATCAGAAGTACCCGAACAATTTTTTTTTTGATTGTGATTTTGGTTGTGTGGTTGCCTTGAGCTACTTAATAGGAAAGTTCGGGCAATCCGGGAACAAATAAAGGAATACCTCGGTTAGTGTATTAGGCAAATACACACTCAATTGAGAGGAAAAGTTGTTCCCTGCTCTCGTGCACTTGGAGCGTTCCGGGTGTGGGGGAGCTTTTTCATAGACTTTAGAAATTTTCGATCAGAGGTTGCCTTGAGCTACTTAATAGGACAGCTCGGGCAACCGCAGGGCACCTAAAAGAAGACCTCGGTGGGTGTATTAGGCAAATACATACCCACTTGAGAAGACTGTGTCCTGGGCTTTGTTCTTTCGGATCGTTCCGACTGAGGGAAGTCTTTTGCTTTAAGACTAAGTTTTATTGATCTGTTTCTGAATCATCACTGCTTTTTATCAAAGATTGTTTAATTTTAACAAAGCAGTGACTTGATAAATTGTGTGGCAATAAATTGATACTGACAAAAGGTCGCTGTCACCTGTAGGATATTCTTATCTGATTATCCATTGTGTTTTGTGTGTTGATTATATCTTGTGAAAACGTTGTGATACTGTTATACTATAAAACAGGGTTGAGTTAGCATTATATCAATACTGAGCAGTCCCTGTGTGTGTAACTCTAGCTGAGTCACTAAGATTGTCATTGAGAAACCTAAGAGATACTCTTGATACTTACGAGATCGAAGAGGCAGCGTTAAGTAATTTAACTTGAACTTGTTTGCGGTACGTGTGCATCGCCATTAAATCATACGAATATTGTTTTTTTCACAAAGCATGCAGCGCAGGGACTCGTTAGGATTGACAACTAAGATTCCCAGGCTGAGCAAGGGCAGCACGCGAAATTTTAAAACTAGGCGTAGCCAGTCCTCGTTTAGCAGCGCCTCCGACGTGTTTGCCGAAACCGAATCGACTAAGTCAACCTGATCTTTCAGTGAGCGAAATGAAATTAAGGAGCGAGAAAAACCTCGATGGCGATCAAAGGCGGAGCGCCGAAGCCGGAACCGCGAATGAAACGCGCGTGGACCCCTTTCACGAGGGAGAACAGACGCTCATTCGACCCGACTTTGAGCCGAGCGAGGACCTCGAGCGGTAGGAAGTCGAGAGGTTGGAGGAGACCTCGGAGCGTTCCGAGGTCGAGCCGCGAGAGGAAGTGTTATTCAAGGGAATGTCCAAATTGGAGACCAAGAGTTATAAGTGGAGGAGAGAAAATTCACATTCGGCTAATACCCACTCATCTCAGGCCAAACAGAGCAACAACGCGATGATTTCAAGTATAAGCCCGAGTGAAGAACAACCGGGTTCGAAGGCCAAGAAGAGTTGGAAGTCTTTGTACGATGAGCGCATGGCGTCACTACCAACTGTAGGTTTAACTTCCAGTTATGACTACCCGGAGATAACCCATCCGGATGTGAACTTCACACCGTGCCCAAGGAACGACGTGAGCAGGAAGGCGTCGTCAGCCTCGCCGAACAGACCCATGTCAGATGGGATAACGATGGGAGCGTCATCAACGTTCGACAGATTGATGACGTCGATGAGCAAGCAAAAAGGCGGTGCGTCATCAAGCACCAGGCTGCAGCCGCAGTTGACCTCATCTTCTTTGGGACTAACCCCGTCATTTGGGGCCACTGGCGACATAAGTGACATGTTCCCTGGCGTAATGAATGGTCTGGATGAACTGAGACGGGACATGACTAAAAGAATAGATCAGGTTGATGAGAGAGCTCACAAAGGTCAGGAGAATCTGAGAGATGAACTAATGCACGTGAAGTCGCAGGCGAGGGTTGATCTGGCTCAGTTGATTCGCAACACCGATCAATGCCTGGCGGTGAGCCTGGCACAGGCAAACAAGGAGTCATACGAAAGAGAGGCTAGGATGACCAGGGAGATCGAACGATTGTTGAACGATCATGATAGTACCTACGCCCACACGATGACTAGCCTGGAGAAAAGGTTAGATGCAAAGTCTGACTTAATGATGCGGAAGCTTGACGCGATCCTGAATGGGAGCAATTGGCAGGAGCATTCCAACCCAAGGGAGCGCTCACGCCATGCGAATGATGGAGATGGTACGGGCAGCAATGCCAGAGCCCAGCAAAGCTCGAGAACGAACTACGAACCTAGAAACAAGGAGCGGCCAAGGGCAGCCCCGTCAAGGCCTGGCTGGACGAACCCAGTCCCGCCGGAGGCAGATGCCATCCCGGAGACAAGGTTGCCAACTGTGCCACAAGTCAGTTCAGTACCAGATCTGACTACAGTCTCACAGGACACAACGATGTATGCCTCGATGTTTTAGCCTCCGAATAGATCTCTCGAAACATTCATCACCAAACTCTCGAAGTTAACCGAGAGAGGAGAGAGGTCAAGAAGGACACTGAAAAAGCCGAAGTCATAAAAAGAC
Organism: Symsagittifera roscoffensis; assembly: GCF_963678635.1. NCBI lineage: Eukaryota > Metazoa > Xenacoelomorpha > Acoela > Convolutidae > Symsagittifera > Symsagittifera roscoffensis. The sequence goes on from NC_087071.1 coordinate 15,690,435, forward strand.
GAGTCAGACGGCTGCATTGATACTTGGTTAAAGGTGATGTGACACTTTGAGGAAGAGAATCTCTCCAAGAAACAAGAGTGCAGCGCTTTAACGAGCAACCTGGAGGGTACTGCACTAAGTTGTGTAATGGCGAAAAAAGCCAATGAGAGAGACAGCACTCGCAAGATATTCGACATCCTGCTGAATCGTTTCGGCTCTGGAGTACAAGGGCACCAGGATATGGTGAAGTTCGAAAAGAGGCGTCAAAGAGATGACAAATCCATAGATAAATTTTTGGACGACCTTGAATTGCTTAGGAGGAGAAGCAACCCAGATGAGAGAATATCCGAGCGAAACTTGGCGATTGCTTCGAAGATCATGGATGGAGTAAGGAGTGAGGAGTTGAAGACGATGTTGGCCACACACTTCACCCTGTCACTTGACCAGGTACCCACGCCCGACGATTTGCGTATGAAGTCACGCGAGTATTTACTCATAAAACCGAGGGCGCAAAACCGTTACAGGAATTATGGCAACTATAGCGGGACAAACACTGGTGCGAATTCCAGTTGGTACAAACCTCGCGATGACATGGATAAGAGGAGGTCGTGTGCGAATTGTGGTTCGATGGACCATCACGTTTCCGCGTGTTCTGCATACAAACAGAACATGAAGGCGATAGGCTACTTTCTCGAGGACGCCGACGCGACCGACGAGGATCATGAAGAGTACTGAATGGTCCATTTCAGATAACTTAGTCTTAAATTAGCATAAATCAACCTAGAAATTTCACTCAGATACATAAAACAGCATAATCACTTCGAATGACGATGAATCTATACGTATTGGGTGATTCATCTAACACTTCAAACGAAACCCCTCATGGTTTTCACAGGAACAGATCCTGAATAATAAGTCAAAGAACCTATAAACAAGAAGCTATAAGCAAACCACTCCATCAAAATTAGAATCAAAGACGAACAGCATTAAAACAAACTATTCTAGACAGAGCAGCCTAAAAATTACTTTTAGTTTTTTCAAATTACATTCGAAAAAAATAGAAACAAACTTTTTAACAGGTTCGACTCAAAGAGGGACAAACTTTATCAACGACCGACGAGGATCATGAAGAGTACGTCAGAGGGCTCATCGTGAAATATGGTCCATTTCAGATAACAGAGGTGCACCAAGGAGGTCGTTTTTATCGATTGAGCACTGGAAGAGCAGCCCATTACGAAAATATCAAACCACACAATGCCTCGTCAGAGGACTGGTGCATCCCAGCGGACATGCAAGAGGGAGACTATTTGGTAGTGAATCCTGCTTGTGAAGTGAATGAAAGGGGTACTCGCGACAAAAACGACGGGAATGAGGTGGTGGACGATTGCGACCTACCACTGGATCTAGAGTTGGCCGAGCGAGTAGTGGACGATGAAACTCTACCTTATGCCGAGGAAGACTGCGACTGCCCGGAACAAATCGAAATTGACAAAGGAATACAACCTGACTTTCCACTCACCATGGAAACACGCAAGAGCAAGAGAGGAAAAAAAAGAAGAAATACAATCCGTACGGCGAGGATTTCGTTATAGACAGGATAGTTGTAAGTGATGTCATGGACTCGCTAGTGGGACTGGACGAAGTGGCGGTGCTCGACGAAATCGACTTGGTGAATGATATGGATCAGGATTGGATCGACGATCGATCAGAACCGGAAGTGGAGTTCGAACCAGAAGCGGAACAGACTCATGAGCAAGAACTAACGAACTTGCGCGTGCTCGAATGGCTCCATGATCTGCCGACAGATCCAAAAGAGACGATCCTGACGATTCAGGACGTCGATAAAGACGGCATCAAATACATCAGTCATGACAATACCGAGTCCAACTGGGTCGCCCCATATGGTCCTCTACGTGTTCCACAATCCAACCTCGATCTCCTAGACTTTGGGCGATCGACGGGGACGTCTATGGATATTTTTGTCCGGGGAGTGGGGGTAGGACTCACCCACACCGAAAATCTGATAATAAAAAAATTGAAATCGGCAAGAGAAACCGGAGAACTAGAGACAGAGGGCGAGAATGCTAAAAAACCACCTTTTGGACGAATCTTTGAATCGTATTTTGATCTACCGAACCATTATTCAAACAATATTGTCATAACGGACAGCGATTTCATACTCACGGAACGTACGTGCGCTATAGCGATAACCGCGGACGTAAGCTTCAAAACAGCACTAGCGGCTGATTTCAAAAGAGAGTATAAGAACATCGAATTTTTATGGAAACAGAGGCCTGGTGTGGGAGTGATGATAGAGCTGCCCCCTGTTGCATCACAGATGCCAGGGAAATTTTTGTGTTTCCTGGTTACCAAGGCCACTGATAGGCAACACTTAGATCCAAAGAGCTTGGTATTGGCCTTGACTCGACTTAGGGATTTTTTGGTTGAGAGAGGAGTGACCTCTCTCTCGTTACCAGTCTATGATCCTAACAGGGGAAAGCTACATCCGAGAGAGTTGTACGCACTTGTACATGTGATATTTTTAGAAACTGACATAGAGGTTTACTTACATAAAAAATACTATCTGAGCATATGCTAGGAATGGCATTTGGCGATAAGTGGTTTTTATTAAGTTACTTGATAAGAATTAGTGTCAGGTTTTAGATTAGGTTAGGTTTTAGGTACAAAATTAGGGATTATGTTTTTATGTGATGATATAATATAGATGTTTATGTGTTTATGTGTTATGTTATTGTTATGATATGTTTTATGTTTTGTGTCATAAAAGACCTGGAGTACTCCAGGTCATCAAGGTGACAGCGCTCATTTGTGCTACCCTGACAAAGATACAGGTGGACGATCCACCTTGGTGCTAAATTTTTAAATCAGAATTGAGAAGAGAATTTCCATAAAGAGTTTTAAAGAGTTGAATGATGTTGTATCCAAAAATGATGGTTTTAAGTCGCGACTTGTTTTTTAGATCTTGATTGATCAGAAATTGTTTATTGAATTCATTGAATCAAACGAGACAGGAAGAAACTACATGACAGCAAGAATCAACACGATAAGAAATGGGTGACACGAACGAACTTATGGAATTCCTCTCAGCGAGTCTAGGAGCGACTCTAGACGAGGTCTATCAGCGGCTGATCGATTGTGATTTTACACGAGAAGACCCGGGGCTGGCGATGTTTGTGGTCGCGCTCCTCAATGCATTAGGACGAGAGGGTCGAGGGAATCGCCCTACAAAAGTCGTGTTGAAGTTGGCCTTCGGTGAGTCCGGGACTGCCGAGAGAGGTCGAAACCGACTGATGAGATGGCGGAGTGGAGAATGTCTGGCCACGACCTGGCTCGTGAGCCAGGACTAGGTGAACAGAGGGACCACCGGCTAGGTGAGATGCCCTTACCAGTCCAACCTGCGCAGCCACTCATCGGAGTGAAGAGACAACGTGATGGCCCAGGCCCGTCACATTCGGTCGACTCTCAAACAGCTGCTCCTCCTTCGAAGAGAGTGAGGGTGAGTGAAATAGAGATCCAGACGTCGGAGACGATCGAGACGCTGGAGAAGAAGGAGAGAGATCAGAGCGAGCTGTGTGCCAAACTCCAGGAGTATAGGCCGATAGCTCGAGAAAGAGACGAGTGGAAGAAGAAATATGAAGATCTGCAGGTGGCCTACAAGGAGGATGAAATAAAGCACCTGAAGGAGCGTATATGGCGAAGGTGAGCCAAGTCTCACAGGAAGTTCTGGCGACAATGAAATCCTCGGAGGGATCCAGCGACACATGCCCCAGGACAAGAGTACAGGAGCTGTGTGCATCGAGAGGGCCCGAGGCTTTGGATTTACGTGCATCGAGAGGGCCCGAGGCTCCTCAGCAGACACAACCGTCTGCTTCCAGTCAAAGGAACACGATACCGGACCCTTCTGACACCTACCTCGCTCCTCAGTTCCAAGAATCGTTCAACCAAGTGGCCAGAGCAACAATGGATGAGATCAACCGAACCACTGGACGGACATTGGGTAGGATCGTTCCTTCCCAACGTCGTGATCATTCATCCAATAGCTCGGAGCGAGCACCCCACACGGTAGTGTCCTCGGGGACTGCGCATGGCAGAACCTCTCAAAAGTCCCGCGTGGTAGTCATTAGGAAGAATCTGATGACACGTCACCAGTTCACGCAAGTAGCTGCGGAGCATCCTCGAGCATGCCTGAATGACATGAGCTGGAACCCCGCTAAGAGCGACCAGGTGATTCCCCCAGGGAGTCGCCACTTGATCATAGGAGACAGTTTGGTGAGGGATCTGAATGAGATCTTCGTCTATGGTCAGACTATAACTCTGTCTTTTGGAGGAGCCTCAGTGGCTCAGGTCATCAAGATGATGGAATTCCAGAGCGAGGATCACCTGGATACGCTGGTGATAATGCTGGGAACCAACGACGTCTCGAGAGCCCCTGTGACTCCGGAGAGCAAGTGGGATCCTCTGCTGGTATGCCACCTGAATGAACTGAAGGAGAAGTACAGGCCCAGGTTTGTGGTGCTGTGCACGATACCACAAAACCCGCTCCTGGGCACCACAGTGGCAGATTTCATGAATGGCAACGTGACACGGTGGAACGAAATGATCCGTAATCTGGTGAGAAACAACCCTGGCGAGTTGCGAATTCTGGATCTCGAAAAAACACGCTGCGCATGATTGATCACATCGCGCTTACCAGAGATGAAATACATTTCAACACCCAACGAGGGAGACACTGGGTGAATGATGTATTTCAGACGCAGTTGAGGGAAGTAGAGCAGGAGTCGAGGGCGACCAGTTCTCTGGCTCGGACCAGCTCGACCGGAGGAAGTAGAATAAGGGCAAGCGTGCCTGAATCCCTCGTCAACCGCCTAGGGCCCTTGGCAATGGAGACTGCTGCAGCCACACCCATCGCTCCGAGCTCAAATGTAAGAGAGAGGCTAGGGACTGCTCCTCCTCCCAGGACACAACCGCTTGAAAGCCGACTCGGGAGATCAGTGGTTCAAACCGGAATAACTCCCAGACCGTGTCTAGGAGGAACGAACCGCCCGCCACGGCAAACCCTGCTTCAGCAGCAGGACCGTCTACGAGCGCCGTGCCAGCGGAGGGAATTGAACCAGGCAACGTGCTGCGTTGGAACCGATCAGAACCTAGTCATTGGGGACAGTACAAGACGGACATGTCCACGAATGTGAACATGAATACCCTGACGTGTCGGGAGGACGCAATGAGAATGATTGGCGGAGAAAGACCCACAGTGTCGTGACTATATCGGATACCGGGCGTGGATTGGCTGCTAGCAGAGCAGGAGCAGTTCAGCTCTACGACTACGCTCCGGCACGCAGACTTGAATGGGTTGCCTCAGGACAATACCTTTGGACCTTTGAATAACCGGTCTCTTACGGACGTCCGACAGAGAGCCCGGGAACTGACGCCACCTGCTCGCAAGGGCAAGTTTCAGGCAGAGAACAAGCCCAATAACAAGCATCACAAGATGTACAGGCAGTTTGCTAAACCACCCGGTCAGACTCCTGGCGAGTATTCAAGGGACTACCCCCGAACGACCACGGTGGATGGAGATGACAAGAGATATGGGAAACTGAAGGCCCCAATAGGCGACGGCCTGTTGGCAGCTTATGATCCCTTAGATATGAAAGCTGCCAAGTATCTCATTGTGGCCAGTTCCGATTATCTCTATACGCCCCGTTCTCTCTTTTGGCCCGACGTGATTTTCTTGACGGCGCCTAAATTGGACTGGGGACAGGCAATAGGCATGATGATAAGTGTACGAAGGGTGGTCAGCATGGAGCCGCAGGTGATAGTGGTTGCAGGCTCAAATGATCATCTGCAAAGCAGGGGCTTGTTGACACGTCTGACGGATGGGTCGATCCCGAGCAACGAGGTCATAGGGAAGGCGATAATGACATTGCTCTCGGCGATGGCTGAGGTAGAAACAGCAGCAAAACAACATTTCACCCAAAATGTAGTAAAGGTGGTCTTTGTGTTGTCACCAGGGTACGCTGCATTGCCAGAACTCCTTCAGTTTGTGTACACGATGGTCACAATGATAGCAGAGGGGAGGTTCAACGTGATAATTCCTGCCCCGAACAGAGTGGTAGACCCAGACAATTACTACCCGTCCCGATCTGAGCTTCCCGCCGTTTGGGCTGACATTTCCAAAGCCATACAGGGGCTCAAAGATTGGAGCACAACTCGGTTGGTGCTGGATGAGGTTCTGGGGTTGGAGCTGTCCAACTTTGCCAGATTGCTGAAGTTAAGACCAGGGGTGGATGACGATCATCTGTTAGTACAACAGGTGGCTGATGATCTCTGGTTCAGACACATGGATCATGCCGAGAATGAGCAGGGCAGGACAGTCAGGAAGAACATGCAATCAGCGGAAGAAGATCTCATGGCAATGGCTTTGCGCACGAGGCCGCACAACAACGTATGGTTGTACTTGTCACCAAGGCTGTGCACCTTGGGTGAGGACGCGTTCGAGCATGCGCCGGCAGTGATAAAAGAGATACACGTGTATCTGAAGAACTTGTTTGATGCCCGGGAGTTAGCTGGGGGCATGATATTGAAATTGATGCAGGACGTAAACACGATGTCGCTGGACAAATTCCAAGCTGACGTGCTAGCCTCGAGGGCACAGTATGAACGATCGGATGCCATCTTGGGTGGAATGGGAGTGGGATGGACGCCATCCTTCCTGTTGACGTGCTATCCTAGAGAATCCCGGAACCTGATCGCGAGTTTCGCCATGGACATCAGGAAGTTGTCGATTGGCCTGATATTAGCCTTATACGTGACATTTGGTCATGAAATTTTCGTGAAGGGACCGGCGAATCTCTTTACCCAAGCGTTGGCAGATTTGAGATTGGATGGATTCCTGACTCTGATTGCCATGACCTACGGTCGACTGGGTGATTTGCTTGTGCTGTTGCGTTACCCTGAACAACTCCAGGGACCAAGTCGTGAAATCAATGCACAATTGGAAACCGCCTCGCTTAGGAAGATGAAAGACTGGAGGACTCTCCTGCTCCAATATCTCTTGCAGCAAAACAGAAGCGTCACGGGAGAAGATAAGGTGGCGACGGATGCGGGTGAGTGTAAGCAGTATTGTGGCATGCCCTTGCTGACAGATTTGGCGGTCATGATGCGGATCGATCCGTTGGCTCTGATTCACGGACTGCGGGAATTCGTCACGGTGGTTTATGGACCAGTGATGTCTTTCGCGTTCCCGGACGTGCAAGTCAAGGCATACAGGAATTCTGTGTTGTATGTCAACCTGGTCTCAGTCGTGGACTGTTCCGTGCTGAACTGGGTAGAGCAGAGGGAGTTGAGAGGGCTGGCCAGTGACGATAGGCTGTTTTTGGATTTCAACAAACACTTCAAGTGCCGAATGGGCCGTGAGGACCTTTCTCACATCCAGTTTAACCCAAAGCTTTGGAATTTGAGACCAGTAGTGAAGGATACAGGAGCGGCTATGGGAGTCCCACTCTTTTCAGAGGCCTATGCACACGCAAAAGAGAACCAGCAAGCATGGCTTTCTGGGTCCAGGCCGCTGCCGGACCAATGCCCTCGATATCCACCGATAAGGAGGATGTTGTTGGGAGTCACATCTCCCATCATTGCCCCTCGCATCGGAGCAGCTCGTGATGCAGAGAAGAGAATGCTGAAGTGAAGCGAAGGGATAGAGCCGCGCTTCATCGGCTGGAATGTTGCAGCCGCGCACACGTTTGACTTCTCATTTCCTGATGCTTGGAGTAGGAAAAAGATCAAGGCACTACCTTCCAGGAGACCAGAGGTCTCGGCTGAAGTGTGGAACGAAGTGTATACTCCCACTGATGACTTATCAAGACTGAAGTGGTCAGGAGAAGTGAAAGTAGTGATGCTGGAAGTGGCAAAGGAGAGCAGAGGAGGCTCATTAAAACAATAGAGGACCTGGCACCACATGGCGAGGAGTCCGTAGAATTCCTGGTGAATGATGAATTGTTTTATCACGCAGGAGACATGACAGTAGCGGCTCGGCCGGACTCGGGCATAGACTCACGACAAGGCCCTTCAGGACCCAGGCCGAAACCTGATGCAGGTGATGATGAATTGATGGATCAGGACGATAACGATAACGACATCGAGGGAAAGACGGGAAAACCGGGTGAGATGGATCTAGGAGCGTTGGAGAGAGACTTGCTAGAATACCGGTTCAGTGAAGACGACGATGGGGCATTCGATGGGAGTCTATTGCTAATGACACCATCGTATTTCATTTCCCCTACAAAAGAGGCGTCGACCGACTTATCCCCGATGGACCCAATAAGCCAGGCGAGAGAATGCCGAAGCAGGGATCCGCAGAGATTGCTCCATGAGTCACTGAGGAGGAGAAAAATCGAAGAATCAATGAGGGTATCCTTCCTGAGTACGCTACCGGAAGAGGAATGAAAGAGATATCAAAGTGAGTTAGAAGGCAAGACAGGGGCAACCTGGAGCCGAGTGAATTTCATGGAAAGATCATGGGACGTGATACGACGATATGGGACGCAGTCCATAATGAAGGTGGGATTGAACCAACCCATCATGCGTGAGGTCCTGGAGAAAATAGTGAACTCCATGGAGTCGGATGTTCTGACCGAGTCAGTAACAGAAGACAGTGCCGATGATCAGCAGGTTGCAAAGGAATTACCCGTCAGACGAGCCAGGAAGGGGCTGAAGCGACTAAAAGGGAAGTCAGGAAGTCGAGCCGTGAATCCGAGAGTGGTGAAGTCGAAAGCCAGCGCAGTGGTGGCCTCTTTAACGAGCGCAGGTCGTTCAGGCGAGAGCGGGCAAGGAGATGGTGCAACACTGACAGGGGGAGAAAAAGAGAATCTGATACCCCCTATGCTCTTGGCAGGTCTGACCACGACAGCCGTAAGATCAAAGAAAACAGCACGAACCCTGGCAGACACTAAATTAGAGATGGAGATCTGGAGGACTTGAAGATTACAGGCCCTCAAGAACCAACATGGCCAAGTTGAAACTGGAAGGACAGCTCGACGTGGTCGAGTACAGTCGAGTCACTGTGCCGGAATCGGTCCACATGGGAGATCCAGCAGGGGGTTATGTGGAGTTGTTGAAAGCGAGGAACTCCGCGAGAGGGCACCTGATGGCTTGGAGCGAGAAGCGAGCCATGCAGGAATATCTGAAAGAGCTTACGGAGAATTCAAACTTAAATCGGAAAGAATACGGCACGGTAATGTCCTCTGAAGCGAAACAAATCGGATTGGAAAAACTACTAGAAATTTTGTGGAGGGCAGCCCTCCAGAGATACTTCGACGAGACGATGCATGCACCTGCGACGGTGGCAGCATATCTGGCTCATCCTTGCATGAGAACTGATCTGCAAGTACGGTTGACTTGGTGCTTGATGGGCATCAAGAAGGCGGAATATGAAGCCAGTAATGATTCAAAAACACGGGAACAGGAGCTGGAGTTGTTGGAAGCTCTGCGAGCGTTGATTTCAAAAGACGATTCTGCGAGAGCATGGGCTAAGCGTAAGGATGCCCTTTGCTTTGTCAGATTCGTGGTGGATCGTATCCCCACTCCTGTTTTGGGAGAATGTATAAAGATCTTTCGGCAAAAGGGAGTTGATTGCGAAAGAAACTTCCTTAAGGCACTCCTGGAACTATATCAGGATATGCCGTTGACTGTACCAAAAAAGGAGTCGACTGACATGGAGAGCTATCGCAAGTTGGAAGAAGTGAGAAGATATTCCAACAAAGAATTGAAAGTGAGCCGGGAGTTGATTGAAGCAGTCAAGGGACAAAAAGACTTTGCAACACTAGGGAAACTGAAGTCGTTCCAATATGTGTCTGGAATACCGGGGATGGCGTATAATCACTTCGTGAATGAAGAAGCCAGGGAAGCGTACTTCGACTATGAGCAAGTCATAGTACTCAATTTCTGGGTTGAACGTATTAAAGAAACTGGATTGCTGATGGTGGAACAACCCAAGCTGGGAATTATCTTGGAAGAACGAGTGGTCGAACCCTCGGTTCCCGAGCTAAAGGGGCAAGTGAGTTTTGATTGTGGTTCTTGGGACGGTCCCTTGAAAACCAGTCTAGTAACGATGTGGGAACTCATGAAGCCTTCTTGGTCTCCTCATCCTAACGCCGGTTTAATCTGGGACATGACGGCGGGTGTCACGTTAGACCTGGATGATGACGCGAGTCTACATGATCTGGCCATGATACAACATCTGCTGGCCATGAGGTTGACGAGGCGGAAGAGCAACCCATCCACGGAGCTGTTTGAGGAAGGTCCATCGAGCAATTGGTTGAAGCAAGGCACATGCTTGGCTCAACATAGTGAGATGGAAGGACATGTTTGCAACTTGGGACACTGCCTGATTAAGCTGAGAGATCAGCATCGACAACTGGCACGATTGTACGGAAGATTGAGCATGTCGGATAAGAGTGGCATGGAGTTGGTCGCGGATTGTCATGGGGTGACGGATGTAAACTTGATCACAGCCTTGGGATTTTGTAGCATCACGAGTTCGATAGAATCGCTTGAGCGCCTGGAGCGTGCCCATGAGCTAGTGACGTCCCTCAGCGTGGAAGTATTCCCTGGAGCACTGCAGACAGAGCAGAAGATCGGAGGCTGGCGAGAAGCTCTGGAGAACGAAATGAATCTGAAAGATAGTGAGGCCCATCATAAACCTACTGGTTCAAAATATCTAGTGGGTTCAAGCTCTGCACCATACTGCAGTAGTAGGTATCCTACACACATGGTGGTGATGGATGCGAGGACACAGCAGGTGTTGATTGACCAACTTTTCTCTGTGCCAAAGTGCGTGAGGTTGGCCAGAATGTCGGAGAGGTCATATGATTTGTTGGCAAAGATCTTTCGGGCAGTCCCGAAGCGATCTGAAAACGAGTTGCAAGACGTAGTGGGTGAAGAGTTCCTGAGATTGAACGAAGGTAATGTGAATGAGTTCCAGAAGCAGAAAGCGAGTGGAGCGTTACCCACTGAATTCCCCACCATAGAAGAGAAAGACGACTTACACAGAATTCTGATGGAGGTGGAACCGTTGCTGGGAGCCTCAGGGTATCGGACCCGAAGGAACATAGTGAGAACCCATGGGGAGTATCCTTGCCACTGCTTAGCGCAGACGTTTTGGTACCCCAAACGCGGGAATCTGATGCTAGTATGGGACGTGGAGGAGTTGTACTCTACGGGGTTGCCCGATCAGAATCAACAGGTGTCAATCGTGGTGGTTAGTGCCATGCTGGCAGTGAGATGGTTGTAGGCTAACGCGGACACAAGTGAACAGGGGACGGCCGTGCCGACTCCTGAGCAGCTGAGCAACGTGAATTTGAGTCGTGAGTTGGATCTTTTCAGAACCACCTGCAAGGTTCTGAGAATACCCAAAGCCATTGAAAGAATATGGTCAAGGCAAAGATTGATGCCTTGGTTCCGTGCAGTGATGACATCGTGGATGTATGAACGCGCGAACCGTCATATGTCGAGGAACACGGAAGCATATCAATCTTTCCAGCTAGATATAGGACCGGGAGCCTATAAGAGAGCATTCCTGACGCACAGAAACGCGGTCACCACGGCCGTGAAGCGGGTAGCTGGAGCGCCTTGTGTAACTGAAGATGAGAAGAAAGAGGTCTTAAGAGCTGACCTAGAACGAAATGTGAGCCTATGTCTTCACAACAGCTTTTGCAGGAACCGGGAGCAAAAGGTGAATGTGGACTTGCTACCTTGTTGCAAACCGAGGCTGTTGGAACAGGAGAGTTGGGGCACGGCCCGCAACTCCATGGACATGTTGGAGAAAGTCCTGGAAGACAGCGAAGTTGAAGATCAGGATGGAGAAGCGATGGAGTGAAGATGATGAACGAAGAGAACAAGTGAAGACGTGAGCAAAGAAGAGGAGAGAAGAAAAAAAAACTTGATTGTCTTTGTGTGTGAAAACTTAAACCAATCAACCAAGTTTTGATTATTGAACTTGTTAAACCTTTTGTTTTGATTTAGTTTGGTCAAACCAAACTTTGAAAGTTGTTACGATTGTTAAATTTGTTGAAAGAGAATTTTAGTTATACTATTTATGTATATATATAGAACATAGGTGAGTATATTTACCTATTTAAGCATGACTGAAGTTTTTAACCTGTGTAAGACACAATTTCACTGTGTGGCGACATGGTAAGATGGAGTAAACTGGCTCGAGAAGGGTGAGTAACTCAACAACTTTCCTAGCCACAGAGTTTCTTAGTTTTAATATTGAATGGACCGCATAAATAACTGATTATACTTGGTGAGTGGTGTTAAGTTAATTTTAACGGGTGCGTGGCCGTGCCACGTCCCACTTTTTAATCACAAAGAGCGAAAAGAAGTTTTATGGCAAGACGACGGAAGTAGTCAGAAAAGAAATTTTATCTAGGAAACTCCTCATGGTGCAAATTTTGTGAAAATGTTGAAAGGCAGTGAAATGTAGTACGATGCCATTTGTGAACACGTAGTGAGTTGAGGTGGAGTAGATCAATTTAATTTTCCTATGCGATTTGTAAGATTGATTACAGAGAACTGGAACACTACTTGACGATAACCCGGTGTTATGCGATCAATAGGGACATTGATGGGGACTGTCCGGGGAGTATGTGCCATTCTGCCAGATGGCATAGCGCAACCTTCCGGCGACACGAAGAAAAACGAATAAAGGACTTTTTAACGAAAAAGTATTGCGAAGGAGGGTAGGAATATTCTAGAATTTTTATTTTCAAAATTTCGATCGGAAGGGGAATATTTCCCAGAAATACAAAAAAGACGGCCATTTTGACGAAAAACGACGAAAAAGCAGAACAACGACAAATATTGTAGAAAACGGTCGCACGAGAGACGAGAAATACGAAGCCTCTTATCGTGGCAATAACACACGATAAGAACCTTAGCAGTGGATATTAGTGGAGAAGGAAGCTTCAGTGGGGAAGGAATATTGCACGGAACCCTCCCGTGCCACAAATTGGAAGAGATAAGAACGTTATCTCAGGAAGATTACGGGAGCGGAGGCTTGGTCCCCCATAGACTGTTTTATGTAAAGGGACTATATAAAACTAACTTTGTAGCTACTTGGATGTCGTAGAAGTCTAAATTAACACCGGTATTATTTGATATTTTAGAATATGAGTAGCTAGAAAGAGGAAAGGGTCAATCCATCTCCAATGGATTTAATATAGAACTGTCACACAAAAACATGTTAAAATAGGTTGTTCGAGCCGTGTTTTTAATGGCAATCACGTAGTCTGAGGATCCGAGACTCAGCTATGTGGTTGTGTTCGCATGTAAACGAAAGCTGATCAAAAGTCGTTTGACTGATGGCCTAAAAATGGTAACTTTTTACTTGCCCTAAACAGACCAGAAAATCAACTGGCAAGGTCGAGACGGTGAAAAACGAGTAGGATTAAGGTAACTGACGCTTGCCAGTCGTTAATAGGTACTTTTTCTACGCTCCGTCGCTGTGTAGTATTTGGGCGAAAGTTACATGAATAAATAAAGTGATTGAAACTTTAAACACACAGTTTCTTCTATTTTTCTTGTGAATTGGGATTGTTCCATTTTGTCTACAAGTCTTCTAAAACCATTGTTTGGTTCGCGGACTGATTAGCGATTTCATGATATATTTTTTGTTAATTTTTATAATCGTTGTTTTAATGCCATCAGTAGGATTTCTGTCATTTAATTTCTTATAATCATGTGTGTCTAAGGAAAATACTCTTCTTACAAGTGTTTCGACTCTAATAGCGAGCTGTTTAACCGTTTCTTTGGTAGTCTACGGAGTTCATTACAAAGTACTCGTTGATAAAGTTTGTCCCTCTTTGAGTCGAACCTGTTAAAAAATTTGTTTCTAATTTTTTCGAATGTAATTTGATAAAACTAAAAGTAATTTTTAGGCTGCTCTGTCTAGAGTAGTTTGTTTTAATGCTGTTCGTCTTTTTTTTCTAATTTTGATGGAGTGGTTTGCTTATAGCTTCTTGTTTATAGGTTCTTTGACTTATTATTCAGGATCTGTTCCTGTGAAAACCATGAGGGGTTTCGTTTGAAGTGTTAGATGAATCACCCAATACGTATAGATTCATCGTCATTCGAAGTGATTATGCTGTTTTATGTATCTGAGTGAAATTTCTAGGTTGATTTATGCTAATTTAAGGATGTTTTAGTTAAATTGATAGTGTTGTTTCGTTTCTCCTTGTTTTGTGGTTTTGCGTTGTTAACCTTGAGTATTAACAGGATTTTGTGTTTGCATGTTTCGGTTTATTGAAATAAAATTCTGTTTCTATGATTTTTTGGAATTTTGTAATTGATTTTTTGGTGGGTCGTCATATGGTGCAAAATCAATTGGTTGAAAAATGTCATCTTGTTCATAATCAGGAGACCATAGATTTTTTTCTGGTAAGATTTATTAAGTTTTTGTTAAGTCTTTTGAAAACATCTTTCACTTTCTAAAAATACTTCAAATGCCTAATTATGGATATGTAATCCATCGTTGGATCGCTTCGACGCGAGGATGGTTTAATTTAATTTTGATGATTGGAACTGTGTAATAATTTACGTGAGTTGTGGCGATTTTAGGGTTTACTGGTGAATAACTTTCTTGTGTAGTTACTGGTATTGTGGTAACGATTTCTTTAAAAGTTTAGTGGGATGCTGCTTGGAAAATGTGCTGTTTCAAGGTTTTTGTTCCATTTAGATCTTCTTGTAATTGAAAAGTTGAAATTAAACTAGCGTTTCCTGCTCTAGTTCGAAATATTGTATTTTAACTTAATGATAGTGTATCTGTTGTTGAGTGGTGACTCTCAAAAAACTAGGACCATTTAAAAATGTTACAATTGCTTGGCTTGAATTATTGTTTTTTATGTTAAAGAAACAATCAGGATTCTAGTCAGGGTTTCAAAAATTTCGAGGTTCCAATCAGGGTCCCAAATATGTGATATCTACAAAAAAATTGTTTCTTCGTCATAATTTGTGCGAAATTTTTTCGTGATCTTCCTATGAGGTCTAAATTACGGTGAAAAACGTCTATTATGAACCCTGCTAGTATCCGTTCAAGCTCGATTTTTACAAATGTGAATTGTGTGTCAGTTGTTTTTGCGCGATTTGCATCTAAGTATCGCGAAAACATATTACTTTAAGTTCTCACTGATGTATGCTGTGAAATTTGTTGTGTCAAAACGTAGTATGTTTTGTATAAGTTTAAGATGGAGACAGAGCTATAGTTTAATGTAAATACATAACTTTAGTTTGTTTATTGTGAAATTTAGTTGTGTATTTCTAATATGTTTTCGCGAAAACTTTTGAGAACTTTGAATTCATATCATTTGTTTGTTTTATGTTCTTTTTGATTAATTCAATTTGCTGATTGAATTTCAATTGTCAATATTCAATATTTTGATGTCAAAGTTCATAGAGTTGGTAAAAAGTAGTCGATTATACGTCTTGTTGCTCTCACTTCCGGAAATTACTTTTTGTAAGGACTTTCTCCGTAACGAAACCAATATTCTTTGAGGTTACGACAGAAATGTACTTATCCGCATGATCTGGTGACACGAAACTTTCAAATGTATGGAAAATAGTAGGAAAGAGTCTGTCCTTGAAGTTTGTCGTTGTGTTGAATCATATTTTAAATGGTATAACTGTAAATAGGTACTTTTCAATATGCCTCGTATGTTGATTCCAGGTGTTTGTTCTTACTGATTTTTGGGTTTTTTATAAATTTTTTATGCTTCGTTTGCCTTCAATCAATCTTTCTGTAGTGTCTTTGGAATTGGAAAAATGTCTTTCTTTGTTTTCTGACTTTCCTCAATTTATCTCTTTATCTTATTTTCAAGGTTTCGTACGGTTGTTGTATCAGATTCAGAAATTGCGTTTCGTTTTCTTAAAAAACGTTTCTATAAAAAATGTTTTCATTTCGTAACAAGAAATCTTCTTTTTTGATTCTTTTTTTTAAATCTTATATATGCAAGTCTTTGTTGATGTGGCGCCAGTACAAGAGCGTATCGGACGTCTTTTTTGTGATAGTTCTGCATTGTTATTGTTTTTTTATTAGCTAAACTTGATAATAACTATATTAGGACATCTGATTGGTGCTCAGTCCAGGTGTTAATTGTTAGTTTTTAGGATTTTTGTGAATGTTATCCTAACTTTTCGGGTCGGACTGTCGTGGCAAGGCTGGTTGGGGAGAGAGTATCTCGATTCATTAAAATGATGCTTACTGCTCTCAAATGTATGTGGCGTTTTCTAAAATAAGTAGAAAGTTTTGAGTAACCAAAGTTGCTCTTTGTTTACTCTAATAAGAATGGTGATTTTGAAAGGAAAAAATTGTCAATTCATCAGTCATTTGAAAGGGTTAGGAAGTGAATCGAAGTTTGCGGTCGTTATATTCTTGAAAAAGGTGTGTGTTGCGTTTCAAAATGAAGCTTATTAGATTAAAAATCAAAAGAGAAAGCCTTAATGGCTTGAATAATTTTAACTTAAGATCCGAAGTTAAGGAGCCTTGGTTATCTAAAATATTTAAAGTTTAGATTTAAATGGTTAAAAATCCAATAAAAATCTGGACGAACTTGTACTTTGAATTGATAAGTATCTATTGTTTTGGTTGATTTAGAGGATTAAGTGGGGGACAGGAACGCCGAAACATCATTAGTCTAGCACCAATTTTGCTCTAATTTTGTTATTGTTCTTTTCTGTTTTTATCCAACTAAAAGTTTGTAATAAATATATTTAGAAAATCTATTGCAGATTAAAAACAAAAAATTGATAAAAGATTATGTTTTGTATAAATTCTTAATTAATGATATATAGTTCAAAATATAAGGCATCAAAAAACTGACCATAGATACTACGAACCATACTCGCAAATTTATTAGCATTGATGTGTTTATGCTTTGAAAAACTTAATAATTCATCTGAAAATTTAACTTGTTTGCATATAAGCCAGCCTTTCATAAAGCAGCTACCATGTAAGCCAGCTGAACAAACTAATCACATAGTTCTAAATTTAGCATCAAAGATTTGACTATAGATACTACGAACCTTAATCGCAAACGTATTAGCATTTATTTGTAAAAGCTTGGAGAATTAATAGTTTATCTGAAAGCATAAATTTGATGGTATATAAGCCAGCCATTTATAAAGTAGCTTCCAAATAAACCAGCTGAACAAAGTAATCAATACATAATGGTCATATAAGATAATGTAACATTTAAAAAATTCATGCAAAATTCATTCAAATTACGTAACCTTCGACTTATTTATACAGTGTCTATTTTCGGCTGGTCTATACCTAAACTGGTTTTATTCTCATTAGTATGCTCGACTAATTTTTATAGCCGTTCAAATCAACGAAAATTAATGACATGTAAACTACATATAAGACGTCACCTATTCTCAGGAATGAGATGATCTCCACAGAAATCATCCTCGTATGAGTCACATGGATCACTCTTCCAATCTGTCACATAAGGCTGAAAACTTTCTTCATCAACGTCCCCTAAAAATATTCTCAGCCTCGAAAGCTGACTTTAAAAAATTACAGGATGTGGGAACAGATAAAAACATTCAAAAAGAGCAATTTTTGCAAGCTCGAGTTTATAGGTGACCTTGAGACATACGTTCTCTCTGAAAAATTGGCTTTTGCTGAGTAACTTTCCTGAAATAGGTTTATTGCTTTCTAAAACAAATTACTTCTTTTTCGATTAATTGCAACTCTCTATATTCAGTATCATATTTGTTCCTCGAGATCCTTGGACGGATAATTTAAAAAAAATTGTTAAGTTGTGTTTCCAATTGTGGTGACACAAAATACAAAAAGAAAGATTTCATTTTTTTTCAATGACAATTGATTTCACTTACTGGAATCAGACAAGTCGCACATATGATGCCGCTCATAAACGTCGTTTTCGTTTTCCCCAATCGGACATCGATATTTTTCAGTAGAATTAACATCTCCTGTTATAAACAAGCCACATTTGCCAGTTTCTTGGTCTCTGGTGTAGTAATTACAAAATCTGGTTTGCTTGACTCGTAATCTTCCACAAAACTTTTCTTGAAACCGCTCGCATTTCGGTTCCCATTCACTTAACCAGCTGCTTTTAACTGAAAAGAAATGCACCAAAAAATCAAACCACAATTGAAAACCATACTTTAGCTATTAGTTATTGAGATTTTTTAACTATCTAATTCAATAAAATAATTATTGAAAATTTACATATTGTGATGAAAATTAACATCACATGATTGTTGTCGTCCATATGAATGCTTTCATATTTTGTAAGTTTAAACTTTTTATCCTCTTCATGCAGTACTTATACATGACTTTTGGCAGATACTTTTCGATTTTGTAACAAAAAAGAAATTGAAAAAAGAGCCAATATGTTTGTCAAACTACTTCAGATCGTTTTTAAAAAGACAGCTTTTGTTTCAACCATTTGTGATCTATTTCAAAAACTCATGTTTTCAAGCATTCAAGCATCTCGTGTTCAGTTTCCTGTGACCAGTGTTACGAGCAAAAACTTGATTAAACGAAATATGCATTAGTTTTTGAATGTATGATTTGCTTTAAATTCAATGTATACATTTTAGGTATATACCATTTCATAAAGTTTTTGACATGGTGTGCCATCGTACTATGCTGGATCTCATACCGGAAACCTTCAATTGAGAGTTACGAAAAAACACGATTTGTTGCCACTCAAAACTCAAAATGCTTGTTCAGGGATGACGTTTAATATCTGGTACTGTACGTACAGGCCTTCCTCAAGCCTCATTACCTTCTCCTTTTCTAAAAAAATCTAAAAACAACTCGAGCCTTTCTGCGAGAAACAACTTTTTGCTTGTGCTTCCAATGCTATTGCCCAAAACGTTTAACAGATTCAAACAATTTTCTGTGGAATTCAGTGAGTTACAAAAAGCAAAAAGTGTGCATATCTAGTGCACAGCTACATCTCTTAATGAAAATTCTTGTTTATGTCAAATCTTTTATACATTTTTTCCAAGAAATTCTCTTTTCAAAAAGTTACTAACAAAAGTTTCATTGAATCAATCTATGAAACTCTCGTGAAATTTTAGCCTTGTTTTATGGTCTTTATGTCGAAAAAACTTAAGTCATGCGTTACAGCCAACAACTTTCAAATTTTTTGCCGAGGGATCCCCTAAAATTACTAAAAATTTAATTTGCGATAAGCAACTCTCGTAAGGTAACTTCAATTAGGAATAGCACTGATGGATATTTTTTGTAATTAGACTTTCTCGCTAAAAAGTCATCGAAAGCAACTGTTCAATTAAAATTTTGAGGCTGAAAAATGACTGTTCTCTTTTTCCATAGTTTTTAGATTTTATGATCGGTTTAAGTTATTTTTATCCATTGTTGTCATCAAGGGATAATTGGCACGGGATATAACGTTTTTCTTATTAATTTTTATTACCCTGTTCGTCTGCCTTGCAAACTTTTTCTCTCTCTAGTGTTTCATCATCGTTGTCTAATTGACAGGACAAACTCTTAGCAAGTTCAACTTTGGAAGTGGTTTTGGTTTGACATGTTCCAAGCTCATCTCTTTCATAATACGTGCAATATCGTTTTTGGAAAACGGGTAAATTTCCACAGTTATCAGCCGCAAAGTTCGCGCAATTTGGCGTCCATGGACCAACTGTGTGAGGCTCAGCTAAAGCAAAAGAATAATAGTATACTAGTAGGATTAAAAATTGCAAACATGAAAAAAAATGAGGTAGTAAATCATATCAACAGGAGCCTCTTACTAACATGAAAGCTCTGAAAATCTATTTGAGAGAATATGTTTTTGCTTGATAGCCACAAAAGGCCATGTTACTTTATAAAACTGCTCTGCTCTTTTATAAAACTACAAATGCTCTGCCTAAAAACAAAATTAAAAGATTTTGTGTAAAGTTTTACCCTCTACAATTTAGTAGGGACGTTTGAGAGGCTTTTTCGATATAATTGTTTCATCAAATAATCTATTCATTATAATATGATTCTTTATTAACAAAAAAGTCAAGAAGGTATTCAAATATAGTTACCAGTTGCATCTGGATCGCAGATGGTGATTCTTTTAAAACGGGCTTTGCCGTCTTCAAAAGGACAGTTCAGGTGCCATGACATTTTAACATTTGTCGTATTTTTCGGGACGCATTGGTCAGTGGCGTCATTTTGTTCGTAGAACGTGCAATATCTTGTCTGGTTAATGGGAATTTTTCCACATTTGTCACCAATAAAAGCAGAGCAGTCGGGGTGCCAAGACGTCAATTGTGACTCATACTGTGAACCGCTTCCTGCATCCGAGGTACCTGCACAAACAGAAGTAGAGTCGAATACAGGTGCAAATCTGGTGGCAGGGGTCTTCAAAATTTGAACGTTTTGTTGAATTTGCAGGTATATTTATTTTTTCCAATCTCTCCTAAAAGCTGCGTGAAAACCCCTTTTAAATTTACCAAATAGTTTTCCAACTACTTGCATACTTTTGATCCATGCAAAAATGATATTTCATTTTTGTTTGTTTTCGTAACTTTTTCAGAATTAAAGCTTTAAAGGCCTTAAAGCTTTTCAATTCAATTTTAAATTATTGTCGCCGTGGTTGCCTTAAAAGATTTTAGGGGAAATCGACTCAAAGTAGGTGCCGTACGCACAAAAGAAAAATCTTTCAAAAATCTGACAGGAGCCTTGCAAAATTTGCATTCTCAATGGAAAGGAAACTCTAGCAAAGATTTTTAAAATTCTTACAACCTGATCTGAAGTTTTTATGATAAAATTAGCTTACAATAGAAAACCTTGCCGAAAATGTTACCACTCAATTAGATTTGTTTTACCAGTTATATCAACATTGTCTAATGTAAATGCGAGGAATTGGATTATTTTCACAACCATTGCAATGCATCATAAATCAATCAAAACTTTCTCAACTCCATATAAACTGAAGAAAATCTGTTTTCCTTACAATGCAATCTCAACTTTTTTAAAAAAAATCGCAATAATCGTTATTTTGCTTCCTAGGAATCATGACCCTCTGAAAGCATGCGCCCACAATTTCAATGAACGCAATACACAGCCAGCTTTGCAATTTTGTCAATTTTTGAAGAAGCTTTGAGAAACTTGTTGAGACTCGTTGTTGAGAAATTTGTTGAGATAAATCCTGTTGTTAAAATCATCAAACCCTTGTTTTTAATATTTCAAAGATCCAAAAAGTAGACAAGGATAGCCAGTTACTGTGAAAGTAGCACAGAATGTTCCGACCACAGTCATGAGAAAAATATATTTTCTTCGAAGTAGTATAGTTTTTTTTGAGTGTGTGAAAAAGAACTAAACGATAAAGAAAACTTAGGCATATTTGACAGTCAAAATGAAATAAGCGACTTGCGAAAAAAAAGGAAAGAAGCAAAAAATTTTGGTAAATCAAAACTTGAAAAAGTATTTTAAAAAAAATCTCAATTTTTGATTTTTGCTTCCCAAAACGGCGCTAAAAACTCCAAAAGCTACTTATTTTTTGTTAAATTAAGTTTTCACAGCGTAAAATAAGCTTAAATCAATCATCTCTGATAAATATTCCCTTAACTTGCACCATAATAGATCGAAATTAGTCCAAAAATCAAAAAACAATTCAAATCGGTTTTTTCGATCTGTCGCTTGAATCCCGATTAAAATTTTTTTTATTTAATATAGCATCCGATTCTTTCCCGTAATTATTTTTGGTACTTGATTTTGCGTGAAAGACGAAAAAAAGAAAAAAAAGCTAAAACCCGAATATATAAATCCTCACCATTTTCAAATAGCTGGAACAAAATCGAACAGTCTGAGGTTTTGTGACCAAACATCAACTTAAATTCTCACTTAAAACTGTTTACCGCCCTCAAATTTACCATCCTTCGTGAGGATGGTAAAGTACGGTTGGTAAAAAAAAATTTTACAAACAAGTTTTAATTAATTCACGATCCAAATGGTTCAGATTATTGCTCAACTATTTCGAGTCATCAAGTTTTGCATCTTTTTGGCTCCTATAGTTTCATAGAGAATAGATTCGTCAAAATTTGGAGATTTAAAAATACAAAGATTCTTCAAGATTCGACAAAAATTGCATAGTGTGGGAGATCCTAAGCTGGATGAACAAATAGCGTGTAAAATTGATTAAGGAAGGTTATTCAAGACTAGCAAAAATTAAGTAAGGAAACTTGTTAGAAGCTTCGAAAAAAAAATTAAAAACAAGATGGCAATTTTCTAATCTGGATTTTATTGTTCAAAAGCTCAATACCATCTAATCGTTTAGGATTACGATAAGCAATAATCACTAGAAAAAAAAATCAGTGGAGAAAACTCGTTCTCATATCTCAATTGCGTTTACTTAACCTTGTAGAAGTTTCCAGAATGATTTATAGTTTATGTAATTCGCGGAAACTTTTGAATTGCCAAATTCCAAACATTTTACCAATCGAACTTTTTATTTTATGGTTAAATATCGATAAAAAAATTCAGATTACTTTTCAGATTTTTTTTCAGTGTTTACTTTTTATATAATTAGTTTTAAACGTTTTAGAAAGAAATACCTTTAGGAACAATGTTTTGCATGCATTCGTACTATTCGTACCATGCATTCGTTGCAGAGGAAATATGATCCAAAAAAACTCGATGTGAGATGTTGTTGCTTATCTGCTAGAAAACTTAGCAACTTGAATAAATTATATAATTGCAAAAAACGTAAAATATATTTTTCGAATATGAATTTTTACGACAAAGAATGAAGTCATTAAAAAATTTTGTCTTTTTTTGAAATTTCAATTTCTGCATTTTTCAAAGAAATTCTTATATAAGGAAACTGCAGAAATCTAAAAATTAACTGACATTTCATTACAATAATTTTGGGTGCTTGTACAGCAACTTGCTGTCGTTTTCAAAAAAAAAAAGTGGTAGGTCAATTGGCAAAACAAAATCAGGTATATGAGCTGAAACAAGGTATGTTAAAACAAGTCATAAGTCTTGCCTGGTGAATCGAATTTGCACACATGTTCTCTTTTGAAAACATTGTCAAACTTTGAACTGGAAACGCAGCCCAATCCTTTCGCAATTTCCAAATTTTTCGAAGTCTTGATGGAACAATTTCCAGTAGTTTTGTTCCGTTCATAGAAGCTACAAGCGCGTGTTTGATTGAGGCGCAATTTTCCGCAAAGCTTCCTTTGAAAAGTTTCGCAACCAGGCTGCCATGAGCTCATGAAGGGATCAAGTTTTTCGTACTCTATATTTTTCGAAGTGATGTTACCTAAAATTCAAAGGTGTGTCTTTTCCATTTTAACCCCTAACTAGTAAGCAAGTTCAGTTATAGCTTCCACAGTTCTGGCAAGCTATACTTCGATGGGTGGGGGTCTATAATGAGAACAACGCTGTGATTGGACTTCTGAGCAAAAATTGTTGAAATGGTTTCAATACGACTCAAGGACTGCAAGTTACACTAAAAAAAATCGCCAAAAAAACTTAAGAACATATTGGGGCTTTTTACAGCTTCTCACCCCCTCAAAAAGTTACCACAGAAGGAAGCTGTTCAAAAGTTGTTGAAACGGCTTTTTGCTTCTAAGAAAAATTGTATTAATTTGTTCACTTGCAGAAAAAAATATCAAATTTAAAATAATGTACGACTAATATAAAAGGATGAAAGATTAAGAAGTGTGTTGAGTTAAAATGTCTTTTCTAAAACTAACACGAAAAGTCATTGATCGACCTATGATCAATTCATGACATAGTTGGCAGGTATCTAATTAATACCGAAGGTCAAAAGACTAATCAACAAAAAAAATCATTCCTCATATAGAAAATTTAAAAATTTAGATTTATTCTAAAACCTAATCTATATACAACCATACTCCCCTTGAAAAAACGATAAACAAAACTAACAAAAGCAACATAACAAAATTAAATCAACACAATGAAATTATGTATCTACAATTTGATTTGATTTGTACAGGTTTGTACAAATGGGTGAGTTCAGAGAAAGTAAGCAATCGATGTAAGCTAACAAAAAGGCAAATCTACATTAGATAAAGTTCGCTTAAGAAAATGTACATATTAGAAATTGCTAAAAAAGAAACTTTAGATGACTAAAAAACAGATACATAACCTTTATGGGTTGTTAAAACATACGGTTGTCAAAGTTTGAGAAATCGAGTTTTAGTTAAAGGTTAAAGATTTTTTCCCGTTTCTGGTCAATCGTCGATAAGACTTCGCTCATCTTCTCCTTGTATTTTTTTGCTGTTCTGCAGTCAGGAAATTGATTCACTGGGCAAACTGGTTTTGACTGAATCAAGAATTCCAGATTGTACTGTTCGACTGAGAACCAGGTGAGCTTTATACTGGAATGATAACATGGGTTTGAAAATTTTCAAATTCGAGTACCCGCGGTCTTTGTTTTTGGCTGAATAAAGTCCTCTTTCAAAGTTATGAAGTGGAATGAAAACTTGTCAGTAAATATGATGTTTTTAAAAATTGAAGTTTGATTCGAGGAGTAGGCAATTTGATAAGCTGTTTTTCAATCTAACGTGAGAATTTTTGCAAAGTTTGAGAGATAACACTCTGTTCACCCAACGGGTTAATCTGCTATGCTACGTCTTGTTACAATAATTTTCTGAAAGAGTTGACATTAAAGCCTTGTAATACGTGACAGTTTTAAAATCTGAGCCATACAGTTAATTTTTCAAAATGTTCTGAGGTGAAGCTACTCCTAAACGTTCCAATTCATGACCATTTAAAAACCTTAGAAGCAAACACAAAAGTTTTCCACTCTGCCTTTTGAAACTGTTCAAGGATAGACCCTAATCCGCTATGAGAGGCGTCTGTCTTCAAGGTAGTTTTCTCTTTGATGTCGAAGTGACTATTTACAATTATCTCAACAATTTCTGTTTTAGCTTTTCACTTGCAATAGAGTGACTGTTATCTCAATGGTACACCAATTTTTCTTTAGTACTGGTCGTTAGGAAAGTTCGAAGAGAATAGTTTGGGAAAAATTCAATGTATGGTTAATCGAACGGAAATTGGAACTAATTATCAGTATTCTGAGGTTTTTATTGCGTATGCCTAAACGACCAACTGTCTGACTCCGGCTTCTGAGATTTTAAAACCAACCAATCAAATTTTTTCTGCAAAAATGCGCATTTTTGCCAATTCACCGCCATTTTGTTTTTGTCTAGAGTTTTGAGTGTTCTATGCACGATTGCTCTATGGTTTTCTACTGTTCACTTCGAGGCTACTAGTATGTCGTTTATGTAACATATTACGATTATTTTTCTTTAAAGTGAGACTATGTCTCTTTAAAATTTATTGGGCAAAATTGGTTAAAAATTAGTACGTTCCGTTTTGTGCCCTCGGATTACGCTAAAGTTGCCTTGTTTATTAATTCTTTTGCATAGTTTGATTTGACTGAACGCGTTCTTTGAATAAAAATTACTAAACCAGAATTGCCCATCGTTCTTCTCAGACAATTGAAATGCGACGTTATCTATCAGATCATATACCTTGGGTATCTAGTATTTGTCTGTAAAAATAAGGTTTAAAAATCAGTATTTTTTAGTCTTATGCTACTTCATTGAGCCGTCTTTCTTTCTGGCTATTATTATTTAACTTATGAAGCAGCCCTTGTCGCATTTTTCGTGTTTCTAAAAATGGCAATCGGTTTCCATTCTCTTTACCTCTTCCTTGACACCCGACAAAAAAAAATGGCATTTTCCGACCTTTAGCTTGTACCGTATTGAAAGGGGAAGGGAAGTGGGTAATTTTTTTCGTTTGCTATCTCGCCGATTCTAATAAACAGAGTTTTAAAAATCTTAAAAAGTTGTTTTGCTAAAAAAGATAGCTTTTTTTTACTCACTCTCTCCCTGTGGTTGGTTGGCTGTTTAAATCGGTATCGAGAATTTGTTCTCCTTCCTTTTTTTCCAACTTTTGGAAGATTGTTATCGCCCAAGATGTTTCTTTACTGTCCTCTCATGATGAATAAGGCAATTACTTTGCTCATGCACCCGTTGCATTTAGTTCTAGCTATGATTTTAGCGTTGCATTTAGTTCAGCAAACCTGCAGTATAACTCTTTAATCCGCTTTTCCTATGTTTATCTTCAGATTGAGTTATCTTAGTTTCAGCACAAGTAAAACTGGTTGCTGTATGAAATAACCAGATTTGTCGAGTTTGTAGGTATGCTCATAATTACAATCATCCCCCATCCGAAACCTATTTTCAATAATGTCTTGGTTTCTAATCAATTTTGGTCGTAATTAGTTCTCACACTTAGTACTGAAAATCGACGTCGTCACTTCAGCCGATTTATTTTAATTTCAGCTCATGTAAAATGATTTGCTTCAAGAAATAACTGGGCTTGTCGAGTTTATAGGTATGCTCATATTTACAATCGTCTCCCAATAGTTCCAAGTATTTTTCGTTCAAGGCATTAAATACTCCACAAATTTCTGCTCCAGGAAACCTCCGAAAGGACGTAATTACACTGATCTGCATTACAGAGTCATTTACACTACATGCACTAGGTCGATTGCTTTTCTATTTACAAAGTTTCGCAATATGCTTTTTATTTTTACAAACTTCATAGGTATAATTTTCCACTGGATAGACAATTAGATGTCTCTTTGTGAATGGATTTCCGTACTTCATACCCTCGTTTTTTCTTTCAATGTTGAGACATGGTTTTTTCCTTTCATGGTTACTTACCTCTTACGATTTGAAATAAGACCCGTTGGTCGTCGATTTTGCATTTTTTATTAGCTTCTGGTTGTTAAAAGAAACTTAATTGTCTATTAGAGACCGATGGTTGGTAACAGTAGCTTCCGTTGGTTATCGCTTTTCCTGATGTTGCAAACAAATACATCTCCGATCCACTCTGTTTCGTCCGACTCTCTACTGTTTCGTCCGACTCTCTAAAGTTTATACCTCTCAAAAAAGACAATTGTTGGTTTGTTAGAAAGTAAGATCCAAGAGAACTCAAAAGGTACAAGATTCCTCATAAAGAAATGGACAAATTTTTTACCCTGGATTTTGTTTGCGTGAACACCCTTTATCTTTTGTTACTGTGTGCCAGGAACAAAATTGATCTCAACTTGTTGTCCGCTTCTGCTCTCCTCAGTCAAATAAATTTCTTCTTTTATTTGTTAATCTGCTTCTCTTCGGCGGCTTCATAAGATTTCTTCGCGTTATTATCGCTTGTATCCGGACTGGCTCTTTCCGTGTCCTGCTCACCTCATATTGCCTGTTCCAAAATTGGAATCTGGTTTTCTGGAACCTTCGGTCCGCTAACGTTCTCAAAATCCAGTTTCTCTTTTGCTATAATTTGGAATTGGTCGCTCCAGTATGCCCAGGAATAAGGTGGCTCCATAGTGAGGCTCCATAGTGAGAATGAAAAAATTCCGCGCAAGTTCGATTTAATTGACTGCGCCATAAAAAAAATTTAAGGATGTTCGATGTAGCTGTCTAAGTTTCTAAAATCTATTTACAACTAACCTGAAAGAATAAAAGAATAAGTAAAGTGTTGAATTAGGATATCTATTCTAAATATAACACCGACATTTAATGATCGACCAATGGTCGAGTCATGACATAGTTGGCAGATATTTAATCAATATTGATGGTCAAAAGACTAATCATAAAAAATCAAATCACAGCAGCTTGTTCACGCTGACAGTTTTTGGTTCGTTTTCCAATAACAGCACTAATTTTAAATAAAAAATATTATAGCACTTCAGTGAAAACATCAAAGGGGGACTGTAAAACATCCCAAATTCGTAGTAGTGCTGGCGATTTAGTTTTATCGCTTCGCGATTGATAATCTGAAATTTGATTCGACAAAATTTTTCAGAGCCAAAATTTACTTTTTGCAACCCAAAGTCCAAACTTATTCTCGCAAACGACTTTGTTATAAATTGAGTTTGAACTCAGACCACTGCGTGAATTCCAAACTGAATTGCAGAAATGAATTGCGAATCCCAAAATGAATTCCAGAATTGAATTTCAGAAATGATGCAAAATTTGGGGTTACTCGAGATCATAAAATACATTCAAAATTCACCTTGTTTCATCAAAGACAAGTTTCAGAAATTAAACAAATCATGGTAGCCCTGTTCGTTGCTGTTTAAATCAAATCACGTCAAAGTTCACGGATCACCTTGTTAAAAGTTTTTGGAAAATCCGCCTCCCCCTTGAGAAATCCTCGATCCGCGAAATTAGCAATACCTCCGCAAAAAACAATTGCGGTATTTGTTTAATAAGAAAAAAACTGTTGCCAAAAAAAAATTTGAGCTTCAAAAATTTCATAACACTGTGCTACGAAATGTATATGGAAAGTAAGAAACCTCAACTTCAGACATATGATTATGCATGAGCTGAAATTTGATTTCACATGAAAAAACTTGTAAATTCGACAAAAAAATTCGTAGGAATTTTAAAAAAAGTTTTGTGGATAATCTATGATCTTTTTGTTTGGATATGTCAATTACAAGTGATGCGCAATTTCCCAAGGTTCTAATCACAAACGACGAACATTTGAAATTATAAAAACTCTCCCCACAATTCCTCCACTATTTGAGATAATCCGATTCTTGTATGAAGTTGCGTGCTGACTATTTATTTCTTTTGCAAACATGGGTCGGAAAAAGGCTACGGTCTGCAATATTGAGTCTCTGTATGTTTCGTAGTACAACAAGAAATACATCATTGCTTTTCTCATTCCCCTTCAAGCTAACACAGCCGCGCTAGAGTTCAATGAAAAAAAATCGAGTATAAATGAGTTTCATTGTCAGCGTCCACAAAAGGGAAAAAAATGATAATAATCAACAAAAAATGGACTTTAAAATTACTATTTTCCGAGGCAACAAAACTGATTGTCCAATATTTTTGTTGTCATTTTGTGATGCGAGTTTCAACGCAGGTAAAGTTTTTACTACGTTTTAAATAAAATTGGGTTGCTTGTTGTTCAAATTATCCCGTTTGACCTCCATAGACCAAAAACGCTAATCATACAATGCCATCAACTAAATATATGAAAAAACTCTAATCATTTAATTTTTCCAATCAAACCAAAATGGTGTCATCGAAATTTCAAAGAACTTTTTTTTATTGTTTTGGGTTAAAAAGTTAAAAATCCGTGTATCGTGATAAATGAAAAAGAAAAACTTTTTGTTTAAAAAATGCTAATCATACAAGTTCCATACATGGAAACTGTATGACTAGCATCTTTTTGAAGGCGACAAGAAAAAGTTTTTCAGGCTTAATTGAAATTGCCCAAAAATTTTTAGTTTTTTCTTTCAACTGCAACTCGAATCGCGTACTAGAACATATTTAAAAAAAGTTTTGCGTTCAAAGTTTAGTTTTTTGTGTGCATAACGTGGTCCTGGATACACTAATATTGAATATTTTTCCTATTCGCTTCATAACTTATTTCAAAAACGCTAAAACCTCCTAATTCTTTGGTATGGCATGTTTTTGTAGGCCTTGATCAATGTCTGATTTTTAAAAAGTCAAATTAAAAAGAATTTCAACGTTCAAAGTTTTTGCCAAAATTTAAAGTTTGTTACTTTCCTTATATCTTTTATGCAGGACAGCTCTAAGACAGTTCAAGTCGTTTTCCATGAATTGTGAATGCAAGACCACCGTTTTTGGTGATTCCATCTTTAAGTAAACCACGGTATTTGTCACTTTGGTTCGGATATACAACCGAAACCTTTCGGAAATTAAATTGAAAAACAAAAATCAAAGATTTCATAACAATTTCTGTACGTATCGAATTGTATGGAACTGTATAAAAAGAAGTTTGTTATATACGGAAATTGTATGATGACAGTTTTGGTCAACACGGGTAATTTTTTCTGCGCACTGTGAATTTTTTCTGCGCACTGTGACTTTTTTCAAAGGATTACTTTACGTTGCAATTTCAACAATTTATCTAAATTTTCAATCCAAGTTTAAGTTGGACAAAAAAAGGCCAAATTGTCATGTTTTAAATCACAGATGTAGTAAATTCTTTTTTTTAAACTATCTGAAACTGAGATTTGAAACTGCTCTGAAGTTTTTTGGTAAAAAAATAACTATTATTTGCGTTTAATTCTCGCATAAATAGTAAAAAAAAAGCCATTTTCAATGAAATATTTTCAGGTAATTATCAATTTCATTTTGGTAGTAGTCCACAAAGTTTGTGGCACGATGTAAAACTGTCACAAGACGCGAAACAATTTTAAAATGAAACAAGACTGTTCGTATATTAAGGCAAAGCACCGATTGTTCCGACCTAAATCATAACGAACAAATTTCGGGAAAAAAGTTCAAAAAATGCAAACTTTGGACCAAATCAAAGTTTAAAAGTTTGAGTCGTACGAAACTAATACGAACAATTAGCTAGCCTCAATTCAATCCAATTTTGTTGTGCGAGGTGATTCGACACGTATAAATAATTTGCGTTACGCTCTAAGCGTTTTAAATAATCTATTCGCGCATAATTTAGTCCAGAACATGGCCATGTCGGCAATTTTCAAACCTCAAGAACAAATAAAAAATAAATAGATGTGAAACATCTTATCAAATGTACACTAAAAACGATATCTTAACGGCATATAAATAAATGTGTTGAAAACTATAGGCGAAATATGACTGAATAAAAAGAAACTACACTGAGCATAAATATTCCTTTTTTTTGAAAATCGGATCAACAAAAAATCTGATTATATAGATTTGAAATGAAACATAGTTATTACAAAGTTTATCATTCGAGGGACAAGGGATCACAATCGATATTTAATGCTTTTCTCTCTCCGAGGCGACATGGGAACCGATATTGACAAATAGGGACCATTAAGGAAGACACATGTGTATTTTTTTAGTTTTATAATTTTGAGTTTACAACCAAAAAAAATATCGATCGTCTTATTTGAAGCGTATATTGGCTTTAGTCGAACCCACACCGACAAAAAACTGAATATGATCATTTTTTGTAACAATTTTTTTTGACAATTTTGGTTATTTTTTTTTGGTTATCAATTGAATTAATATTAAAGCGATCAATATCATTTTTAAGGGATTCTCGATCCATCGTTTTGTCGTTCTACAGTTTTGTTTTGGAGGTTTGATATAGAGATCTAAATAATATAAGTATTTAGAAGTTAACATGTTCTTTTAGAAATTAAAGTTTCTGTTAGTTTTTTTTTCGTTCTCACAAATAATCGTCAAAAGTAAAATTTCAATTAACATAAAAATACCTTAAGCCTTCATAGTTGAATTTTAAAAAACTCCAACAAAATTTTTATCAACTCAAATTTGTAGAGATTCTGGTTGATTTTAGTAGCTACGAGTTTTAAAACTATTGCAGTTCCTAATGTTGCATCTTAAACAAACTTGATTCAATTAAGACTGTCTAATTTGAAATCAGTTGAAAAGCTTTTTGTCAGTGCGGGAGCGTGAATGCTGGGTTTAAAGTCTTAAATTGGTCAGTCTGTGAAGGTGAACGTCGCCTTGAAGCCAAATTCATAAGACTTTTTGTGGTTAAAGTATTTCATGGGTGATAATACATTTGCCAAACATTTGTCGCTAATGACGTTCATTAGGAGTAAAACACGTACAACTACACAATTGATGGTGTGTACAAAAAGTTTAGAAACATTCATCGAGCGGCAACTAAGCTGAAAACATTTGGATAAACGCCTGTTGAGTCGAAAAAAGAAATACGACAAAAATTTACCTTGTTCATTGGGGACAACCACAGTATCTTCTGAATCAGAATCGCATTGAACCTCTTGGTCAAAAACCACCATATTTGTTGCATTTAGATCACAACGCACAGTTTTTGCCAAGTTTTGATCTCTCGTTTTTCGTCGGTAGCAGTCACCTTGCAGGGGTATTCAACAAAACATTGCAATTTAATTGAACGATGTTTCAGTATTTGCATATGCGGAAACTAATGAATGAATTATACGGCAATTTTTCATCTAGCAAACTTCGCATCCAAGTTCAACACGAAAAGTGTTGCCTGCAAAATTATACAAGTAAAGTTATGTGATTTTTCTCAAATTTAGGCTGAATTTATAGGGAGGGTTATCACTCATTGGTTGGCTCTATTCCTTTTGTTACTATAGCAAATTTTTGGCCGAACAAAGAAGCTTTTTGTACCTTTAAAAAACAATTTTGAGGAGCAACCACGCGACGAATAAGGCAATTTGTTGATCAAAACTTTTCTTACGGTACCAAGATGTATCGTTTAGTCTGTTTTTGTTGCATTGCCGTTATTTCAATTTTTTGCAAATTAGGGTCAAATTAGTGTTTCACGAGAACTCGGAAAAAAAAATCGGCCGAACAAAAAAATGAAAAGGATGTCCTCCCGAGAAAATTTAAGAATAACCAGGCTGACTAATTACACTATTAGTGTATTTGTCTGTGATATATTATCAAAAAACAAGTTGTTACACCGTAAAACAGAGGATTAAAGAATATTCTCAATCACATTTAATTGATTTCAATCTTAAAATTTCCCTTTTGTAATTTAAAACTAGAGTTTCCCAATAAGCCCTCCCATCAAAAACCTTAGTTCCTATATAATAAAAACTTTTTTTTTTACTCAACAATTACCCCATCACTTTGAAATCTA
Source organism: Symsagittifera roscoffensis (assembly GCF_963678635.1). NCBI lineage: Eukaryota > Metazoa > Xenacoelomorpha > Acoela > Convolutidae > Symsagittifera > Symsagittifera roscoffensis. The sequence continues at coordinate 15,723,085 of NC_087071.1, forward strand.
CTGAGGAATTTTCAGCCCTATAAATAAAAGCAGTAAATCAAAACTAGAGCGCGTTTGATTTGTAATTGCTTTATGATTGATCGAGAAGTCGACTAAATTTTTAATCTACTTAGCAATTACCCTCTTTCTTGAAATGGGGCCGGGCTAATTTTTAAGTATTGTTATTTTTTATTGATAATACACTGGCGAGCAATATGTGAATTTTTCGATTTTTCTGTTTTTGAGTCTTGTTCTGAACACCAAGTGACCTCACCTGTGATTTCGTCTCGTGCGTAAAACTCACAACTTCTCGATTGTTTGAAACGAAGGCTTCCACAGAAAGTCATGTTGTAGATCTCACATCCAGGCTGCCACTGGGTCATTTGTGCATTATGGTCTTCGACATCCGCGCTATTGTCCATTGTAGTTTTATCTAAATACTTGTAGAGTTTCAATACGTGTGAGGCGAGAACTCGTAACAGACGACAATTCGTAAAAGTAGATAAAGCGGGTAACACTGATTCACGCGCAGTATTCCTCTCGTAACAGATGCAAGCGAAGCCTTTGCTTCTAGTCAGTGCCTTGTTACGAATTTTCGCCCTACATGTCCACTATACTTTCTCTTTAACGCGTCCCCCCTCTTTTCAATGTAATTTATCCACAAGAAAAAGGACCAACATGTAAGCTGATCAATTAATTACTGATATCGGAGATCTGCCTCTGTGATCCTGCTGAAGAACTACACACGTTTTTTTTTCTGAGCTGGGTACAGTTGCTTCAACCTCACAGTTCATGGCGAGTATCAAAAAACCGAGCTTCTGTCTGAGAGTCAGAAATATAACCGCTTCAAAACCTCTCTTAATTTCAAAACAGATCAAAATTTTAAATTAATATTTTTTTGATCAAATAATCAAAACAAAACTTTTAATGACTTGTTATTACAATAAAGTATCTTTTAATTAAACTATTGAGGACTTTCAATCTATACAATATCCAATTGATTATTTGAAAAAAAATCGGCTATATTTATAAGACTTGAGTATTGTACTCTAACCCTTTATCTTCAAAAAATATCTTCAAAATGGTAACTTTTGTATTTTTTGAAGACAATTATCCAGGGAATTTTTATCATTTTTGATGATTGTATGCAACGCTAAAGATAGATCATCACCCTGTGGTTATAGATACAATTTTATCTGTCACCTTTAGATTTAAAATCTTAGTAGTAACCTTGCTAAATTGTAGAAACCACTAGCGTCATTTTGGCGTCGCTCTTTCTCCGAAACAAAGAAATCAAGTCACTGTTTTAAGTGCGGTAACTATAAACGATTGCCATTAAATTTCTTTCATTAAAAAAGCTTGCGTTAAAATTCATAGATGAAATTTATTGAAAATTAAAAATATAACTTGAAAAAAAAAACATTATTTGATTTTCAAATGGCCAAAAAACTGAAAAAAAAAATTCGAAATTGTGGAAAAAATTGAGTTAATTTTTTTTCTGTTGCTCAATTTCGGTGTTTTGGTTAAACATGGTCCGGTAGTTCTTGTATGCAAAATTTGTAGTTTTGTAGAAATTTCAAACTCATTAACCGCAACAAAAAGGATGCTGAAGCCTTTTGTGTGACGTCAGATTTGTTATTTTAAACTCAGATTTGGAAAACAAAATTAAATCTGTCAGAGAAAAAAAAACAACGATTTTCAACCGCTGAGCTTGCATTAAATTGACAACTTGCATTTTCAGCTTTTTATAATCAGTTCACTGATTTTTTGCGTGTTTATAAAAAACACAAAAGCCCTCAAATAGTTTTATTCCCCGGGTTGAGGTGCTCCACTTATGTTTCGACTTTCTCTTCGAAAAAAAAACCAACATAAATTGTTCGACCCAGTATATGTATGTTTCGACTTTATCGACCAAAACTCAAAATTGTTTCAAATTTCACGATTGTTTTGACCAAGTTTCTTTTATACAACCCCGCGTAGAAATGTTTCGACATTCTCCACCAAAAATGTTTATCTTTCGACTGTCTCGACTTTCTCGCTTCATTGTCGGCTTTTTTGGTCCCTCACTGAAAACGCACTGATCTAAAATTTTATTTCAAGTTTTGGACCTGAAAAGTTACGTCTTTTTTATTCAGGTTTTTTTGACATCAATAAATTAGCTCAGATACTGAGAAAAATTCTAATGCGCCTTCAGAAAGTTTTTCTCTGCTTCATTAATATTTCTTTGGTATGGTCATTTTGTAAAAACACTACCATTTTTTAAAAAAAAATCTGCTCCAACTAGGTTTCGACCGTGTTTCATCTATGTTTCGATTTTGATCGACAAACGTTTTGACAAGGCTCGAACTCTGTTTCGACTTTCTCAACCTATTTGTTGACTTAATCGATCGAATTTGGGTATATTTCGATTTTCTGCTCGACTTAAGAGTGCCTGTCGACCGCGAATTTCAGTCACAAAACTGCTTTTGATCGACTTTCAATGCCAAAGCAAAAATCGAGCACCTGGACCCTGGTTGTGATATCTGAAAAAAAACGAATCTGCGTGGTGGGTAACTTCAAACAATATTCTTTTAGGCAACTTATTTGGGCAAAAATTTTTTGAAATTGTTGATTATATTTTTATTGAAAGCGATTGACTTTGAGCACAGTAAATGCTGACATCTTTTGGCACAGAAAATTTGAAAAACCAGAAATTTTCATTAATATAACTGTTCGAATTCATTAC